>NC_058403.1:190127315-190338048 GCF_002201575.2 Neomonachus schauinslandi | reverse complement strand
AAGGAAGAAAGGAAGGAAGAAGGAAGAAAGGAAGGAAGAAGGAAAGAAGGAAAGGAAGAAAAGAAAGAAGAAAAGAAAAAGAAGAAAGAAAAGGAAGAAAGAAAGAAAAGAGAGAGAGAAAGAAAGAAAGAAAGAAAAAAGAAAGAAAGAAAGAAAGAAAGAAAGAAAAGAGAGAGAGAAAGAAAGAAGAAAGAAAGAAAGAAAGGAAGGAAGGGAGAGAGAAAGAAAGGAAGGAAGGAAGGAAGAAACCTTCCTGATTGATCTACCCAAAGCCGTGTATTACTGGGTTTTCCAGTCTGGCTTGTGGGAAATGGCCCTGCATGGGTGTCAAGTACTGTTCTTTCTAATCCTTTTGAATGGTTCTTTCCCTGGCCTCATACACATGCTGGTCAGTACTCTCCTGAAGGGGATGTCTGCAAATCTACAGGCTCTCCCTCTCTATCAGCTCTCTCGTCTCTGGTGCTCTGTTCAATGAACTCAGCTGTCCTGGTCTTCCCAGACTCTTAGCTCTCTCTCTTTGATCAGGGAGACCCCTGGACCCCACCTGTTCTCCCCTCCCTGCACTGCAGCCTAGAAACTCTCTCAAGGCACTAAGTTGGGTGATCAAGCATAGCATTCATCCCATTTGTTTCCTGTTTTACAAGGATCACTGTTCTTTGTTGCCTGATATTCAACGTTTTGAAAACCATATATATATTCATTGTTTCAGGAAGGAGGGTAGATCCAGGCCTGTTACTCCGTACGGACCAGAAGAGGAACTCTTGTAATGAAATCTTGTCTCAAACTTCTGTAATCTGTTCTCACTTCACCAGTCTTATTTTTTCCTGAAATATCAGTCTCTTATTATTTCCCTGCTTAAAGGTCTTTAATGGCACTCTCATTATTTTTTTAAATATTTTATTTTTAATTTTTTGAGAGAGACAGAGATGGCGAGCGAGAGCACAAGCGGGAAGGAGGGGGAGAAGCAGACTCCCCGCTGAGGAGGGAGCCCGATGCGGGACTTGATCCCAGGACTCTGGGATCGTGACCTGAACTGAAGGTGGACGCTTAACCAACTGAGCCACCCAGGCGCCCCAGCACTCTCATTATTTATAAAATAAAACTTGAGCTGCTTAGTGTGGTCTATTTCATGCCTCCATGATGAGACCCCTTTATCCCTTGCCATTCCCCCATGTGTACTGTTGGCTCTAGCCATTTCAAGACATTTACTGTTGTCTTCTCCATCCCACCAACCAGCACTTACCAGCACCAACTTCTCTGTCTTTGAACACATTGTTTCTTCCACCTGGAATATTCTTTTTCCTCTTCCACGTGGTGAGCTCTTCTTTAACCTAGAAGATCTTTTTAAGCATCTGTAAACTTACCCCAGACCTTCCCACCCCTACCAGGTAGAATCACCCCCTTGCCTTTTTGTACCACTGTGAACTAAATATTGTGTATGCCCCTTTTACTGCATTTATTACACTATTTTACATTGTATGTATTTGCTTATAGGTCTGTTCCCAGTAATATCTAATACATTCCATGAGGGGAAAGAATGCACTTCCTTCATCTTTTTTATTTAAGATTTTATTTATTTTAGAGGGAGAGAGAGAGAGTGCACACGTGAGCCGGGGAGGGGGGGAGGAAGAGGGAGAGGGAGAGAGAGAATCTCAAGTAGACTCTGTGCTGAGTGCAGAGCCCCATGCAGGGCTCAATCTCATGACCCTGAGTTCATGACTTGAGCTGAAATCAAGGGTTGGACACTTAACCAACTGAGCTACCCAGGCACCCCCACTTCCTTCATCTTTATATGCCTAATGTTAAAGTCATCCAACCAATAAACATTTCCTGAGCTCTTCACCATGTGTCGGGCACTGTTCTACATCCTGGAGGTACAGCATTGAACAAGAAAGAGTCTTTGCCCTTATGGAGTTTACATGGGGCTGGAAAAGGCAGCTAATAAACATATAAAAGTAGAGCATATTTAGAGAAAAGAGAAGAGAGCCCAGTTAGAAGGCTGTTCCAGCCATCCAGAGAACAGAGATATTAGCTTGGAATAGGGTGAGGGAAGGGAGGAGAACAGGGAGACGATTGGATCCACTTGAGACACATTTCTGAGATAAAGTTAGTAGGGTTTGTAGATCGGTTTCTTGTGGATGGGAAGGGAAGGGGAGAAATTAAGAATAACTTTTATATGATAGGTACCTAGTAAATTTGTGTATGAATAAGCTCCTCATTAACTGAAAACTAGTTTTATTTTTTTTTTAAAGATTTTATTTATTTATTTGTGAGAGAGAGAATGAGAGACAGAGAGCATGAGAGGGAGGAGGGTCAGAAGGAGAAGCAGACTCCCTGCCGAGCAGGGAGCCCGATGCGGGACTCGATCCCAGGGCTCCAGGATCATGACCTGAGCCGAAGGCAGTCGCTTCACCAACTGAGTCACCCAGGCGCCCCTGAAAACTAGTTTTAAAAAGATGAACCTGTAGGGGCCCCTGGGTGGCTCAGTCGGTTAAGTGTCTGACTCTTGATTCAGCTCAGGTCATGATCTCAGGGTTGTGGGATTGAGCCCCACATCAGGTTTCACACTCAGCAGGGAGTCTGCTTGAGATTCTCTTCCTCTCCCTTTCCCTCTGCCCCTCCCCTGCTCATGCACATGTTCTCTCTCTCTCTCACTTAAATAAATAAATAAATCTTAAAAAAAAAAAGATGAACCTATAGAATTGATTCAGGATCCAACTGGCCAATTTCACTGCAAACACTTGCCTTGTACTGACTAGTTACCATAGAATAGAAACATTGAGCAAAATGGGTGAAGGTGGTCAAAAGGTACAAACTTCTAGGTATAAGATAAGTAAGTCTTGGGATGGAATATACAGCATGATGACTATAGGTAATAATACTGTATTGTATATGTGGAAGTTGCTAAGAGAGTAAATCTTAAAAGTTCTCAACACAAGAAAAAAATTATAACTATGTATGATGGTGGATGTTAACTAGACTTATTGTGGTGATCATTCTGCAATATATACACATTAAAAAGTAATTATGTTGTACACCTGAATCTAATATAGTGGTATACATCAATTATATCTCAATAATAATTAAAAAAGAATATTAGCATTGAGGTTAGACTCCAGAGTTATACTTAATTTGGCTTTACACTTGCTTACTGTCTGAACTTACTCAAGTTATATAACTTTTTGAGGCTTCATTTTTATCAACTGTATTATGGAGATAATATTAGTATCTATAGTTGAGGGTTTTTTTAAAAGAATAAATTGAGAAAAAGAAGAATAAATTGATATAAATGCTTTTAAAGTCCTTGGTACTATACCTAATATAGTAGGTATCCAATAAAAGGAAGCTTATTTCAAGATAGTGCTAGTGAAACAACCAATTAGTTATTTTGTTGTTCTGTGTTCAAGAAGAATATCATGATTAAAATTTTCGTTCCTATCTAGTGATTCTCTGGAGAAATAAAGTTAAGTAATTTTTGCTGTGATGTGTTTTGTGTGCCCTTAAAATTAATGAAGCTTTCAAAAATACATACAAAATAAAATATGAAATTAAACTATTACAATAATCTCTCCAACAGAATGAAAATTCTACAGTGATTTAATACTTTCAAGTACTCTTTCTAAAGTGGCCCATTTCCAGGGCGCCTGGGTGGCTCAGTTGGTTGGGCGACTGCCTTCGGCTCAGGTCATGGTCCTGGAGTCCCGGGATCGAGTCCCGCGTCGGGCTCCCTGCTCGGCAGGGAGCCTGCTTCTCCCTCTGACCCTCCCCCATCTCGTGCTCGCTCTCTCTGTCTCATTCTCTCTCTCAAATAAATAAATAAAAATTTAAAAAAAAAAAAAAATAAAAAAAAAAAATAAAGTGGCCCATTTCCAGATATTTCTAACATCGGGAGAAGAGCCTGTCAGTTCATCTTCTTGGCTAGGGCAAAGGTTCCTCAGTTTTCCGGGCCCTTTCTGGGGGCGGGGGGTGGGGGGGAAGGTGGGTGGACCCTAAAGAGAAGAAATCTGCGTCCCCAGCAGGGAAGCAGTAAACAAGGCCTGTTGCAAAGTTCTTTAGGAATTAGGAGTGAATGAGATGAACACTGGTGAGCAAAATGAGAGACAAGTGGGGTTTTAGAATAGTAAAGACAATGAGAAGGAGAGGAAAAAAAATCAGGGCTTAATGAAGGGCAGCACGTTAGAGAGAGACACATCACTCTAAAGGCTAGGAAGGAAAGACATCAGGTGATTGGTATTTTTACATATTCTGTAAAAGGGAAGAGAGAGAGAATATATACAAGAGGATAACGGTAGGAGTGAAGCCTGGCAATCCTCAAGAGCTATCATCTGTGTTAATACTGTGAACATGTTATCACAGTAGCCCTAAAGGCTAACATCTATTATTATCTCCATTTTACAGGGAAAGAAACTGAGACTCAGAGCGGCCAATTAACCTCCTCCACATGATGCAGGTGGCTAGCGAAGCAGAGATTTGAATCTGGTTCTGTTTAACCAGAGGCTATTTTTCCTGCATCTTCCCATTCTGCCTTTGAAGTTCTTGCTAAAGGGAGGAAAACTGCAGATTCAATAGAATCTCGGAAGCCAAGGGGGGTGGGGCAGGGAATGCAAGGAAAAAGTTCTGGCAAAATCTCTTATCTGCAGTTCTTAAATAAAAATCGATTTAACTTTCTTTGCGTTTGATTTTTTTTTTAAGTCTTGCAAAAAACTGTAAGCTTATATCATGGTAATGAAACATGAACATTCTTAAGTAATTTTCTCTAAGAGGGTTTATTTTCCAAAGTTAAACTTGAAGTACCAAGCAGTTCAGACAATCACTCAAATCCTGTGAGAAGGAGAGTTGCTCAGTGTCTCTTTGGAGGTGATGATTCCTATTTCTGCATAAGAATTAGCTTTTACTTTATTAATGAGGTCTTTTTAATGAGTTTAACATAATTAGAAAATGCGTCTCTAAATCCCCAGGGAGTCATGACTTTCTATGGTTTTATATTTTCTATGTTAACTATTTAAAACTATAAATTTTCAGTTTAAGTCAGTTTCATTGTGAATATGTCCGTGTTAATATTGCATAGGAAACTGGACCTACACTGCCATCTGCTGTGTCAAGATTAGGTGAAAAATCACCCACATTAGCTAGACTTGAGGAATGCAAAATATACATATGGAAAGCCTGTATCACTGTGCTTTATGGAAAATAAGTACAAGGGAAAATAAATGCTTACAGTTATATATTTCAAACTGTACTGAAAGTGTGGGGAGGAATTGTATGTGTGTTTTGAATATGACATGAAAAACATAATAGAGAATAATATAATAAAACTTATGTCCCCACCATCTATATGTAAAAAATGAATATTACCAGAGTGTCTGGGTGGCTCAGTGGGTTGAGCAACTGACTCTTGGTTTCGGCTCAGGTCATGATCTCAAGGTCATAAGATCAAGCCCCGCGTGGGGCTCCACACTCAGTGTAGAGTCTGCTTGAGAGTCTTTCCTTCTGCCCCACCCCCTCCACGGGCTCTTTCTCTCTCTCTCTCTCAAATAAATAAATAAATAAAATCTTAAAAGAAGAAAGAAAGGAAAAACGACTACTACCAATGCCTGTTTGTCTCCCTGTCCACGACTACATCCATGCCAAAGAAATCACTCTCCGATGTCATGTTTATCACTGGAAAGGTTGTAATAAGCAAATATGTACATTTAATAGGTAAATATGTTCACCTTTTACTTTTGTGTGCTTTATCTAGGTTTACCAGTGAATTCGCCATGGTAGCAACTCTTCAGCCTGGGAAGCTAGTGGAGAGGGCTCTACTCCAATACACCTGTTCCCAGGAGTATTTTCCCCCAATTTAAGATGCACAGCTGCCCAGCGAACTTCTCCCTGGTTGTCACTAAGTCTCACACCAGTCCTGGCGCCCCCCCTTCTTTGGCATTTCTAAGATGCCATATAAATGATCAGCCTCTGTTGTCCCATTACAGTTCATGGGCAAAGACGTGCATTCTAGGTCAGGGGAGAGCTAAAGAAAAGACACAGAAATGAGAGAGAATAAAAAGTGTATGTGGGGAAGAATAAAGAGATTGTCACAGCTGGAGGACAAGAAGGAAGAGGAAGCTCAGAGGACATATTGTACCACCGGCACGCTGACTGCCGGGGGCTGGGGAAGCCACTGTGTCATTCACAGAAGGAAGAGTCACGGAGAGTCACGTCGGGGGAAAGGGTGGGACAATGGCATGGCTTCCGCTGCGTGTGTATATTTTCAAAGAGCCTGAAAACTGCGGCAGCCAGCAACTGGGGACTTTGTAGCCAAGGAGAGAAGCAGAGCCCGGCAATTTCAGAGCTACCCTTACAGAGGTGAGAGCATAAAGGTGAGTGAGGGGCGAGCAGTCAGAGGAAGGGCCGAGGAGAAGAGCAGGGGCCATGTGGGCTAGGAAATGAAACTGGAGGCGTCAGTCCTGAGATGCCACACTACACCGCTCTGCAAATGGTAAAAATACCCCCACCCCAAATCCTCCCAGCCCCTGACCCCTGTTACCGTCTATAACCAGAGTCTTTTTCTTTTGGTTTTATCTTAGAGGTTTTTGTTCTAATGCACCTGAATAGAGGTAATCCTGGGAAGAAAGATACAGAGCCTGAGACATTGCACCGTCTACAACCCTTTCCCCACCTCCTTCAACACTTTTATGGAAGAACAGACTGGTTTCGATGACTATCGGGCCAACTAGAAGGAAAAGAGAAGCCATCACCAGAGAGGAGTCTGCAGAGGCTTAGTTACAGGGAGGAGAAAGCCATCTCTTTAGATGCTATGGCTAAAGAGGGACCTTAGGCCTATCTGTGGCAGGCCACATCTTTCTGAATCAGGTGGGTGTTTGTGTTTTTATGTTTGCATGCACATTTGCATAGGAGAGTGGGAGATGAAGAAAGTTAGGGAACCCCAAGCCATTCATAGATCTAAAGCAAATTCTACCATTTGTCTATCACAACAGTGATCCGATCTCAGATCTGGGGCCTCGAATCTTTTTGGGTGCTATACTAGAAAGGAGGTGTGCTTTACAGAACAAACATATGTATTAGTTTTTATTTCAGCTTTAACAAATTACCACACACTTAGTGGCTTAAAACAACGCAGACTTATTATCTTACAGCTCTCTGTGAACTGTAAGGTCAGAAGTCTGACATAGGTCAAACTGGGCTAAAATCAAAGTGTTGGCAGGCCTGCATTCCTTCTGGAGATTTTAGGGGAGAATCCATTTCCTTGCTTTTTCCAGCTTCTAGGGGCCGCCTACATTTCTTGGCTCACGGTCTCCTTCCTCCATCCTCAAAACCAACAGCATACCATCTCTTTGGCCCTATTTCCACTATCACATCTCTTTCTCTGACCCTCTTCTGCCTTCCTTTTCCATGTTTAAGGATCCTTGTGATTACTTTGGATCCACTCAGATTATCTAGGATAATCTCCCTATTTTAAGGTGAGCTGAGTAGCAATGTGAATTCTATCTACAACCTTCTTTCCCCTGTGTCATGTAAGGTTGCTTATTCACAGGATCTGGGGACATTCTAGGAATGTCAGGGACATTTTGGGGATGAGAGGTGGGGGAAGCATCATTCTGCCTACCACATGTGCTTTCATGTATATGACCTGTCACAAATACAATTAGTTGATGGCACAATTCATTTTTCACAAAGGTCTCACCTTTTACTTCTGTGTGGTTTATTAAGATTGACCAGTGAAGAAGTCTCCATGCTAGCGACTTCATCTTGTGGAGTTAGTGGAGAAATCTCTATTCCTATACCCTTGTTACAAAAGAGATTTTTCCTCAAATTTAAGACTCAGAGCTGCTTAGCTAACCTCTCTTTGGTTGCTGCTACATCTTATACTATCCTTGTGTACCCCTTTCTTTGGTTTGTCTAAGAAAATATGTAAATTATGAGCCTCTGTTGTCCCTTTACAATTCATATGTAGCACTTTTCCATTCTACATGATTCCTTTTCTGCAGGCAGTCATGGGTTTATAGCCATTTTAATGTATCTTCTTTCTGACAAATATTTGTTTAGAACTTACCATGTATCAGGCTTTGGGAGGAAATGAAGAAAGGCAGCACAGCCAGGTGCTCATGCAGAATATGCTCTAGTGGAACATGGGGATGATCACACAGGATAACAAATGTTATTTGGGGAGTAGAGGGTGCACCCTGGAGACGTGAGAAGAGAAGGCAGTGAGAAGAGCTTCCGGGGAGGATGGGACATCTCAGCAAAGACCTGCAGGACTAGCTACTCAGCAAAGTTACTTAGGGAAGTGCCATGAGTAAAAGTGCTCCAGCCAGAAGAAACAGCTGGAGGAGGGCAGGGATTTTGTCCGTTTGGGTTACTGCTTTATCCTTTGCACTAAAACAATTCTTGGGACGCAATAGGCACCCAATTAAATCTGTGGTGCAAAGGATCGTGTAAAGGTGGGAGACAGGAGAAGTGGCTACATTCGAAGAAGTGGAAGATCAAGAGGGAGGCTTGGGGTTCGAGGGGCAGTGGTGAGAGGCAAAATCAGGAAGATCACGATGGGGCTGGTAAGCACGCTAAATCCTTCGGACTTTAAGGCAAGGGCAACAGTTTTTAAATTATCATGAGATTTTAAGCAGCAGAGTGACTTAAGCAGACTCCCATTTTAGAAATCATTCTGGCCACAAAATAGAGACTGGTTAGGAGGCTGTTGGAACAGTCCTGGGGAGAGAGGTAGGGGCTTTAAATAGGGTGGAACAGGGCGGATGGAGAGAGATGAGGATAATTTAGAATCATCCACTTAGGAACTGAAAGGAACCTTAAACAGCTCATCTAATCTTTTATATGAAGAATCTGAGGTCGGAGGGGCTAATTGACTTATTCCTATAGTGGTTTCTTTCTCTTTTTCCTCTGCTCTTTTGGTATTTCTTACGACGTTTCTCAGAATTACGCAATTAAGACCTTCATCCCTTCACACCTGAACAATTTACTTAATTTAATTTTGCTTTTGTCTAATATATTGGTCCTTTGGTCTGTATCATCCGCTCCTGGAGACAGTGAAGACGGCCAATTAACTGGCTCTGTAGAGTGGTGCTCACCAATGAATCACAAACCCTACTTGACAGCAATGGTGTATAAGGAGGAAAAGTGAATTCTGCAAATGGAGAATGCAGGAAGGTCTTCCCAGTTGTGTATTTCTGAAAGGCTTTTGAACAGTTTCAAGCAAAACTGCAGAAATCAGCCTAGGATGCAACTTTCCAAGGTAGGGTTTTAATTATTGTGTATCATATAAAAGTGGGTCTGCTGATATCCTCTAGGAAGAAAACCACAGAAGTCGACAGCAGGGCCCTTAGTCACTGATGGTGAAAAGGGGTTCTAGGTAGTCCTGATAGTGACAGGCCTCACAGTTATACTGTTCTAAAGCCACTGGTTTTCACCATTAATCCAAACACCCCCGCACCAACTGTTGATGCTTGACATACACGATATAATCACATTCTAATATAAATTAAGACCGAGTGGTGCACTGCTACACCCTGCCAGTCAGAAATGTTTAAGTATGCCTGAATCACTGGTAGGGTGGAACTGTGGGAATGAATTTTTAAAAAAGATTTATTTATTTATTTGAGAGAGAGAGAGGTATTTGTGAAAGCCTTGGTAGGTATCGAAAATATATGTCAGTTATCAATTTATTGGCTCAGCTTCAAATTCATCTTTTACATCTCTGCAAAAATGGATCTGGACCCTTTAAATATTTTTCCACTGTAGCTGACGGCATGTTAAGCTTTCTTAGTAGAGGGGTCTGGAGAGACACTGCAGAAGGAAGGAGTCCTGTCCTTGCTCCTAGTGTGTTCACTTGGCAAGCTCCTTGACATCCACTATCTTAGCAGAAGAGGCTTCCCCCACTTTCCAGCTTCTGCAACACTGGCAGCTTCTCCAACATCAGGCTCGTGCAGCCTGAGCAGTACCTCCAGGGTCCAGCCACCAGCACAAAAGGCCTCCTCAGCACTTAACTCCTATAGAGCATAGTGGCCAGAAACACCCAGCCATCAGCTGCTTCCCCCAGCAAACCCCTCAGGCCATTCTGTAGTGGCATGCCCCTGGTGAATACCTCCTCCAATAGATTCCCCTGGGAACCTAGAGAATGGATTCCTGGCAAGATCCTCCAGTAAGTTCTGGATCTCAGTCCTGTGGGGTGAAGGGGCTTTTCCTCAGGGGCTCTATCTACACTGCTCCTTGTATCTGTTATTCCTGTATTTTTTAGGGTTCTCTTTATTTCTTTTTCTTTTTTTAAGATTTTATTTATTTATTTTGAGAGAGTGATCATGAGCAGAGGGGAAGGGCAGAGGGAGAAGCAGACTCCCCACTGAGCAGGGAGCCCAATGCGGCACTCGATCCCAGGACCCTGAGATTATGACCTGAGCCGAAGGCAGACGTTTAACTAACTGAGCCACCCAGGCGCCCATGGGTTCTCTTTATTTCTTACTAGGCAATCTCTCATTATGCCAGATCCCTATTATTATAGTTAATAATTCTTTATATTAAATTTTTCCTGTTCAAATTACCACGTGGGTTCTCTCTTTCTTGATTGGACCCAGGCTGATACAAATTCCTAGAAGCAAAATAAAAACAAAACACCTTTTTAACTTGAAGATACCTTATTGGGCACTTGATAAAAGCAGCAGTTTCCATGACAAAGAGTGTTTACTGATACAGAAATAAAATATAGGGGCACCTGGGTGGCACAGTTGGTCAAGCATCTGACTGTAGATTTCGGTTCAGGTCGTGATTTCATGGGTTGTGAAATTGAGCCCCATGTCAGGGTCTGTGCTCAGTGGGGAGTCTGCTTGAGATTCTCTCTTTCCCTCTCCCTCTGCCCTTCTCCCCCCTCTCAAATAAGTAAATAAATCCTTAAAAAAAGAAGAAATAAAATACAGTATATAAAGAAATGGAAATAATTTACACATTTGGGATTTATATGACTGAGCAAAGTAAGAGCATGGAGATTTTTTCTGATGCTTTTCTACAGATATAAACAGTTCAAATAATCATAACCATATTTGTTTACTTTTGGATAAGCAAGATGTATACCTTTTATTATGTTAGGAGGGTCTCTGCAGTGCCCTTAAATTTGGTTTAATTGAAAGTTAAATTCAGGAGAACCAGACAAGCAAATGACTTATAAGCATTCCTTTCTTTGGTAAAACCTACTGTCATCTTTAAGAAAACTACATTTTCAAAACCTGATGTCATCTTTAAGGAAACATTTCTTAATTGTTTAACTAGAAAACTAGAATTGAAGGAGACTAGTTCTATAAAAGAGAGAAGCACAGTACAGTAGTTAAGATCATGGGCAAGTTATAGCCCATCTCGGTTGTGCAGAAGAGTGGTATGCAAGAGGGTATAAAACCATGCAAAATATGACTTGTTGAAAAATACAGAACATGTACAATAAAGATCACCTCTCACTGTTAGGTGAAGGGGTGTTAGGGAACAAGATATCCACACAGTACCAAACTATCAGCCACCCAGATTATTTACTAATTTCAAAAGGGAAAATGGACATTTTCAATTGCAAGATGGGGCAGCCACCACCTAAAGTCTTCAAACATGGCCACAGTAACAGGACAATCTAATGTGTTGCACTATGAACCACAGATTATCACCTTAAAGTATTCCTATCAAAAATGTCTAACTTGCCTATTACAAGAAAGATAGAGGATAGAGGAAAGAGTTAAACAGCACCCTGAGGAAATAATCAGACAAATCCTGATTGTGAGCCATTCTACAGGTGGGGCGACTGGTCTACATCAAAAGGGAGTAGAGAGCAATGACATCAGCAAAATGATGGAGCTGGCAGCTCCAAGCGCTAAGTACCTCTCAAGAAACAAACAAACAAACAAAACCAGCAGAAATTGTGAGCACCAGGGAATCTACTAGGGTGGCTATAATTAAAAACAAACAACAATGGAAAATAAGTGTTGGCGAAGATGTGGAGAAATTGGAATATATTGCTGGTAAAAATGTAAAATGAGGCAACTGCTGTGGAAAAGTTTGCCAATGTCTCAAAAAGCTAAAGATAGAAATACCATATGACCAAGTAATTCCATATCTTGGTAGAAACTCAAAAGAATTGAAAACAGAGTGTGATGGTGAATTTTCTGTGTCAACTTGACAGGGCCACAGGGTGCCCAGATGTTTGCTTAAACATTATTTCTGGGTGTATTTGCCAGGGTGTGTCTGGATGAGATTAGAATTTGCATTGGTAGACTGAATAAAGCACATGGATAAAGCACTGAATAAAGCTGGGCATCAACTGAACAAAAAGGGAAAGCAATGGAGAATTGGATCTCTGCTCCACTCCTTGAGACATCAGTCTTCTGCCCTCTGACTTGGATTTACACCATGGCCTCTCCTAGTTCTCAGGCCTTTGGACTCAGACTGGAACTATATCAGTGGCTTCCCCAGGTCTCCAGCTTGCAGATCATGGAACTTCTCAGCTTCCATAATTGAGTGGGCCACTTCCTTATAATTCTCTTTCTTCTCTCTGTGTGCACACATACACACACATACACACATACTGACTAAACATAGGGATTCAAACAGATACCTGTAACCAATGTTCATTATTCACAATAGCCAAAACTTGGAAACAACCCAAGTGTCCATCAACAGAAGGATGGGTAAACAAACTGTGGCATGTACATACAATGGAATGTTATTTGGCTATATATGAGAACATGGTTATATAAGAGAACTGTCTATTCCTAGAAGATATATGCTTTAGTGTTTAAGGGCAAAGTGTTACAACATCTGCATACTACAACATGGGTGAATCTTGAAAACATTATGCTAAGTGAAAGAAGCCAGACACAAAAGAACAAATATTATATTGAGATAGGGAAGTTAAATGGATCCCATTAAGGACTGCTTTTTTCGCTGCCTCTGTTCTTGCTAGGACCTGCACCCCCGCCTTACACATGCCTTAATGTATGTCCTCCTTGTAAAGGTCAAGGAGTTAATGATTTCTCTGGAGTCTTCTAGCACAATAGATAACATCTAAGGAGTGATGCAGCAAGGTTAGGTTGTTATGTATGTTTTCCAAGACCACTGACTCCAGACACCTTGATGCCAAGACCCCTGGCTCTAGGGCCTAAGTGACTTATGGAGGACACCTGAGCACTTGTCCTTGTTTTGACCAGTTCCTGGATGCCTTGAGAAGACACATACACCAGACCAGAAGCGAAGATGATACTCTCCTTTCCTTTACTATTCAATAAACTCTGCTCTCACTTCCTCTTGGCTCACATTTGATTTCCATCCTTTGCAAAGCCAAGGACCCTCTTGGCTGGTTCTGTGGGACCCCATCTGGGTCCTTGGACCTGGCCAGCCTATATCAGTATGAACCCATTTATACAAAGTATCTAGAATAGGCAAATTCATAGAGACAGAAATGAGATTAGAGGTTACCAGGGGGTTGCAGGGAGGGACAAATGGGGAGTTATTGCTTAATGAGTATAGAGTTTCTATTTGGGTGATAAAAAAGTTTTGGAAATACATATTGGTGATAGTTGTACAACATTGTGCCACTGAATTGTACACTTGAAGATGGTTAAAATGGTAAATTTTATTATATTTCCACAATAAAAAATAAAAGATGTAGAGATTTGCTAAGAATTTACTAATAAATATACTATGTTGTTATTCTGGGTGGGGGAGAGATAGAGAGATGATATTTAACAACCAAATGTAATGTGTACTCCTTGGATGACTCTAGCTTTCTAAATAAAAATCGATCAAAGATATTCTTAGGGTAAGTGAGGACTATTAAAATACAGGCAGAACATTATTAGATGTTATCATGAAATTGCTAATTTTCTTAGGTACAATAATGGTGCCATGGGTATATAAGAGAACTTTCTATTCCTAGAAGATATATGCTTTAGTGTTTAAGGGCAAAGTGTTATAACATCTGTAACTTGAAAAGAGTGATGCAAAAAAAGGTGTGTGGTAGGGGGCAGTGTATGGGTGTGCCTGCCCCCATGTGTGTAGAGAGAGAGCAAGAGAGAGAAAGCATATGTGGCAAAATTTTAACAATCATCAAATCTAGGTAGAGGATATATAGGTGTTTATTGTACCCTTCTGTCATTTTTTATTTAAATGTTTTCATAATAATAAAAGTTAGAAACAAAGTAACATTTTGAAAGTCACACCACTGTATCTCCCAGAAATACTCCTGTTAACATGTTGGTTTAAATCTTTTTGCCTTTTTTTTCCCTACACACGGGTAAGTATTCCTTAAAAAATACACACACACAAAAGCAAAGGATCAAATGTACATTGGTACATATTCCTTTATTCAGTCAAGTTAATTAACAAATGTTTATTTAAGTATATCTTCCACAGACCAGGTACATAAAGGAATATTAAAAGATCTCTGAGTTTTCACAGAATGTACCCTGAGAATTCAACGTGCCTCATTCATTACAACTATAGTTTGTAAAAATCTTATGAGCAGACAGATGAAAAAAACTGTGAACTTTTAGTAATTGCATTATAATCCTCATCATGAAATAGCATTCCGTCAAATTTAATAAAGTTGTTGGCATTTTTAATTTTTGCTGTTCTTTCATTTCACAATTATTTACTGTCTACACTGTTCAGTGTCACATGCTGCAGCTACGGAGGTATGTAAGACACCAACTGCCTGCCCCTCCGAAGCTCACTCCGACACAGGATCTCAAATGCATTAGTACGGGGATCAGAAGGGCAGGGATGGGGGGAGGGCGCAGAAAATGGGTTCCTGATTTACCCACTACTGGATTCCAGGGGAGCTTCTTGGAGAAAATGACGTTTAAATTTAGATTTTTAAGAATGAGCCGGAGTTAGACTCATAAAGCACTAGCTCGGGACACGGGCTCTGGGGTTCAATTGTTTGATAGTCCGTGGACGAGCTGCTTAACCTCTCTGTGCCTCAGGGATAATGTTGTAAAGCTCCAATAATAGACAAAGTGCTTAGATCTCTGTATGGCACAAAAGAGCTAAATTTATTGAGTACTTGTGGATTGTTTCAATTTAAAAAGTTATAATGTACCCGGCCTCATGCGGAGGTCAAAGCCAGAAACAAGACAAATCCTGTACCCGGCCTAGGAGTCTCTCCCCAACACCCTGCCCTCCAACTTATTTTATACCCAAATAACCTCTCTTGCAAATATAAAATATGGAAAGTGTTCATTTCCTAAAAGGTTTATGCTTTTTGTTTCTCCATATTTTTGCTACCTACACCTGAGCTGAGGCACTTCTCTGAGAGCTCCGAGCGAACTCGGGGTGCGACAACTCCGAGGAACCAGCGCCCCAGTACCCAAGCGTCGGGGCGGAGAGCCTCAGGCCTGGAGGCCGGGGGCGGTCGCCCCTGCAGCCTCGCCCCCGCTGAGCGCACCCGCCAGCACGCCCAACTTTGATTGGTCCGTTCTCCCGGCTCGCCGGTATCACTGTGTCCAATCGGCGCAACGCTTGTTGAGCGGCGGCGGCAACCGGCGTACACAGGGGTTACGCGTCCTGTGGAGAGAGCGAGAGTTCAGGCCATGAACCTGGGGTAAGCTGGGCCGGGAAGGGTGGTCTTTAGCGAAGACGGGATAAAGCTGGGTTGGCCCTTGGAGCCCTTCGTGGAACACCTTCCCAGCTTGCGCCCGGCTCCCTGAGGCGGAGGGGGGCGAGGGGCCCGGGACGGCCTTTGCTGCAGCCGCTGTCGCTTCTCCACATCCTAACGGGGTAAATCTGCTCGGGACCTCATTTCCGCCCTCTCATTGACCTCAGGGTGGAAAGGGAGAAGAGGCGATAAGCGGGGAGGGCAGATGGAGAGATAAAGCTTAGCGGCTTCCCGGGAGAAATCCTGGCCCGGGCCCCCGTCCTTAGCGCCTCTGGCTTTGGCGTCTTTGTAGGCGTCATGTGTACGCCCAGATGAGTTTAACGCTCGTAATGCTAGGAACCGGGTGTTGAGGAATCGATGCACTGCTAGGGCTTGGTCCTTAATAGACCCTCGTTAAGTAGTGGTTGAATAAAAATGACTGTTGCAGGGTTTTCACCACTGGGAAGTTTGATATTTTAAGAAAAGTCACCAAATTCAGACTGTCGCACATCATTTAGCAAATTAATTTTGTGTCCTAGAATGTGGAGAGAGAAAAATAAGACATCTGCCCCAGAAGAAGTTTACGGTGCAATAATGCTGAACAGACGTACTTTTCGGGTTCATTCTTTTGTTTGTTCAGTTTCACCGACGTAAACGTGAACTGTTCTAACCCTGCCCCAGGGAAACTTTTAAAACCCATTTTTTCCGGTGCTTTACCTTGATAAATTTAAGTTGGGGTATTTTGATGGCCTCTACTGAGCAACACTGCAAATTTCGTTGTTCCCTAATCAGACCTTTCCCAACCTGTCTCTTCCTTGTCTGGCCCGCTGGATTTAATTTTGTCTCTTGGACATCACTTATGTCCCTACTGATGTTTAATGACACACACCTTTTCCCCCCTCTCTTAGGAAACTGATTAAATGTGGACTGTTTTTGTTTTCAGTGGAGTTTTTATTAGGATCTTATGTTCAAGTTTCCTTGGCAGTGTCTCCTGTTACTTTGTGCTCTTGCATTGGACATGCACAAATAAATTAGAGCAGCCAAAGTTTATTACAGATTTATTGTTGTGATAGTAAACTGTCGCTGTGCTCAAAAAGTTAACGATCCTGGTGGCAATGTAATAGTTCACTTTCAAATTAACGCTGTAGCATGCATAGAATGTGTTAGTCATGAGGTAATTATGAGAGACTAGTAAATAGTTAAATACGTTTTGCTCCTTTAACTTAGGTGGGGAGTTTTGGTAACAGCACTTTTTTTTTCCAGTCTAGAGTTGTAAGAGTTAAATAATGCTGTGATGATTGGATTTATTGCTTATCAGTAAGAAAATGAAGTGTCATGTTAAAGATAACAAATTCTTTGCATTATTGGAAAGTTTCAGGAATTTTCTCCCTCTATTGTTTAGTTTTATCTCAGATTGGAAAACGTTTTTTATTAAAAGAATGGCTTACTATTTACAAGATTCCTGTATAAATTCAAAAGAACATATTTACTTTCAAGATTCAAATGAGCGTTTCATTTCTATTTAAAATGTTGCTGCTTCTTAAAAATGACAACTTTCTTTTATTTTGCAGAGATGGTTTAAAGCTTGAAACTGAATTATTGGATGGAAAAACCAAGTTAATATTGTCTCCATATGGTATGCTGTGTTACCAGAAATCTAAAATATTAACTTTCAAATTCCTACATAAAATTTTTACGAGTTTAATATACTTTTTGCTTGTAATAGAGTAATATTTAAATGATATTTTACAAAAAGCGGCTTTTTGGCTAACTTGCTCAGATTTATTTTTAGCCAAGTAAAGTCAGATTACATCACTGCTTACACTGTCAGTATTTATTCATAAAATTTAATGCTTCAGTATATTTCATGTTTAATATGTTGCCTAATGATTAATTTAGGTAAAATCTTTGTAATTATGTTCTGTGCATGTAAAATGTGTTGTTCTAGAAAATTAAATTTGTGATAAGCCCACAGTTGCTAAAGTCATTTTTAGTATTAGTTTTAAAACTCCGTATATTTGGTAGTCCTCTTTTTCACATTATTTTCTTTTTCTCTGATCTGTTTATAGTTTTATCTTGGAAAATAAACAAATGAAATAGAAATACTTGCACTACACTGTAAAAGTTAGAACACTCAAACAGGGCCTAAAGTTAATGCATTGGGGGTTAATATTTATAGTATCTTCTTAAAACAATGCTAATTAAAATTTTCCTTTGTGACTGCCTTAGTATGTTTTTGTTTGATAGTTCAGTAATTATTGTTTTCTTTTGTAGAATGTAAATCAAAAAATTCTGTGAAGGTAAGCCAAATGACGTGACCTGGTTTTTGAATGTAAAATGTGGTTTTCTTTACAGTGGTTTGAAAATAATTCCTGTCAATATATTTATAAGGGGTATGGGATAATGATGAGAAGTTATTGTCTTGCTTTCAGGCTGGTCCTTTCACAGAAATAGGATCATAATTTTTCAGTTTAAAAAGTCATATAGAACCTCTTGTCTCTAGATCAGTGCTGTCCAATAAATCCTTTTGTGATGAGGGTAATGTTCTAAGATCAGTGTTTTCCAAGATGGTAGCCAGTCACTAGTCATGTGTAGTTATTGAGCACTTAAAATGTGGCTAGTGTGACTAAGGAAGTGAATTTTTCATTTTATTTAATTTTTAATGTAAATTTAGTAGTTACTATGCTGGACAGTGCACTTCCTGAGATCTTTAAAAATATATATTCACACTTTAAAATGAAAATATTTTTTTTTTCATACTCAAATTCCATTTTCCCACACCAAAACGGTGTATTTGATTCACCAAATTCGTATATGCATTTTGCTTTCTCCTTTAAGAAATCATACTTGAGCTTAATGATAATTTTCCTTTTAAATTATTTTTATCAGGAACCCAAAATGCCCTTACCACTTTAACAACTTTCTGATATCCTACTTTTCTTGTTCTTTATTTCTTTTTCCATTTTTAGATTACTATCAGCAGAAATTTCAACTCTCCCACAATTTACTGTAGCCCTCTTTTATCTTTGTAACAACTTAAAGTCTTTCTTTGTGTATCTTGAATAGAACTCAGTTTGGATGATGTGGCACCTTTCACCTCTGAGCTCTTGATGACTTTGCTGTTTTTTCCAGGTTTAATCAAGGTGAAGTTGCTTGAGTATCCAGCATAAATGGGTGACGATAATCAGAGTAATTCCACATGCTACTTATAAAAGTTATTTCTTTCTCAATATGGTATATAGCTATATACCTTGTGTGCTTTTTTTAGTCACAATACAAATTGTATATTTTTTCCTGGTCCTGCACTATTTTTAAAAAAAAAATTTTTTTTTTTAAGATTTTTAAATTTATTTTAGGGGGCAGTGAGGAGGGAGAGGAGACTCTTAGCAGTCTCCACACTGAGTGCGGAGCCCCACATGAGGCTCTCGGCTCAATCTCACGACCCTGAGATCATGACCTGATCCGAAACCAAGAGTCGGATGCTTAACTGACTGTGCCACCCAGGCGCCCCAGGTCCTGCTCTATTAAAATATTGCAACTAATTATTATATTTGAATCACATTAACAAATACTGCACCCCTTTTTGAGATCCCTAGATAAAAAGCTGCTGTCGTAGTTGATTTCCATATTCCCCTGGCCTCTGTTCTCTTTCACCTTTTTCCCCTTCTATTGATGTCTTTTTTTTTTTTTAAAGATTTTATTTATTTATTTGAGACAGAGAGAATGAGAGAGACAGAGAGCACATGAGAGGGGGGAGGGTCAGAGGGAGAAGCAGGCTCCCTGCTGAGCAGGGAGCCCGATGCGGGACTCGATCCAGGGACTCCAGGATCATGACCTGAGCCGAAGGCAGTCGCTTAACCAACTGAGCCACCCAGGCGCCCCTATTGATGTCTTTAATGGATTTGCTTTAATCACCACATTTGTGAAGACATTTCATTGTCTTTTTAACCAATTTAATATGGTGGTCTCCTTTAATGCCTATAACAAAATTACTAGTTTTGGACTTTTGATAGAATCATTACAAGATTCTACTAGCAGTCTAGAAATGTTTTATTCTAGGATTCTTTTTTCCGGAATAATGTGTCTCAGCCGATGTTGATCTTAAATTATTTACTGTCTTAGAGCAAATTGTTTGGTTTTATTCCTCTTGTTTTGGGGACTTCAGAATACTGATGATGGTAACTATGTGAGGTGATGGATATGTTAATTCGCTTGATTGTGGTGACTATTTCACAGTGTATGCATATGTCAAATCAAGTTGTACACCTTAAATATATACAATTTTTAATTGTCAATTATACCTTAATAAAGCTGGAAAAAAAATACTGGTGCAACTTAAGTCTCCCTTCTCTTCCCATATTTATAGGGGTTGCTGAAATCCTCCTCATTTCTTTCTTTGCTCTTTACAGAAGACAAAAAAGCAAAAACAGTAGTGCTTGTCTTTTTTTGCTTAAATCTGTTTTTTTTTTTTTTAAAGATTTTATTTATTTGAGAGAGAGAGAATGAGAGAGAGCACATGAGAAGGGGGAGGGTCAGAGGGAGAAGCAGACTCCCTGCCGAGCAGGGAGCCCGATGCGGGACTCGATCCAGGGACTCCAGGATCATGACCTGAGCCGAAGGCAGTCGCTTAACCAACTGAGCCACCCAGGCGCCCTAAATCTGTTTTTTTTAATCTCCCAGATCTCAGTTCTGCAGCTATGTGTTGGATTCTCGTTTCCATAAGTTATTGGTGAATTCTCTTTTCATGGTGCTTTTCTTTTTCTACTGGGAGAAGTTCCTGAGTGACTACAGCACCTACCTACAGTTCTGGTTTTCCCCTTCCTCACAGGTTGAATTACTGTCATGCTCATAGTGTGCTCTTTAGACACAACTGAACTCTCATCATCATCAAGTTTAACACATGTGTGGTCAGAGTACTTTCTTAATTTTTTCAAAATCTCTTCTGTATTTTTTTAAATCTGTGGTAAGGAATATGAAGTAAAGATGGTTACCTATAAGGAGGAGAAATGAGAGAAATACTAATGATTCAGTGTCATGAATAATTTATAATTCCAAACTCTTATGCTTAAAATTGTCTCACAGGTTAGTTGAAATATAAAACATTAAAAAAATATTTTTCACAGGAATTTCTACATGTGAGTATCAGAGTAGTGACACACTAAAGGGTGTATACAATATTAGTGTTAGGTAGCATATTTTATAATTTAAAATGTTATTTTCTCTGATTCTAGCCTTGGGATCCTGGCCCCATATAAATGATAAACTCAGCCAATATTAAACAAATGCATTGGACTTTGTTTATATTATGAAAAATATTGGTAGAATTAAAACTAGTTAAAAGAGCAACTTGCTACTTAAAAATGTTTATGACATGAAGACTCTTCTTTGATCTATTAAAATTTACCTGATCCAGTAAACACTTGGGGAATTATTTGGGCTAGATTGCTTTTTATTATTAAGTAACCTGAATATAATTGAATATTTATTTGGTAGTTCATGATTTTTTGCTGGCCCCATTCATTGTTTTTTTCCTGCCATTTAGCTACAAAAAATAGTCAGGGGCCGCCTGGTTGGCTCAGTCAATTAAGCATCCCACCCTTGATTTTGGCTCAGGTCATGATCTAAGGGTTGTGAGATCCAGCCCTGCTTTGTGCTCCGAGCTGGGTGTGGAGCCTGCTTGGGATTCTCCCTCTCCTTCTGCACCTCCCCCCCTGCCCCCAAAAAAGTAATCAGAATTGAGCTGAATGTATATGGACCTCATGCCAGGGCATTGTCCCCTCTCCCCTTCTTATTAAATATTTTTAGAAGATTTTTTTGGTATATTTTTTTCTTTTGTAAGTGGAATGTAGCAGGATAATTCTACTTAAATTAGAGCTCCAATTAGTAGGTTTCTATTTAACAAGGATTTATTAAAGCTGTAAAATTTTAGTGGGGTGCCATTCTTGGCTGTATTTCTTCTATGACAGAGGAAAAAAATGAGTAAAACCTAGGCCTTGTTTTCTGGAAGTGATGATATCAGTCAGGTAAATAACTATGCAATACAAGTAGACTATAATGTATGCCATGGTAGGATTATAAAAGGCAGAGAACACTGCAAAGAGCAGCTCTTTGTGGCTTGAGGAGACCAGGGAAAGCTTTGTAAAAGGAGGTGACATTTTAATTAGAATTTAAAAGATGAGGCAGTTATTTATAGGTAAGGAGGTATGGGAGTGTATTCTAAGCTCAGAAAATAGTGGGCAAAACACCAAAATAGCATAATTTGCATTTGGGGAATAGTGTGTATCTTGGGGAAGTGTAGAACATTAAGCTTGGGTGGGGGGGTTACAGTCTTAGAGTTTAAATGTATACTCACAGAGTTTGAACTTCCTTGATTTGTGTGTAGGGAGCATTAAAGAATTTTTGAAAAGCAGAGTCCATACAGTATAATTTGTATTGTAGGAAAGGGCTTCGGACAGCTTGGTGAAGGACAGATGATAATGGGGAGATCGGTTATGGGCCAGTTACAGTTCAGGAAGAGTCTCAGGAGTTCCTGAACATGTTTAGTGGTTAGTGAAATGGAAAAAAGGGGACAGAAATGAAGGACTTCCAAGATATGTAATGGTATGCACTGCACTTAGCAGTTTGAGCAACTGATTAGAGATGTGAAATGCTGAACTATCAGTGACCCAGAAAAGGCCAGTATGAGTCAAAGGTGACATCGTAGTTAGAGACAGGTGGTACGACTGAGCAGTATAAGCTACGTGCCATGTCCTGATAATATGCTTAATCCACATACTGGCTTTCAAAAACTAGAGTGAACTGTCAGTATCTAAAAATAGGAAAATTTAATGTAGAATCTGGCATTTTTGGTTCTCTTGAAGTACTGGGTAATCTAGCAAGTAGACTCAGATTCCTGTTTGGCGGTGTAGGCTGGTTCTGAATGGTGGCTGCCTCCTTTAGAGAGAAGAATGCTCTTCAGCTCATCCCAGTTCCTACCAAGCCTAATTTACAGTAGGTATTTGAGGTTGCCACCTCTCACTTAGAGAATTAGTTACATTAAAATAGCCTCAGGGGCACCTGGGTCGCACAGTCCATTGAGCGTCCCGCTCTTGATTTTGGCTCGGGTTGGGACCTCAGGGTTGTGAGGTCAAGCCCTACATCAGGCTCTGCACTCATTGCGGAGTATGCTTGAGACTCCTTTTCTCCCTCCCCCTCAGTCCCTCCCTTCCCTCTCTAAAATAAATCTTTAAAAAACCACAAGTTGGATGGGTAAAAAGGCATTTTACATTGTGGTATTGGTATTATCAAAAGCCTAAAGCTAGGAACAAATAGGATGTAGATGAGATGAAGAGGATAATAAACAGATCTTGTGGCTGATAGTACAGGTATATTTTGAAAAGTAGGGTGAAATAGGATTGGTGTTGGTCAAAGTATGGTTATATATTTTGTAAGTTACTGAAAGACAAGGGGAGTTGGGATATAAGCTGGGTGAAAGTCAGGTTGTATCTACCTCACTCTTTGACAGCAAGTATCTTATTAATCTTTACCACTAGCACTTTTCCATATTGGTGAGCACATAAAAAGCAGTTAATTTTGATTGAACAACCATTGAATTAGTTTAATTGGGTTCGCTGAAATGTACAGTGGATTAAATAGGGGAAAGATATGAGATAGGCAGTAATCTAGTAGTGTGGTAATGAAAACCTAAATTTAGGCTTATCATCATGTAAATGGTGAGAAAAAGATATTTGGAAGGAAGAAATGACCAATACTTGTGCATAAGCTAAAGAAGACCGTGAAGGAGGATAATAAATAAAATCTTAAAAAAAAAAAAAAAAAGGGGGCGCCTGGGTGGCTCAGTTGGTTAAGCGACTGCCTTCGGCTCAGGTCATGATCCTGGAGTCCCGGGGTTCGAGTCCCGCATCGGGCTCTCTGCTCGGCAGGGAGTCTGCTTCTCCCTCTGACCCTCCTCCCTCTCATGCTCTCTCTCTCTCATTCTCTTTCTCTCAAATAAATAAATAAAATCTTTAAAAAAAAAAAAAAAAAGACCGTGAAGGAGGATAAAGTGAAAGATGACTCCGTGCTTACTGGTCTGAGAGATTAGAACAACAGTGCCACAGAAATGGGATATGTTGGAAGGGGGAACAAATATGGGAGAGAGATAATTCAGTTTTTAAAATAGTATAGTTGAGGATAATAAAAAATTTACTGAACACCTACTCTGTTCCACTCACTATTCTGTACTGGACAAAGTATACAAACATTTCTGCCCTAGGGAGTTTACATTGGAAAAGGGGTTGAACAGGCATACATTTAGCAAAATAAATATAGGGTGTTACAAGATGAAAAGTGCTATAGAGAAAAAGGAGAGAAAGGGAAGAGGCACAGTTACTTCAGGGGCACAGCAGTCTTTGGAAAAGGGAGTGCTAGGTAGGTGGGAGTATGAGGGTAGAACAGGAAACCTGCTACAACCTCCCCCGACCCAAAAAAAGGAACAGGAAACCTACAATTTTAAATAGGGTGGTCAGAGAAAACCTTACTGAGTCAGTGATGTTGGAGCAAAGATTTGAAGGAGGTGAGTGCATCATGTAGAATCTGAAGGAAGAATGTCCCAGTTAGAGGGATAGACTAGTGCTAAGGCCTAAAACTGGAGGTTTAGGAATAGCCAAGAAGCCCATGTGACTGGAGGCTAAGATAGAAAATGAGGTCAGAGAGATCAGATAAGGGGATAAAGTGTGAAGAGTGCACAGATCATTAGGTCTTTTTTGGTCATATTATGAAGTTCAGTTTTTCCTCCTAAGTAAGATAGGGAACCATTAGAAGCTTTTGAAGAAAGTGACATGATCTGACTTAACCTATTAAGGTACTCACTGTGGCTACTATGTTGAGAACAGACTGGGGAGCAAGGGCAGAAGGAAGAAATCCGAAGGCTTTTCAGTAATTCAGGCAAGAGCTAATGTCTTGGAGTAGAGGGATGGTAAGAGAGTTGTTCAAGAGTGGTCAGATTTAGAATATACTTTGAAGATGGAGCAAAACAAGGTTTGATGACAAGTGTGGCATATGGGACAATAGTCGATAATTCCAAAATTTTTGTCATGGGTAGCTGAGATGAGAAAAACTGGAGGAGGTTATTTAGGGGCATGTGGGATATCAAGAGTTTGGTTTTGGGCATGCTGTTTTAAATGGCTATTCATAACCCAGTGGAAGTGTTTGAATAGGCCAATGGAACCTCAAGTTAGGGGAGGAGAGGTCCATCCTGGAGACAAGTTTGGGAGTCATCAGCATATGGATAATACTTAGAACCACAAGGGTAGATGAAATTAGCAAGTGAATGAGCTAAGTTAGAGCTAAGAGATCCTGGGACTAAGCAACTTTTAAGAGGTCTGGGGGAAAGGGAGCCAGTGAAGACTGAAAAGGAACAGCAAGAACCAGAATTGTGAAGTCCTCAGGAAATAGAGAAAGTGATTCAAAATGGGAGGAATAATCAACTGTGTCACATGCTGCTAATAAGTCTGGTAAGATGATCTAAGGATCAGTCACTGAATTTGCCTCGTAAAAAGTTATTAAAATGACCTTGATGAGCAGTTTTGGTGGAGTGTGGGTGAGAGCTTGGCTGGAATGGGATTGTGGGAGATGAGAAAGTGGGATCATGTATTTTTAAAGACGGTAAAGATGTGATCTAGCAGGAAAGAAACAGTTGATTCAGGAGAAAGCAAAGAATTGCTAGGCAGAGATCCCTGAGAAAGAAAGGGTTATGGCGATATCTGCAAATAACAGGAGTGTAAGCAGTTTGTATGAGTACTGATGCTTGTACAGATTTAGTGGTAGAAACTTGGAAGTTTTTTTCTGAATGCTTCTCTGTAAGATTTTCAGTGCAATAGTGATCAAGATCTTCAGCTGACAATAAGTATGAAAGAGAAAGTGTTAGTTTTGGGAAAGAGGAGAAAGTTGAAATTGTTAAAAGAGTGAGAGAATAAATGAACTTGCAAAATGTCTAACTGCTGAGTAGCATGAAGGGCCCATTTGTTGTTTTGGGTTATGTATTTAAGGTGAAACTAGATATTGTGGCTTTGTGTTTTTCTTCCTGAGTGCAGGCACGGAGTAGGTGAAGAGTTAGATTTTACCAGTCTGGGGATTTGCAAAGCGTATATGTCAGAGCAGAGCAGTTGAGAATAGAAGATGGTGGTGGTTTTTGGTTAATCATGGAATTTAAGATTGGTAAAGGAGGACAAGAGGAAGGTGGTAGGATAAATAGATTATAGATCTCAGCTGAGTTAAAGAATTATCAGAATTGGGATATGCAAGGAAGTGAGCTGGGGAAAATTGGGTGTTGGTCATTGTGCCATACTTGAAACAGATTATGGAGGGATTGTAGTTAGGAGTAGTTACAAGGTTAGCATAAGCTATCACTATGAGAATGAGTAGCTGAGGTAGCATGGAGGACAAGAATATAGGAACAGAGTTCAAGGAAATGAGAGGCCAGGGAGTTGGAAGAATGATCTATGTGGATATGAAAGCACTAATAAGATAGGATTATGTGGGGTGCCTGGGTGGCTCAGTTGGTTAAGCGACTGCCTTCGGCTCAGGTCATGATCTCAGGGTCCTGGGATCGAGCCCTGCATCGGGCTCCCTGCTCTGCGGGAAGACTGCTTCTCCCTCTCCCACTGCCCCTGCTTGTGTTCCATCTCTCGCTGTCGCTCTCTCTGTCAAATAAAAAAAAGATAGGAGTTACGTTAGAAGGATGTTGACCCACAAGTTAAGTTATTCAAGAAATAACTAATCTATATTACTAACTCACAGGTCTGTAGATACCTATAAAGAAAAGAGGTGGTCTGAGTGATACAATCATGACAGATTCAAAGCTGGAGTAGAATGGAGATGTCCTGTAACAACTAAAATAAAAGTTCTGTATTGATTATGTTGAAATAAAATAATTTCCAGTTGTTGTTGAAGCTTTCAAGTGAAGATTTGCAAAGGTTATATGTTAGTGTCTCATGGATATAGTGTCTTAACAGCAAAATGGAAAAAAATTTAGAGGCCTGACATCACAGATTATATAAAGATAATTGTTGATTTTTCATGGACTGTTATAAAGAATAAATTTTTGGTGTTTTAACAGATGGGAAATAAGACCAAGATTGTAAAATGTCCTTTAAGAACAAAACAAACTGGATACATTCTAAAATCAACACAAAATACTTGTATCAGGAGTGGAAAACTTTTGCAAAAGAAGAGAATGGGTTCAGAAACTTCACTGGCAAAAGGTGAAAAAAATAGTATGACTTTTTCACCCACTAAGGATTTATGCAAGCAGTATGTAGATAAAGACTGTCTTTATGTCCAGAAAGAGATTTCACCTGCAACCCCCAATATACAGAAGACTAGAAACACCATAAATACATCTGTAGTAGCTAAACAGAAACTTTGCAAAAAACACATCACAGCTGAAAATATGAAGAGCAGTTTGGTGTGTCTAACACAAGACCAACTACAACAGATTTTGATGACTGTGAACCAAGGAAATAAATCCATTTCCCTGATTGAAAATGGAAAGGAGGAAACAAGTAAGGTTTTTCTGAAGTTTTAATTTTTAATATTAATTTTACCAGTATGTGTTTTAGAATTTTTCATTCTACATAACTGTGCCTGTGAAATTCTAATTTACCATGTAACAATCTTTTAAAATATTCTTTTAGAGAACATTCTTGTGCAAAATTACTTTCAATAAAAGCTATAATATGCCGATTTTAAGGTTAATGCTCAGAATATTATAGTCATGGTACCATAGCCTTAAGAAACCCAGTTCTGTGGACTCTAAAGATCTTAGTACAAAAAGATGTTGTACTTATTCCAAAATGTAGGAAGCTTTACTTACATTAAAAATAATTATATAAAATGTTGTAAAAAATCACTATAGTATTTCTAGTGAAATTGAAGGAACCTTTGAATATTTGACTTGAGTTGCTGAAAAGGATTATTTTCCTGGCCCCTCCATTGTACTTTTCCTGACCCTTAATCCATGCTAAGGATTGGCAGCACTATCTTTTTAACCAATATAAAATACAGACTTGGGGCACGCTTGGGTGGCTCAGTTGTCAAGCATCTGCCTTCGGCTCAAGTCATGATCCCAGGGTCCTGGGATCGAGCCCCGCGTTGGGCTCCCTGCTCTGCGGGGGGTCTGCTTCTCCCTCTCCCACTTCTCCTGCTTGTATTCCCTCTCTTGCGCTCTCTCTCTCTCTCTTTCTGTCAAATAAATAAAATCTTTAACAAAAACAATACAGACTTGGAAGGAGTAGAAGAATGTTACAGGTCTTCTGTTTCATTAGGGCATTGTATTATGTTTTTAAAAGTCTTCTGATTTCTTTAGCTTTGAGCTAAGGAATTAATGAGTAGAAATGTCATTACAATTTTGTTAGGCTATAACGAAATAAATAAAAATAACATTAACAGTCACCAGGAAGAGGCCCCACAACTGATTTGGGGACCAGGTAGCTTCTATACATTCCCAAAGTCTTTAAGTTGGAGTAATTTATCTTGTCTTGGTCTAGATTATTCTTTGTAAAATGAGGGAGCTGGGTCTTTAAAGCTAGAATTGTAGCCTAGAGAACAAAAAATAAAAACTATGTATAATGAGAGAGAATATCAATATCAACAAAGTTGAAGGCAGAATTTGTCTGATCATATAATGACCTGCATATTAAATACACTTTCTCCTCATTGGGAAAACTAGCACATTAAGAAGACTTAGAACAATTTCTGAGCCAAGCATAGGAGCCTGTATAAAACATTTGGAATAGATACAACGGAGGCGTAGAGACAGTGGTCCATAATAAGTTTTCATTGATTTTCCAGCTAAATGAGAAAAATAAGGACAAGGTAATGAGTTTTTCATAAACCTATTTGCATTCTTTAAGTTGTGATTGGTGTTTTATATTATTTGTAAAAATACTGTTAGCAAGAGTAAATGGAAGTTTTTTTGTTGTTGTTTGTTTTCATATTAGACACAAGAGGTTACATAGCAATGGCCGGATCTCTGGACCATTTAACCTCTGGGCTCAGTTTCCTTTTTTGACAAAAGGGAATCATAATACCCACTGAAGGACTGTTGTGAGAGGTGAATACTTTGGTAATGTGTAAGGCAGTGTTTTTAAAGTGTGTAGCAGTATGCCAAAATAAGGTATTGTAATACATGCAATTTTAGTGTTCATTTTAAAACACGCATTTTTACCTCCTAGGTCAGGGCAGTCTACGTTTAAACAGTATTTCCAATCAGCCAGAGGATGAGAACGTTATGGGAGTATTCCAAAAAACTGAGGCTCTTTCATCTGTCCTGGATGAAAATAAATCTGTTTTAAATAAAAATCAAGAGACATCTAAGCAGTATGAGCAGAAAATTGCCATGTATGTAACTCATATCTATTACTGTGGAGTCATCTTGTGAAAATGGTTTTGCTTTTCCTTGACTTTTCATGTGAAGTATTTACTCTGAAGACTGAGAGCTATTTAAGTTTATTACTTAATATTTATGGAGTAGCTTGTATAGAAACATACAAGATTTCTGTTATTTTTTGTGTTGTTTTAGAGAGAATGTATGGAAACCAGCTGACATATTCAGTACTCTGGGGGAAAGAGAACGTGACAGAAGTTTGTTGGAAGCAAAAAAAGCCCAGTGGAAGAAAGAGCTTGGTAGGTAATTATTACATCTTTTATTATATTTTTGTTGCCTTAAGAATATATATTGAGGTTGAACTATATCTTTCAGTATGATACCATAAAAAATCTTGTTTTATAACATTTGTCATCTAGACTAGTTTGCTGCAATATGTAGAAAGCTTTGTGGTTTTATATTCCTTTAGGTTGTGTCTTTTTGTCTGGTAGTCTCTTAGTGTGTACAGGAAGACCATAGGTGAGCAATAAGCATTAATGTCATCAGTATCATTCTGGAGGTCAAAGATTCCTAAACTTTTCTCATTTCCTGAGAATTCATTTTCATATTTTTCCATTATAGAAATCCTATGGATTTAAAGATGGTTTTATTTAAAAATAGAGTTCATTCTTTAAAATAAAACATTCTGATCAAGAATCATTAATATGGTATCAGTAAGTGTATTCCATACTAAAACAAACTTACTGCTTTTTATCAGCCTATAGACCTTATAATAAAAATTTATCATTTCTGTTAAGGTTTTAAAATATTGATAGTAACTAAGAAACTCTTCTTCTTGGACTAGACTTAATGGTCTAGGTGTCAGAATTTGGAAAATATGTGAAGTAGCAGTTGTACTTGAGAATAGCTGTACTAGGGGCGCCTGGGTGGCTCAGTCGTTAAGCGTCTGCCTTCGGCTCAGGTCAGGATCCCAGGGTCCTGGAATTGAGCCCCACGTTGGGCTCCCTGCTCGGCGGGAAGCCTGCTTCTCCCTCTCCCACTCCCCCCTGCTTGTGTTCCCTCTCTCGCTGTCAATCTCTCTGTCAAATAAATAAATAAAATCTTTAAAAAAAAAAAAAAGAATAACTGTACTAAAAGCATAAAGATGGGCTTCACCCTCCACTCAACTAGGAAGTCCTCTGAGGCAGTCATAACGCTGCTGAAACAGGTGATAGAAAAAAAGAGATAAGCAGAAGAAATTGGGAATGAATAGATGTTGGAAGTAAAGGTAACAAAAGTTTGAAGAAATTAAATGTATGGTAGCAGTATCTGAAGGTTTGGAGATTTGATGTGTGTATATCATACTTTCAGTTTTGAATATTTTCTTTCAATTCAAATTTTCCTTATCAAACTTCTGAAGTTGGTTGGAACTACTTGGAAATGACTGAAGTGTTTTATGCTGTATTATCTAAAAAGTTTGCTTTCTTTTATTTGATCCTGTTAAAAGAAAAGCACATCTCTCTTTGTTGAAGTCATGCTTTCATTAATATTCTTGAAATTTAAGTTTATACATCTCTAAATTTTTAAGAACTGTTGATGATTGGGGGCCTAGTTTTTATATCAGTTTGTTAGACACAAAATTTTGTTTTTTTACTCTTCAGCAGTTATGAATAATAGTGGCTGACATTTATTACATATCTACTTTGTGCTAGACCTTGTACTGAAATAGACACTATTCTTATTTTACAGAAGAAGAAACTGAGTTTTAGGAAGGTGAACAGCAATTTGCCCACAGTTACATAGATAGGAAGTGGTTGAACTTGTATTTGATTCTAGGGTTCTCTGAATCCAGAGGTTTATCTTTTCAGTTTCTTTTTTTTTTTTTTAAAGATTTTATTTATTTGACAGAGAGAGACACAGCGAGAGAGGGAACACAAGCAGGGGGAGTGGGAGAGGGAGAAGCAGGCTTCCCGCGGAGCAGGGAGCCCGATGCGGGGCTCGATCCCAGGACCCCGGGATCATGACCTGAGCCGAAGGCAGATGCTTAACGACTGAGACACCCAGGCGCCCCATCTTTTCAGTTTCTTATTATAACTGAATGAACATTACAGGACAGTAGAACCTCATAATAATTTGCATAATATAAAATATGTTGTTCTGAAAAATTTGATTTTTATTGCTAATTATAATAAACATTTTATATCCATTTGTGCCATACTTAAGTTTGGTTCTGGTTAAATGTTTTATTCCTTATCTCTTAAAATTCTTCTCTGTCTTGTGAGTTAATCTCCCTAAAAAACAATTTTGATTAGATCTACGTTGGAGTCTGCGCTCTTTAAGGTCATGATTTGTTTACATGATTTTTTTTTTACAGTTTTTGTACATTTTTTTAAAAAGGACATTATTTGCAGATGAACAGGTTGCTTTAAAGAAGAAAGAAAAAGAAGCTTCTGAAAAACGGAACGATCTGTGGAAAAAATTTGAAAGTGATAAAATAGTATGGGAAAAATTTCAAATTCTTGACCAATCTAAGGTAAGAGTATCAAAATGAAGCATTTGTGGAATATGACATCTTTTTTTTTTTTAAAGATTTTATTTATTTATTCAAGACACAGAGATAGAGAGCATGAGCAGGGGGAGAGGCAGAGGGAGAGGGAGAAGCAGGCTCCCTGCTGAGCCAGGAGCCAGACGTGGGGCTCGATCCCAGGACCCTGGGATCATGACCTGAGCCGAAGGCAGATGCCTAGCCATCTGAGCCACCCAGGCGCCCCTGGAATATAAGACATCTTAATTTTACTTTTTAAAATGCTAAGCCGTGTTCATATCATAAAGCTTTTTAAAAATTATTTTTCATGTGTTACTGTAAAACAATGTTATTTTGAATTTAATTATGACCTCATCTGGTCTCTCTTTGGCATTCTGTAAATTATCTTACTATGTACGTGAGTGTAGAGGCCTGAGGCACCTCGTTTAGGCTCTTGTAAAAGAGCTCTGCAATTTTTTAGATGACCACGAAACTCTACCACTGACATTGTGGTATCTGCCACAAGGTTATATCGAACATAAGTGATTACTTATCAAGCATAAGTACACACCAGGTGTCCCTTAGGTAGTGTTTTAGTGACCTTTAAATTTTGCCTGTGTTTAATATTATACAGAGAAAAAGTACCCGTGTTTTCTCTTTGTTTTTAGACTTGTGCTAGCTCTTCCAGCATTCTCTCACAGTCTCCCATTCAGATAACAATGGTCCAGGCTGATGGGCACCCACTACCTAGAGCTAGTCAGATTTTAGAGGTAAGTCATAAGTGTCATTACTTTGAATATATAAGCCCTTTAGTACTTGATCTTTATATTACCTATTTTCCTTGAAAGAGTGGACTTAACTACCAGTTAATTTTTACTGAGTGAACTATGCTCAAATTTAAAAAAGTTATGAACTGTTTCTTTTTTATATATATAGTAATTATTCCTTCCTAGTGAACATTTACATTTTAACAAATGTACTGTGAAAATAATGTAGTAACCTAAAGGGATGATTCTGATGCGAGACATTTTCAGCACTGATAGATTTCTTATAGAAATTTCCAGGTTAGATTGTTTGCATGGCTTTCATGGCTGTTTGTTCTGCTCTATATAGGGCTGACTTGCCTTATGAAAGAGTTTTATAGTTGTTAATAATTTTACATTAACAAAAGGAATGAAATCTGAATTGTACTTTTCCACATTCCTGAAAGCACTTTGACTATTGAAAGGCAATAAATTAGCCTTGATAGAAGACATTTTGCAAACATCCATAGTTATGGATGATAATTTTTTTAAGTGGGGGAGGGGCAGAAGGAGAGGGAGAGAGAATCTTAAGCAGGCTTCCTGCCCAGTGTGGAGCCTGACGCAGGGCTTGATCTCACCACCCTGAGATCATGACCCAAGCCAAAATTAAGAGTTGGACACTTAGGGGCGCCTGGGTGGCTCAGTTGGTTAAGCGACTGCCTTCGGCTCAGGTCATGATCCTGGAGTCCCTGGATCGAGTCCCGCATCGGGCTCCCTGCTCGGCAGGGAGCCTGCTTCTGCCTCTGACCCTCCCCCCTCTCATGTGCTCTCTCTCTCTCATTCTCTCTGTCTCAAATAAATAAATAAAATCTTTAAAAAAAAAAAAAAAAAAAAGAGTTGGACACTTAACTGACTGAGCCATCCAGGCACCCCTGGATGATAATTTTAAGTGTAAAGTTTAAAAATTGATGCATGCAGATACTACTAAAAACTACAACTAAAACTATTCATGAAGTTGGTAAGAATCAGTTGTTAGCTTATTTACATTTCAATATTAGGATTGAAGAATATTTAATACTAAAAATTTTAAAATATTTCCAGTTAGCAAAAAAAATTTAGGTTGAAATGTTAGTATATCATTTATATTGCTTAATTTGCGCCATCTGTGAGTAATTCATACTTTTTTTTTTTTTTTTTAAAGATTTTATTTATTTATTTGAGAGAGAGAGAATGAGAGACAGAGAGCATGAGAGGGAGGAGGGTCAGAGGGAGAAGCAGACTCCCCGCCGAGCAGGGAGCCTGATGCGGGACTCGATCCAGGGACTCCAGGATCGTGACCTGAGCCGAAGGCAGTCGCTTAACCAACTGAGCCACCCAGGCGCCCTAATTCATACTATGTTAATGCAAATAAATAGCCATTTGAGGTGACTTTTAGGTGTTTTTACATTTTGTATATATTTTTAAATGCTAGCATACATCTTTTTTTATAATCCAAAAAAACCAATAAAATTATATTTTGCAGGAGAGATGGGAGTGGGGGATGGGAGAAGGACTAGAAAGTAAAACACACACTATAAGGCTGGACAACCAATGGTTAAAGAGTATGATTATCTACTCATTCTCATAGTATTTAAATGCAGTTTTTATGCATTTATGTATGCATGTGTTAAGATATTGGAGAGATGCTATTGAGGGGAAATGAATTTAACCGTATAACTAAAAAACCCCCCTTCTTAAATGTCTAAAAACAGTTGGTTTCAGAAATCCAAGCCATAGCCAGAACTATTTATATTATTTGAATATCAAGTTAACCTTTTCATGTAATTAAGAGGAGCAGAAATTTAGTTGGAGGCAGAGTCACCAAGGCCAATTTTGTTAAAACACAAGGTAATGCATATAAAGTGCTTAGAACAGTGACTGACAAATAGCAAGTGTTCAATGAAGGTTTACTCTATTTGTAACGTACAAAGCAGATCCATCTGGGGCTGTGAGACTGTTTAGGGTCAGTCATCTCACCAGCTTCCCTTCCTCTCTTTTCTTGATTCTCAGTCTTACCCCTCCTCCCCCAGTGGAATGGCCCTGTATTCTCATCCCTGTATTGTTCAGCCCATACATTCTTTTTTACTATGTAATTTTCAACTACTTTTGTGTTTAAGTTTCTTATTGCTACCACCATACCATAGTTCTGCATTTGGCCAATAAAAAATTCTATTTTTATTCCTTTTTAACCTTTTTTTTTTAATTGTGGCAAAATACACAAAACATAGAATTTACCATTTTAATAATTTTTAAATGTGCAGTATAGAGGGATTAAGTACATTCACATTGTCAGGCAGCCATCACCACTATCCACCTCCAGAATTTTTTCATCTTTGCAAACTGAAACTGTATCCATTAAACACTCCCCATTTTTCCCTCCCCCTAACTGCTGGCAACCATTCTAATTTGTCCATGAATTTGACTATTGTAGATACCTTTAAGTGGAATCATGTAATATTTGCCCTTTTGTGTCTGACAAAGTTCACTTACAATGTTTTCAAGGTTCGTCCACGTTGTAGCATGTATCAGAATCTCATTCCTTTTTAAAGCTAAATAGTATTTCATTAAATATATAACAACGACATTTTGTTTATCCATCCAAATGTTGATGGACATTTGAGTTGTTACCCCTTTTTGGCTATTGTGGGATAATGCTGCTATGAACATTGGTGTACAAATAATCTATTTGAGGTTTTGTTCTCAATACTTTGGGTATATACCCATAAGTGGAATTGTTGGATCCTATGGTATTTTATATTTAAATTTTTTGTTAAATTTTTACCACTTTTCTTTTAAGAAGAGAGTGGGGGTGCCTTGGTGTCTCAGTCGGTTAAGCGGCTGCCTTCGGCTCAGGTCATGATCCCAAGGTCCTGGGATCGAGCCCCGCATCCGGCTCCCTGCTCAGTGGGAAGCCTGCTTCTCCTCCTCCCACTCCCCCTGCTTGTGTTCCCTCTCTCGCTGTGTCTCTTGCGGTCAAATAAATAAAATCTTTAAAAAAAAATAAAAAAAGAGAGTGTTTGTTTTTGAGAGAGACAGACACACCCAAGGCGGTGGGGTATGAGGGGCAGTGTGGAGAGTGGAGGAGCAGAGGGAGAGGGAGAGAGAATCTTAAGCAGGCTCCACACCCATTGTAGAGCCCCATGCAGGGCTTGATCTTGTGACCCTGAGATCATGACCTCAGCCGAAATCAAGAGTTGGATGCTTAACTGACTGAGCCACCCAGGCACCCCAGATATTTACCAATTTTCATTTGGCAATTTTATGTTTAACTACTATACTGTTTTCCATAGTTGCTACACTATTGTACATTTCCATCAGCAGTGCACACGGGTTCTGATTTCTCCACATTCTCACCAACTTTTTTTTTTAAATAATAGCTGACTTCTAATAAGTGTAAAGTAGTAGCTCTTTGTAGTGTTGATTTACATTTCCTTTAATGATTTATAATGTTGAACATTTTTTCATGGCTTATTGGCTATCTCTGTATCTTTGGAGAAATATCTGTAAGTTTTTTTGCCCATTTTTGAATTGGGTTGGTTTTTTTTTATTGTTGAGTTGTAGGCATTCTTTATAAATTCTGCATACCTGATCAGATATATTGTTTGCAAATACTCTGTACTATCTTCATGTTACCTTTTCACTTGCTTGATTGAGCCCTTTGATGCACAAAAGTTTTTAATTTCGATGAAGTCCATTTTATGTTTTTTTTCCTTTGTTGCCTGTGCTTTTGGTGTCCTAAGAAATCATTGCCAAATCTGATAGGGAGCTTTTCTCCTATGTTTTCTTCTAAAGTTTTTAGTTTCAGCTCTTAGTTGAGGTCTTTGATCCATTTGGAGTTAATTTTTCTATGTAATATAAGATACGGGTTCAGTTTTATTCTTTTCCACATTTTGCATTGATATCCAGTTTTCTCAGCACCATTTGTTTGAAAAGATTGTTCTTTCCTAATTGAATAGTCTTGGCACACTTGTCAAAAATCATTTGACTGTTTATGTGAGTGTTTAATTCTGGGCCCTCCATTCTGGTCCCTTGTTCTGTATGTCTCTTTATGTCATTGTCTCACTGTTTTAATTCTCATACCTTTGTAGTAGGTTTTGAAAGCATGCATTCTCCAGTTTCGTTCTTTTTCAAGATTGTTGTAGCCATTCAGGGTTTTTTGAGATACCATGGGAATCTTAGGGTGGATTTTTTTATTTCTATAAAATACATCAAGTTTTTCATAGGGGTTGTGTTGAATCTGTAGATCGCTCTAGGTAATCTTGACAGTACTAAGTCTTTTGATTCATGAACACAGAATATCCATTTATTTGTGACTTCTTTAATTTCCTTTAGCAGTGTTTTGTAGTTTTGTTTTTTTTTTTTTTTTAAAGATTTTATTTATTTGACAGAGACACAGCGAGAGAGGGAACACAAGCAGGGGAGTGGGAGAGGGAGAAGCAGGCTTTCCCGCTGAGCAGGGAGCCTGATGTGGGGCTCGAACCCAGGACCCTGGGATCATGACCTGAGCTGAAGGCAGACGCTTAATGACTGAGCCATCCAGGTGCCCCTGTTTTGTAGTTTTCAACGTACACATCTTTTGCCTACTTATTACTAGGTATTTTATTCTTTTAGGCGCCTTTTTTTTTTTAAGATTTTATTTATTTATTTAACAGAGAGCGAGAGAGGGAACACACAAGCAGGGCTAGTGTGAGAGGGAGAAGCAGGCTGCCTGCTGTGCAGGGAGCCCGATGTGAGGCTCAATCCCAGGACCCTGGGATCATGACCTGAGCTGAAGGCAGACGCTTAACGGCTGAGCCACCCAGGCGCCCCTTTTTTGGTGCTATTATACATGTAATTATTTTCTTAATTTCCTTTTTCCAGATTGTTCATTGTTAGCATATAGAAATGCGACTGGTTTTTCTGTTTGTTTTGTATCCTGCAACTTTGCCGAATTTGTTTATTCTAACATTTTATTTTTTGTTGGAATCTTGAGGGTGATGATTGAGTGGCACATGAATTTGTTATGGATCCTTCTGATACTATATTGTTTTCTTAAGGAGTAGATACTTAAAATACTGGTCTGCATTAATAAGACATTCATATGTATGCATAATCATAACTGGATAATGTATCATTTCTTCTTTTGACTTTGACTTAAAAATATTATGTAATATTTCTGGCATGCAAGAAGATATAAAGGATAATACAAAACACATTTCTACTCATGTCCTGTCCCAGGAACAGCCCATTATAACATAGTTTAGAGTTTACGAATTTTTATGGATTTCTATCAGTAATGGGACAAGATTTTTTTTTTCCTTAAGATTTTATTTACTCATTTGAGAGAGAGAGAGCACAAGCAGGGGGAACGGCAGAGGGAGAGGGAGAAGCAGGCTCTCCACTGAGCAGGGAACCTGATGCCGGGCTCGATCCCAGGACTCTGGGATCATGACCTGAGCCGAAGGCAGATGCTTAACCAACTGAGCCACCCAGGCACCCAGGACAAGAGTTTTTAAAAATATATGTTACAACCCGGTAGAATGAAAATGGAATACATAGAACCTTTATATCCCTTCTGTTATCAGTTTACTTTAGAATCCTGGGAATAATGTTTGTGGATTATGAGGCTCTTCCCACACCAGAACTGGGATGTGACTAAGTTGTAATCTAGTCCCAATTCATTGATGGCCTTATTTCAGAACAAAGAAATACTATAGCCTGACCAAAATGAGCCAGTACCGGCCAGAGCCTTTGCCTCTCTACACAGGCAGTCTTGGAATCAAGGGAACTCTATCTCAGTTCTCCAAAATTGAACTCCCTAGAAAGAGACCTCCCTTATTCAAAACTAGGTGGGTCTCTTTGCCTTGCCAAAAAACGTTTAATAATTAACCAGAATAAGGAAATGGAATTGTTTAAAGGCTTGTTAGGCTCCAAGAAGTATACTAGGCACTTCACAGACTTGTGCATCCAGTTTTAGAATAAGAGGCCAAATTTACTAACACTTAAACAGGTGTGCAGGAGAGCACTAAGAGTAACTTGCACATCCTAACTACCCATAACAGTAGACCTAGATAGATCTTTGCTCAAGGAGGGATAAATAGGGGGGGAAAATGGAGACTATGAAAATATTCACACTAGGGGCTAGGCTCAGCTTCTCCCTCTCCCACTCCCCCTGCCTGTGTTCCCTCTCTCGCTGTGTCTCTCTCTGTCAAATAAATAAATAAAATCTAAAAAGAAAAAGAAAAAAAATATTCACACTAGAACGGGGGATATTCCTGCTAAGTACTCAGGAAAATCTCAAATAAGAAATATGCCTTATTTTTGTGAAATAGGACATTTTTAAAGAAAACATTGACTTAGTTTTTATTTATTCTTATCTTATTCCACAAAGGACTTGAAGTGATTCAACACATCCTTATACAAGAATAGGCCCAAGATGAGAGTAGTAGAAAACTAAGAATACAGTAGAAGGAAAGAAAAAAGAAGTAAATCACAGGAAGAAGAAATCAGTGTGAGGACACTCCCATGAATATAGATGGAATTTTGTTTTAAAGATTTTATTTATTTGAGAGAGAACACAGGTGGGCTGAGAGGGGCAGAGGAAGAGGAGGGGGACAAGCAGACTACCCACAGAGCACAGAGCCTGACTCGGTGCTCAATTCCAGGACCATAAGATCTTGACCAGAGCCGAAGTCAGACACTTAACTGACTGAGCCACCCAGGTGCCCCAAATATAGATAGAATTTAAAAAAGAAATGAAAAGTCTGACATAGAAGATTACAAATAGCTTATAAAGATACAACCTTGAATGATAGGTTTTTTTGAAGAAGAAAACAGCAAATAGATAAGTATTAATAACAGGTATCAGAGAAAAAACTTCCTAGACTAGAAAAAAAATTAAGCTAAATAAATAAAAGAGGCTGATTTGAAAATACATCCTGATAACTGTTAAAATTTCAAGAACAAGTATAGACTTCTTCAAGCATTTAAAATAAAACAGGGAACAAAAATCAAGTTAACCTTAGATTTCTCCTCTGTAGATAATAGAACACTGGGGCAAAGAATTTAATGCCTAAACAACATGTTCACGTGTAAAAGGAGCATAAAGTTATGTTCAGACCTACAAGAATTTATAAAATATTCCTCCCAAGGATCTTTCCCTGATTTTTTTTTTTTAAGAAGTTTTTAAAGATTATTTCTGGTTCAGAAAAGTGAATCAGAATTAAAATACAATAAGGAATTTGTGGTTTAAAAAAAGGGAATATATAGCTGACACAGAGTCTCTAAGACTTTGTGAAATAAGACAAATTGCAAAACAGTACATATAATGTAACCATTTCTTTGTTTAAAGGAGAACTGGAAGACCTATCAACAAATATGAATACGTAAAAGAAAGCAGATTGTTGGCATTGTTTAAGTCTGGTGAAGAGTAATGGAAGCAAAGGGGAACTTTCCGCATTTGTTTTTTATGCTTGCTTTTGTTTTGTGCTTTATGCTTTTGTGTTGATGTGTTGCATGATCTCTCTATAAAGACAGAGTTGATTATGATTCTGAAACCCAGATAAAGGTTAAAGAGTGTAGAAAGCAGGGATAACCACTAGCTTAATTATAAATAGAATATCTACTAATGTAATCTATACAACAGAAAACAAAAAGGTCAAAAATCTTTTATTTAAAAGTAGAGGTAGGAGAGCCCCACAGACCTGCTGCTTAAAAGAGATACACTTGAAATAAAATTACACATTATTAAAAATAGATTATATAAGCCAATCAAAATTAAGGAAAAAAAAAAAGCAAAATTGCTAGTAATTTTAGAAACATTACTTTGGGAGAGAAAGCTGTTAACTTATTTATTTTAATGTAGGCTCCATGCCCAGAGTGGAGCCCAGCATGGGACTTGAACTCAAGGACCCGGGATTAAGACCTGAGCTGAAATCAAGAGTTGGATGCTTAGCCAGCTGAGTCACCCAGGCACCTCCATAATAAATTATTTTTTATAAAAAGTAGAGTCAATAACCAAGAATAATATTTTTGTGATTCATGAGCCAAAAATAAATAGGAGAAATTGAGGCACATTTTTACTAGGGTGTTTCAGAGTATTTGGACAATAATAGTATCAGTAATTCTATTTTCTACAAATACACCTATCAAATTTTCAATGTCAATAGAGCATTTACAAAATTTGCTATAATGTTACAAGAAAAACATAACCAAAAATTAAAGTCAAGTAGAAAATATTGACAAATAAGCTTTTACAAACTTAAAAATACTAAGATCCCATGATCTCAAGATACTGAACCTTGGTTGTAAACTGCTAGTACCTCCCATTAAGGTCAGTTCCTAAGATACTGGAAAAATGAGGGAAGGATACTTTCTTGGTTTGTTGGATTGGTAGGTAGCCTGTGGTAGAAGTTAACCCAGTATCTCTGTGGGAGACAAAAATAGAAGATGAATTGTTGGAATCCTGTTCTTGTTAACATGCTTACACCCCATCCCCTAATGTCATTGTCTTAAAAAGTGCCTCACCCTACATTTACCGTAAGTCAGATCTCTGTTCTAGCTGTCCTCTAGAATAAAATTCTGGGCCAGTCCTTGCTTAAATCTTACTTCTTTGCAGGAACTTGGAAAATCAGGTGGAGACTACTCTGTCCCTTCCTGTTCATGCTCACTTGTCTGGTGAATTACAATTACAGTCTAGGGAGTGTTCCCAAAAAAGAAGCTCTGAAAGTAAGGGAAAGTGTTACAAATGAGAACATGGAACAGAGACAACCATGCAGAAAATTTAGGTGTGAAACGTACAATAAAGTGTAAAATACAATAGATGAGAAATAGTGGGAATGATAGAGCTAGGGAGTGAATAAATAATTGGAAAGCCATATTTAGAAAATATCTTGAAAAAGGAAAGGACAAATAGGGAAAAAAATTTTAAGGCAGTATGAGAATGAAAATAGAAATGCTGATATTCCCTCCAAACAAGAGGGAAATTTGGAGAAGAGAGGAAATATTTGAAAACGTAATTGAGATCAGTTTGTTAACTGACCTCAGATTTAAAGGGCTAGAGAGCACCCCAAAAAGAGAATAAGGAAAACCTCACTACACATACTAACCTGAAATTTAAGAATATGGAAGACCAAGAAATTCTAAAGGCTGCAGAAAGAAAGAACAAGCAGTATATAAAAAGAACAAGGAAGAGCTTCACTTTTTTTCGGCAGCAACACTGGGTACAAGGTAATTATGGAGTCACATTTTCAAAGTTGATGGAAAAGAACTTAAACCTTAGAATTTAATATCTAGCCAAACCATATTTGAAATAAGTGTAGATAATAAAATATCTCAGACATTAAAGTCCTCTGAAGATTTTTATTAAAAGGTGACATTGAAAACAGTTTTGAATGAAGTGCTTAACCAAAAAGGTAAAAATTAATTACAAAATTAAGCTGCAAGAGATTTGTGATTATTTACCTTGGTAGAGTTGATTGTTGTCTTTATATTTTTTATAAAGCCATTGAGGTTTATCCGAGGCACGATTATTGCTAATTGAAAAAATATATCCTTAATAACTGGAAGGTCTTGTTAATACCAACCTTGATGTGTTGGCAGAGGAAGTCAAGATCAAAGGATATGAGAGCATATTAAAGTTCTTATTAGAAGATGATATCTTTGATGTAAAAAATTTAAAGAGAGCCTTAAAAATAAAGTGGGATAAACTGAAATGTAAGATTAAGATAGAAATAGGACCAAATACATCAATAAATATAATAAATCTAAGTGAACCAAAACTCCAAAATTGAGTTTTGAAAACCAAAATTTGAGAACCAAAATTAAGAAAATTACTGATTAGAATAAAGAAATCTAGATACTTTCTAGAATACAAGACACACTTAAAGCATAGGAATACAGCAAGGTTGAAAACAATAGGATTTAAAAAAAAAGAAATGCTAACCAAAATAAAATTGTTACTGCTACACTAATAAAATAAGACAAATCATTATTAGGGATTGTGAGGGTTGTAAATATGGATAGAAGATTTAGCATATCAAGAAGGTATAGCAATTTTTAACATGCGTGAACCTGATAAACTATATGAAGCAAAAACTAGTAGATTCAAATAAAAGACTTCAATATCTGAATTGAGAAATTGTTAAAACTGCAGAGGAAATTTTTTTAAAAGATTTATTTATTTTAGAAAGTGAGAAAGAGCATGAGTGGGAGGGGCAGAGGGAGAGGGAGAGAATCTCCAGCAGAATCTGGGCTGAGCATTTAGCCCAATTCAGGGCTCGATCTCACAACCCTGAGATCACAAAGCCAAAACCAAGAGTCAGATGCTTAACTGACTGTGCCACCCAGGCACCCTAAAACAGCAGAGAAACTTAAAAATTATTTAAGCAGAGATTTCAGTGTAGAAATCAGCAAGAACAACAAGTTGGTCCTAGTTAACGTATCAGGTTCTTTGTTCAACAATCGGGAAATACTTTTCTCAGGCACACATGGATATTTACAAAAAGTGATTTGTGTTAGGACATAAAGGTTCAGATAAAATTTAAATAGCTATTGTAAAGTGATCTCTAACTACAAGTAACTTAGAAGTTACTAACAAAAAGTTTACTACATACATACTTGGAAGTTAAAAATAACACTGAGTAACTTGAGTTAAAAAAAAACTATAATGGAAATCACAAATACTTGGAACAAAATGATAATGCTTACACACCAGAAACACATAAAAAATTCAAGAGAAAGTGTATTAGAAAAGAAAATCTTTTAAACAGTTCGCTAGGTGTCCATCTTAAGTTAGAAAAAGGAACAATGGAATAAATTAGAAGAAATCATGAAAATAGGGGCACCAGTCATTAACATACAAAGACGAAAGTTGCCTGTTTTGAAATAAAAAATACATCTCTAAAAAAGACTGGTGAAGAAGATAAAATTATGAGAGAAAATGGCATAATTGCAAGTAGAGAGTAAATCATTAGTGAATATCTTATGCCAGCAATTCTGAAAACTTAGGTGAAATGGAGAAATTACTGTAAAAATCATAAAGTAACGAACTTAGGGGCACTTGGCTGGTTCAGTTGGTAGGTAGAGCATGTGACTCTTGATCTCAGGGTTGTAAGTTTGAGCCCCATGTTGGGTGTAGAGATTACTTAAAAAAAAAAATAAAACCTGACTTAAAAAGAAACAAAAAGCTTGAGTAGTCTTGTTACTGTTAAATGTAGATGTGGTTAGAAAGATTTCCCCATGGGACGCCTGGGTGGCTAAGTTGGTAAGCGTCTGCCTTCGGCTCAGGTCATGATCCCAGGGTCCTGGGATTTTTTTTTTTTTAAAGTAATGATATGACTAAGATAGATTTTTGCTAGGAAGTTAAGGAAATATTTTAAAATCCACAAGTATATAATTTTTTTCAAGATTATTTATTTATTTATTTATTTGAGAGAGAGAGCATGAGAGGGGGGAGGGTCAGAGGGAGAAGCAGACTCCCTGCCAAGCAGGGAGCCCGATGTGGGACTCGATCCTGGGACTCCAGGATCCTGACCTGAGCTGAAGGCAGTCGCTTAATCAACTGAGCTACCCAGGCGCCCACCACAAGTATATCATTTTAATAATGAAAGAAGATATCTGGAGTGGGGGGGCGCCTGGTTGGCTCAGTCTGTTAAGCATCCAACTCTTGATCTCAGCTCGGGGCTTGATCTCATGGTCGTGAGTTCAAGCCCCACATTGGGCTCCATGCTGAGCATCAAGCCTACTTTACGAAAAAAAAAACAGGTGCACAAAAAGCATTTGACAAGATTTAACCCCAGTTCATTAAGGAATTGCCTCAGGAAATTTGTCTGAAGGAATTTCCAACTGAGTATTTAAAAAAGAAAAAACACGTTGGGAAAACTGGACAGCTACATGTAAAAGAATGAAACTGGACCACTTTCTTACACCATACACAAAAATAAACTCAAATGGATTAAGGACCCAAATGTGAAATCTGAAATGATAAAAATCCTAAAAGAGAGCACCACAGGCAGTAATTTCTCTGCTATCCGCCACAGCAGCATTATTCTAATCTGTCTCCTCAAGCAAGGGAAACAAAAGCAAAAATAAACTATTGGGACTTCATCAAAATAAAAAGCTTCTGTACAGTAAAGGAGACAACAAAACTAAAAGACAACCTACTGAATGGGAGAAGATATTTGCTAATGATATACTTGGTAAGGGTTAGTTTCCAAAATACATAAACAACCTAACACACAAAAAATATAATCCAATTTAAAAATGGGCAGAAGGCATGAACAGACATTTCTTCAAAGAAGACATACTACAGATGGCCAACAGACCTATGAAAAGATACTCAGCATTACTCTTAGCATCAGAGAAATGCAAATGAAAACTATAATGAGATATCACCTCACATCTGTCAGAATGGCTAAAACCAAAAACATAAGAAACAACAAGTATTGGCAAGGATGTGGAGAAAAAGGAACTGTCATGCGCTGTTGGTGGGAATGCAAACTGGTGCAGCCACTGTGGAAAACAGTATGCTCAGAAAATTAAAATAGAACTTCCATATGATCCAGTAATTGCAGTACTGGGTATTTACCCAAAGAATATGAAAACACTAATTTGAATGGATGGGTGCACCCTTATGTTCATTGCAGCATTATTTACAATAGCCAAATTATGGAAGCAGTGCAAGTGTCCATTTATAGATGAATGGATAAAGAAGATATGGTATATATATAGTGGAATATAACTCAGCCATAAAAAAGAATGAAATCTTGCCATTTGCAACAACATGGAGCTAGAGAGTATAATGCTAAGCAAAATAAGGCAGAGAAGGACAAATACCATATTATTCACTCAAATGTGAATGTAAAAAACAAATGAACAAATTAAAAAGACAAACTGAAAAAAAAACAGACTTGAAACCAGATCTGGCTAAATCAGATGTAAGAAACAGGTGACAGAATTCTAAGGTGATTGAGTGCTATGTTGAGAATCTCTTGTAAGGAGTTCGAAAGGGCCATTTGTTTTTCTTTTCCATTTTCATCTCTAAGATAATATTTTTAGAGCTAAAATTGTTCAGTTACTTACCTGAAGGTAATGCTCCTTTTGAAGTGGTTCTTTTAGGCTTAAAGAAATGTGATGGTTTCTTTCTCTTTAAAACATGTAAGAATACATGAGATACTAAGATTTATTTCTTTTATATAAATATTTACTTCTTTGATCAAAGCAGTTGCTTGTAAACCAGGAGCTTTGCCATTGTTTCAGGCAGAAAGTAACATCAGATGTAGTGCCATTGTAGTATTCTGTCAAACTATTTTTTAAATTATGTCCTGCAGTTATTCCATATAAAAAAGTATTTGTTGCTTAGCTTTTGCCTTTCAGGACAGTTTGAGTAGAATTTATTCTTTTTGTTAGAGCATACCAAATTCTCATAAAGTAAGAAGCAACAAATTTTTATGCTACTGTTTAATTTTTGCTTTTTTTTTTTTTTTAGAATTCAAGGACTTAACCTGAACACAATATGTTTTTCTTATTGAAACATCATAGACTGTGATAGGGCTTACAGCAGTAGAAATAGAAAAGCGGGATAACCTAGAGAGACGTCATGATTCAAGAAAGCCTCTAGCTCTCTTTCATCCTCCTGGCTCTTGGTCCAAAGGCAGTATTTGTTGTATTCTGAAGCCAAATGTAAAACAATATTCATCTATTTTAAATTATCAGTAACTCCCTTCAAAGTCTAAAGACTGTATTAGGATAGACTTTTGAAAAATCTTATAATTATTTTAGAAAAATTTATTTTTCATTAGAAAATTACTTTTTTACATTTAGTTATTCTGCTATGTTCTCTACTAGTATATGTTACAAATACGATTCTGAAAATTGGAATACATAGTGTTTAATTCTTGTATAACTCAGAATTTTTGTTTACGATTGTTGTTCCCCTTAGAGATAAATACCTTTCTGCTTAAATCTGTATAAATTCTTGGCAAGATTGATAAAGTGGTTAGAAAAAGAGAGCTGCACTTTAGCTAGTGTTGGTGACTGTTGTTTAGGAAGCAGTACCACCGGAGCACCCTTTCAGTGCCATGAAACAAGAACAGCAGAGGAAATGGATTGAAGATTTGAACAGGCAAATAGAAGATGATCGGCAAAGAAAAATTGAGGAAAAAATTACATCTTCAAAGGTAACATGTGGATGATACAAAGGGAAGAAATAATTTGAGTCTTTAATCATAAACCTAAAAGTATCCTAGAACTATTTGACAGGACTACAGTATTCAAATTATTACACATTTGCTCTTGCAAACCTTTTATGGAATGCATTAGTAAGTGCTTTTGCATAGTTTCTTAAAACTAGCTTTTTAGGAATTTCCTAATTCTTTGAATTTCTCATATTCTTCATGTTATCTAAGTATATATGGAGTCAGTAAAGAATATAACTTAATTTTTATAATGCTTATTCTGCTCTATGGTGACTTTTAAAAATGGTGTTTGATTATCGTTTTAGGACTTTAACATGAGAACAATTAGAAAAATTCTTAGTAATTCTTATTTATCATGATTAGGGTGAGGAACATGACAGATGGGCAATGCATTTTGATTCATTAAAGAACTATCCTGCTTCTCAGTCTCAACTGTCCTGTCGGTCAACACACAACCAACCAGAGTACTTCTGTGTCTCTCCGGACACTCAGGAACTGGCTGATATCAGCAGTGTTTATACACCTACGACTGGAAGTCAGGTTGAACCTTCAGAGGAGGAGCATATAGCAAAACCTGTTAGAGATAAGGCCATGGCAAACAGTCAGAAAACAAAGTAAGTTTTTTTTTCAGTATTTATTAATGTTTAAGAAAGTCTGTGTGCTTTATTAAAAGGACTGTCGTTATATTTATAATATGTGTTAATTTCAGTTTTGGTATTTTTCTTTAAAGTAGAGATGACTAGTGGATATATCTGAAACAAAAATGATTTAGCATCTTGTTAGGTTTAACCTTTTGGGGGTTTTGAATAGCTATCTTTTGGGGGTTTTGAATAGCTGAAGTGTTTATCTTGCCAGCTTTCTCCGTTCTATGACTGCTCTCTTGGATCCAGCTCAGATTGAAGAACGTGACAGGCGACGACAAAAACAGTTAGAACATCAGGTATTGCATTGTAAAATACGCTTCTTTGCCTTCTTAAGTAATAGTCATGGCCAGTGGATACCTAAATAAATGGAATTTAAAATTCCAATATAAATGTACAGCGCAGGCCCTGTCCAGTCCTGTGATGAATCTAATTCTTACTCCAGCTGGCATTAATATTAAAATTATACTGATGCTGAGAACCAGACAGTATCACATAGTACAGCCAGCCACCAGCCTTCCAGAAGAGAAGGTCTTTAATATATAAGCTGTATATATGAAATGGCACTAAATCTTAAGTTAGTACTGGTTATTTTTTTCATTTGTTTTTAGTTCTCCTGAATTTTGTTTAGGATGAGAATTAGTTCTTTTAAGGGAACTATATAGGGCATTGAAGTAGAATTCTGATTGAGAAATCTAGCAGATAATATAAGAAAGGAGACTAAGATTAAAATTCTCTCCTAATTTTAGTCTAACACTAAAAGGACTTAAAATTCTAAATAATTCTTTAAAACCTCGGATACAGGGGCGCCTGGGTGGCTCAGTCGTTAAGCGTCTGCCTTCAGCTCAGGTCACGGTCCCAGGGTCCTGGGATTGAGCCCTGCATTGGGCTCCCTGCTCCACGGGAAGCCTGCTTCTCCCTCTCCCACTCCGCCTGCTTGTGTTCCCTCTCTCGCTGTCTATCTGTCAGATAAATAAATAAAATCTTAAAAAAAAAAAATCCTCTGCTAGATGAAGAATTTGGTTTAATTAATATTGTTAGTCTTAATCAGTAAGTGAATTACAGAACGTCTGCTACTTACAGGCACTATGCTAAGTGCTGAGATTTTTTCTTCAGTTGTTTTTGGATTACTTCTTCTAACAGCCCTCCTGGTTGAAGAAAAAGCATATAGAATTTGAAAGACGAGAGATGGGACAAATACATTGGAAATTTGACATCTTAACTTGACTTACATATGTAATACTATATTATATATTATCTGAGACTGATAAACTTACTTTAGAAATACAAATGCTTCAAATGGATTTTTAAAATTTGTGACAGTGCTTTTTGTGATATATGATTTATGACTAGAAAGCCATCACTGCTCAGGTAGAAGAGAAACGCAGGAAGAAGCAGCTGGAAGAACAGCAAAGAAAGAAGGAAGAACAAGAAGAGGAGCGTCGCTTAGCACGGGAACGAGAAGAGATGCAGAAACAGTATGAAGAAGACATACTTAAGCAAAAACAAAAGGAAGTAAGTATATATTAAAAATTTTTTTATTGAAATATAGTTAACACGTGTTACATTAGTTTCAGGTGTACAACAGCATAGTGATTCAAGAGTCCTTTATGATATGCTGTGTTCACAAGCATACCATACACACTATTATAGTACCATTGACTGTATTCCCTGTGCTGTAGCTTTCATCCGCATGACTTGTTCATTTCATAACTGAAAGCCTATACCTCCCACTCCTCTTCCCTCATTTACTAACCCCCTCTTCCCCGCTACCAGTTTGTGGGTCTGGTTTTGTGTGTGTTTGGGGTTTTTTGTTTTGCTTTTCATTTTATCTTTTTAGATTCCACATGTAAGTGACTTTGTATGGTATTTGTCTTTCCCGTCTGACTTATTTCATTTAGCATCATACCCTCTAGGTCCATCCATGTTATTGCAAATGGCAAGATCTCCTTCTTTTTTATGGCTGAATAATACTCTGCTTTGTGTATATACCATATCTTCTTTATCCATTCATCTACTGATGGATGCTTGGGTTGCTTCCATATCTTGGATATTATAAATAATGCTGCAGTAAACACAGGGGTGCATATATCTTTTGTTTCCTTTGGGTAAATACTTTATAGTGGAATTACTGGATCATGTGGTAGTTCTACTTTTAATTTTTTGAGGAAGGTCCATATTGTTTTCCACAGAAGGTTATACCGATTTCCCTTCCCACCAGCAGTGCACGAGGGTTCCCTTTTCTCTACATCCTGACCAACACATGTTGTTTCTTGTCTTTTTGATATTAAGTAGGGGGAGATGATATAATTATGATTTTGATTTGCATTTCCCTGATGATTAGTGATGTTGAGCATCTTTTCACATGTCTGTTAGCCATCTGTATGCTTTGGAAAAACGTTTGTTTGGGTCCTCTGCCCTTTCTTAAAAATCAAATTATTTGTTGTGGGGGGACCACCAGGGTGGCTCAGTCGGTTAAGTGTCCAACTCCTGATTTCAGCTTAGGTCATACTCACTGGGTCATGTCTAGCCCAGTGTGGAGCCTGCTTAAGGTCCCCCCCCGCCCTTCTCCAGCCCCTCTGCCCATTCATGTGCTCAGGCTCTCGCTCTTAAAAAAAAAAAAATCAAATGAGTACAGAGTTGTACTAGTTCTTTGTATATTTTGGATAGTAACTCCTTTTCACATATATTGTTTGCAGATATCTTCTCCCATTCAGTGATTTGTCATTTTCTTTTATGGATGGTTTCTTTTGTTGTGCAGAAGCTTTTTTTTTTTTTTTTTTTTAATAATCCCAGCAGTTTATTTTTGTTTTTATTTCCCTTGCCTGAGGAGACAGATCTAGAAAAATGTTGATAAGGCCAATGTCCAAGAGGTTACTGCCTATGTTTTCTTTAAGGAGTTTTATGGTTTTAGGTCTCACAGTTTAGATCCATTTGAGTTTATTTTTGTGTATGGTGGAAGAAAGTGGTCCAGTTTCATTCTTGTGCATGTAACTGTCCAGTTTTCCCAGCACATTTTTTTTTTTTAAAGATTTTATTTATTTATTTGACAGAGAGAGACACAATGAGAGAGGGAACACGAGCAGGGGGAGTGGGAGAGGGAGAAGCAGGCTTCCCGCGGAACAGGGAGCCCGATGCCGGGCTCGATCCGGCATCAGGACCTGAGCCGAAGGCAGTCGCTTAAGGACTGAGCCACCCAGGCGCCCCTTCCCAGCACTTTTTGTTGAAGAGATGTCTTTTTCCCACTGCATATTCTTGCCTTCTTTGTTGTAGATTAGTTGACCTTATAAGCATGGTTTTATTCCTGGGCTCTCTGTCTTCTATTGATCTGTTTTGTGTCATTACTATAGTATTTTGAGTACTAGCTTTATAGCATGTATGGCTTGAAATCTGAGATTGTGATACCTTCAGCTTTGTTCTGCTTCTTCAAAATTGCTTTGGCTATTTGGAGTCCTTTGTGGTTCCATACAGATTTAAGATTATTTGTTCTAGTTCTGTGGAAAATACTATTGGTATTTTGATAGGGATTGCATTGAATCTGTGGATTGCTTTGAATAGAATGGACATTTTAAGTGTTAATTCTTCCAATCCATGGCCATTGGTAGTATTTATATTATAAATAGCATTATAGAGTAAAAATGGATTTTTTTTTTTTAAGATTTTATTTATTTATTTGACAGAGAAGAGTTAGCGAGAGCAGGAACACAAGCAGGGGGAGTGGGAGAGGGAGAAGCAGGCTCCCCACTGATCAGGGAGCCCAATGCGGGGCTCGATCCCATGACCCTGGGATCATGACCTGAGCCGAAGGCAAATGCTTAATGGCTGAGCCACCCAGGCGCCCCCAAAATGGATGTATTTTTAAAGGAAAAATAATCAGAAGTTGAACATTTGCATGTATTTTGAAATTTTGAAGTTATATCCCAAAACATTGAAGTTTTGCATTATAAAGGTTCTGAATGTAAGGGAGAAGCTAGAGAAGGTTTAATTATTTCAAGTGATCGGTTCACAAATGCTATATTGCTTGGGTTTCTTTCTCTGCTAAGAAAGGCCAGTACAGCGCAAAACATGTGCTTCATTTTGAAATGTTTTCTAAGCAATGATTATTAATAAATATTCTAGATGTGCTAAGAGAAATGATTGACCTTTCTGTTTGTATCCAACAGTGAACAGGAGCATATATTTGCAGTGACTGGCTGGGATTGATCATACATTTTATTACTGTGTTAGAGTTTCCCTGTGTGCTAAATAAGAGCCTTTTTAAATAAGAGTTGATACCTGGGTAGCTAGGAGAACATCTCTGTTAAGTGGTGCACACAGCATAGGTATGTTTGTGCCAAGTGCCATGTTTGAGCTGACCTAACATGAGCAAATCCTACAATGACATGTGATTGCCAAGGATTTGGGAGGTTTAGATTCGAGCTAGAGCATAGAGCATTTCCCCTGGCCCCGGGAGATGGAGCCCAGAGCCTACATTTTCTTGATTTTTTCCATTTTCAGCCTTTACTCCACACTTAGCTGATGAAGCGGCAGATGGTCTGGGTTCTAATTGCATTATGTTGAATAGGTTGAGCCAACTACTCCTATGAAATAACTATATAAGTGAAAAAATCAAGTATCATTTTTTTTGAATTGCAAGAAATGGCCATAAACCTTGTGTTTTACCTCTTAATAATCTATTTTTAATCTTAATGGAATTCTGATGGAATTGACCAGTGGTTTTAGAAAGTTTGAAAACTTTAGTAACTTCAGTGGGTAAAAGAGTTCTTATATCTGTGATCTAATAGAGCTGTAGAATATAATACTAAAATGTAAGCTCCAAAAGGGAGAAACTTTGCGCTGTTGACTGTTCTCCCAGTATCTTGAATAGTGCCTGGCACATAGTAGGAGCTTATCTGCTCAGAATAGTCAAGTCTGTACGTGTTTGATAATTGTATTTAATAATTTTGTGCACTTCAATATTAACAGGAAATCATGACTCTCAAGACAAATGAGCTATTCCAGACAATGCAGAGAGCACAGGAGCTAGCACAGAGGCTGAAACAAGAACAGAGGATCCGAGAATTGGCTCAAAAGGGACATGACACTTCTGGATTGATTAAAAATCTTGGCGGTAAGCATTTCACTAGAATTTTACTTATAATATCTTTTGAAGAGATTTTAAATAACTGCCTATTTTTAATACCTTTAACACACCTATTGACTAAATATTGTTTAAGGAATTTCAGATCTTGAACTAAGGTAACTTTATAATGCTTATTTTACTTGGGAAATTGCCTTAAGAGTAGAACTAAATAATGTTACACTTTCCAGTAATCTTTTATGATGTAGGAAAGATGTTAGGGTTCGAAGCCGACAGCCAAGGAAGAATTCTTGAGCTATCTTTGGTGCAAAAAGGTGGTTTTATGAAAGCACGGAGACAGGACCCCTGGGCAGAAAGAGCTGCACTAGGGTCATGAGGATTGGCCCATTATATACACGTTCAAGTTGTGAGGGGTTAGGGATAGTGTAAGTTTCTAAGGAATTTGGAAGTAAGGTTTCCAGGACCTTGAGGGGGCTAGCTATTGTTGGGGAAAGGTCACTTATTATTGTCTAATAAAACCTTAGTCATGAGACCCTTCAGATATATATCAGTGGGTCTTATGATTGGGGGATGATTGCCAGCCTATATTTGGGGGCGGGCGAGTAGAGATAAAGGAAGTTTCCAGAGGAATTTTTTTATGTTAAAGTAGACTTACAGGATCGTGGGGGTCGGGCTAAGATTGCCTTTTGCCCTTAGCAAAGTGTCAGCATCCAGGCATTTGAGTTCCTAGAGGAATGTCACTGCCTATTTCAAGGACTTGTCAATGGGCTGTGAGTAGTAAGGAAATTTAATAATTTTTCTTCTGCCTTTGTTTCCAACATCATTTTACATAAATTTTCTTAATGTTTTGCTCACATTAGGTAAAAGGTATACTTTTTTTACCCAATTTTTCTGGAGAAATCTATGAAGTGATCTCCCTATATTCAATAAGGGATAAAAATGCAGATCACTTTTTGTAAGAAAATTTAGGATAGCCCTTTTACATTTTTATTGCAGTGTTCACACTCAGTAATTGCACTACAAATCTTGCGTGTATTTAGTTGCTGCTACACATACTTTCTGTTAATCTTCCTGAACTGTCATTATGTTGGATAATATAGTTCTCTTGCCAGTTGATAAAAGTGGAATATAATGCATCTACTAACAACATTTCAAATTTAGGACATGGCTTGGATGATGTCAGTGGTAAAAAGAATACATGTATCAGTTCTACAACCTCTCCCAAAAAGGATACTGCTGTACAAACAGGTATTTGTTTAAAAGTTGTGATTTGGTTTAAAATTTACTTAAAATTAATGTCACAGTTAGAATTAAGCTCAATTTAGAATTGAGCTGTTTAAAAATGAAAAGAAATTCACCAAAGTTTTCAATAAGGATTAGAAAATAAAGGGATTTCTTGATTTTTAATTTCTCTGTAACAGCTTTATTGAGGTTTAATTCACATAGCATAAAGTTATTAACCCTTTCAAAGGTTACAATGAAGTGTTTTGGGTTTTTTTTCCTTCAAGTTTTTATTTAAATTCTAGTTAACATATATGGTGAAATTGTTTCAGATGTAGAATTTAGTGATTCATCACTTACATATAATACCCAGTGCACATCACAAGTGCCCTCCTAAATACCCATCACCCATTTAGCCCATTCCCCCACTCACCTCCCTCTATAACCCCTCAGTTTGTTCCTTTTTTTTTTTTTCCCCCTTATTTATTTGAGAGGGGGAGAGCGAGAGAGAGAGCAGAAGCAGAAGGGAGGAGCAGAGGGAGAGGGAGAAGCAGACTCCCTGCTCAGCAGGGAGCCTGACGTCAGGCTTGATCCCAGGACCCTGAGATCATGACCTGAGCTGAAGGTAGACGTTTTACCGACTGAGCCACCTGGGTGCCCCAATACCTTCTAGTTCTATCCACATCATTGCAAATGGCAAGATTTCATTCTTTTTGATGGCTGAGTAATATACCATCTTCTTTATCCATTCATCAGTTGATGGACATTTGGGCTCATTCCGTATTTTGGCTATTGTTGATAATACTGCTATAAGCATCGGGGTGCATGCACCCCTTTGAATCAGTAGTTTTGTGTCCTTTGGGTAAATACCTAGTAGTGCAGTTGCTTGGTCATAGGGTAGTTCTATTTTTAACTATTTGAGGGAACCCCCCTGCCAGCAGTTTTCCATAGTGGCTGCATCAGTTTGTATTCTCATCAACAGTGTAAGAGGGTTCCCCTTTCTCCACATATTTGCCAACATCTGTTGTTTGCTGTGCTATTAATTTTAGCCATTTGGACAGGTTTGAGGTGGTATCTCATTATGGTTTTGATTTGTGTTTTCTTGATAATGAGTGAAGTTGAGCATCTTTTCATGTGCCTATTAGGCATCTGTATGTCTTCTTTGGAAAAACGTCTGTTTGTGTCTTCTGCCCATTTCTTTTCTTTTTTTTTTTTTTTTTTAAGATTTTTAAATTTATTTGACAGAGCACAAGCAGGGGGAACGGCAGGGAGAGGGAAAGGGAGAAGCAGGTTCCCTGCTGAGCAGAGAGCCTGACGCAGGGCTCGATTCCACAACCCCAGGATCATGACTTGAGCTGAAGGCAAACACTTAAGCTACTGAGCCACCCAGGCACCCCTTCTGCCCATTTCTTAACTGGATTATTCATTTTTTTGGGTGTTGAGTTTGATAAGTTCTTTACAGATTTTGGATACTAACCCTTTTTCAGAGACATCATTTGCAAATATCTTCTCCTGTTCTGTAGGTTTTCTTTTAGTTTTGTTGATTATTTTCTTCACTGTGCAGAAGCTTTTTATCTTGATGAAGTCCCAGTAGTTCGTTTCTGTTGCTTTTGTTTCCCTTCCCTCTAGAGACGTGTCTAGTAAGTTGCTATGGCTGATGTCAAAGAGGTTGCTGCCTGTGTTCTCCTCTAGGATTTTGATGGATTCCTGTCTCACATTTAGGTCTTTCATCCATTTTAAGTCTATTTTTGTGAATGGTGTATGAAAGTGGTCTAGTTTCATTCTTCTGCATGTTGCTGTCCAGTTTTCCCAACACCATTTGTTGAAGAGACTGTGTTTTTCCCACTGGATATTTTTTCCTGCTTTGTGGAAGATTAGTTGACCATAGATTTCCTCAAATCCGTTTCTGGGCTCTTTATTTTGTTCCATTGATCTATGTGTCTGTTTTTGTGCCAATACCATACTGTCTTGATGATGACAGCACTGTAATAGAGCTTGAAGTCTGGAATTGTGATGCCACCAGCTTTGGTTTTCTTTTTCAAGATTGCTTTGGGTATTTGGGGTCTTCTCTGGTTCCATACAAATTTTAGGATTATTTGTTCCAGCTCTGTGAAAAAAGTTGATGGTATTTTGATAGAGATGGCCTTGAATGTGTAGATTGCTCTAGGGAGCATATATTTGTTCTTCCAGTCCACAAGCATGGAATGTTTTCCATTTCTTTGTGTCTTCCTCAATTTCTTTCATGAGTGTTCTATAGTTTTCTGAGTACAGATCCTTTACCTCTTTGGTTAGGTTTATTCCTAGGTATCTTACAGTTTTTGGTGCAATTGTAAATGGGATTGACTCCTTAATTTCTCTTTCTTCTGCCTCATTGTTAGGATATAGAAATACAACTGATTTCTGTGCATTGATTTTATATCCTGCCACTTTGCTGAATTCCTGTATGAGTTCTAGCAATTTTGGGGTGGAGTCTTTTGGGTTTTCTACATAGAGTATCATGTTATCTGCGAAGAGTGAGAGTTAGACTTCTTCTTTGCGGATTTGGATGCCTTTTATTTCTTTTTGGTGTCTGATTGCCGAGGCTAGGACTTCTCGTACTATGTTGAACAACAGTGGTGATAGTGGACATCCCTGCCGTGTTCCTGACCTTAGGGGGGAAAGCTCTCAGTTTTCCCCCATTGAGAATGATATTTGCTGTGGGTTTTTCATAGATGGCTTTTATGATATTGAGGTATGTTCCCTCTATCCCTACACTGTGAAGAGTTTTAACCAAGAAAGGATGCTGTACTTTGTCAGATGCTTTTTCTGCATCAATTGAGAGAAAGGTTCTTACCCTTTCTTTTGTTAATGTGGTGTATCATGTTGATTCATTTGTGAATCATCCCTACAGCCCAGGAATAAATCCCACTTGATCGTGGTGAATAATAATTTTAATGTACTGTTGTATTTGATTTGCTAGTATCTTCTTGAGAATTTTTACATCCATGTTCATCAGGTATATTGGCCTGTAATTCTCCTTTTCGGTGGGGTCTTTGGTTTTGGAATCAAGGTAATGCTGGCCTCATAGAATGAGTTTGGAAGTTTTCCTTTCATTTCTCTTTTTTTTGGAACTGTTTGAGAAGAATATGTATTAACTTTTCTTTAAATGTCTGGTAGAATTCCCCTGGGAAGCCATCTGGCCCTGGTCTTTTGTATTTGAGAGATTTTTAGATTACTGATTCAGTTTCTTTGCTGGTTATGGGTCTGTTCAAATTTTTTTCTTCCTGTTTCAGTTTTGGCAGTTTGTATGTTTCTAAGAATTTATCCATTTCTTCCAGATGCTTATTTTGTTGGCATATGATTTTTCATAATAGTCTCTTATAATTGTTTGTATTTCTGTGGTGTTGGTTGTGATCTCTCTTCTTTCATTGGTTTTATTTATTTGGGTCCTCTCTCGTTTCATTTTGATAAGTCTGGCTAGGGGTTTATCAGTTTTATTCTTTCAAAGAAACAGATTTTAGTTTCATTGATCTGTTCTAGTTTTTTTATTTCTGCTCTAATCTTTATTATTTCCTTTTTTCTGCTGGCTTTAGGCTTTATTTGCTATTCCTTTTCTAGCTCCTTTAGGTGTAAGGTTAGTTTGTATATTTGAGATTTTTCTTGCTTCTTGAGGTACACTTGTATTATTGCAGTATACTTTCCTCTTAGGACCACCTTTGCTGCATCCCAGAGGTTTTAAACTGTCATGTTTTCATTTGCTTCCATGCATTTTTAAAAATTTCTTCTTTAATTTCCTAGTTAGACTCTTCTTTCTTTAGTAGGATGTTCTTTAACCTCCATGTATTTGTGGTCTTTCCAAATTTTTTCTTGTGGTTGACTTCAGGTTTCACAGCATTGTGGTCTGAAAATATGCATAGGATGATCTTAGTCTTTTTGTACTTGTTGAAGGCCTGGTTTGTGACCCAGTACATGATCTATTCTGGAGAATGTTCCATGTGCACTAGAAAAGAATGTGTATTCTGCTTTAGGATGAAATGTTCTGAATGCCTGTTAAGTCCCTCTGGTCCAGTGTGTCATTCAAAGCCATTGTTTCCTTTTGATTTTCTGCTTAGATGATCTGTCCATTGCTGTAAGTGGGGTATTAAAGTCTCCTATTGTTATTAATGAGTTTCCTTATGTTTGTTACTGATTGATTTATTTGGGTGCTCCCAAGTTGGCATAAATATTTACAATTGTTAGATCTTACTGTTGGATAGACCCCTTGTTTATGAGATAATGCCCTTCTTCACCTCTTGTTATAATTTTTGGTTTAAAATCTAGTTTGATATAAATATGGCTACTCTGGCTTTCTTTTGACTTCAGTTAACATGATTGTTCTTCATCACCTCACTTTCAATCTGCAGGTATCTTTAGGTCTAAAATGAGTCTCTTGTCCCCCTGCTTGTGCTTGCTCTCTCGCTGTCAAATAAATAAATAAAATCTTAAAAAAAAATAAATTAGTCTCTTGTAAGCAGCATATAGATGGGTCTTTTTTGTTTTTATCCATTCAGATGCCTTATATCTTTTGATCGGGGCATTTAGTCCACTTTCAGAGTAATTATTTATAGATAAGAATGCAGTGCCATTGTATTGCCTGTAAAGTCGCTGTTTCTGGAGATTTTCTCTGTTTCTTTCTTGACTTTGTTGCTTTTGGTCTTTCCCACTTAAAGGGTCCCCTTTAATATTTCTTGCGGGGTAGTAGTTTAGTCGTCATGAACTCCTTTAGTTTTTGTTTGTTTGGGAAGCTCTTTATCTCCTTCTATTCCAAATGACAGCCTTGATGGATAAAGTATTCTTGACTACATATTTTTCCCCATCAGCACCTTGAATATATCATGCCACTCTCTCCTGCCAGGTTTCTTTGGAGAGATCTACTGCTAACCTGATTTGTCTTCCCTTGTAGGTTAGGGATTTCTTTTCCCTTGCTGCTTTCAGGATTCTTTCCTTATCTCTATATTTTGCAGATTTTACTGCAATATGTCTTGGTGTTGGCTGGCTTTTGTTGAGTTTGATGGGAGTTCTCTGTGCTTCCCAGGTTTGGGTGCCTGTTTCCTTCCCCAGATTATGGAAGTTTTCATCTATAATGTGCTCAAATAAACGTTCTGATGCAGTGTTTTTTTTAAAGAGTACAATTAGAGTTGTGCAACCATCCCCACAATGAATTTTAGAACATTTTTATCACCCCAAAAAGAACCCCCATGTTCATCAGCAGTCATTCTCCATTTTCTCCCTCGTCTCCAGTCATATGTAACCACTAATCTACTCTCCGTTACTCTAGATTTGCCTATTCTAGACATTTCATATAATTGGAATCATACCATATGTGGTATTTTGTGCCTGGATTCTTTCACTTAGCGTAATGTTTTAAGGTTCATCACGTAGCATGTAGCAGTACATCATTCTTTTTCATCACTGAATAATACTCCATTTTATGCATATACCCCAGTTTGTTTATTTCTTCATCAGTTGGTGGACATTTGGGTTAATTCTATTTTTCGGCTATTAAAGATATGCTATGAACACTCATGCAGAACTTCTGTAGATGTATATTTTCAGTTCTCTTGGGAGAGAAGAGTAGCATTGCTGAGTCATAGGTAACTGTATGTTTAGCATTTGAGGAATTCTAAAACTTTTCCAAACTGTATCATTTTACATTTCCATCAGCAGTGTATGCAGTTTCTCTGCATGTTCACCTACACTTACTATTCTCATGGTTACGAAGTGGTATGTCATTGGGGTTTTGATTTACATTTCCCCAGTGACCAGTGATGTTGAACATCTTTTCATGTGTTCATTTTATTTATTTATTTATTTTTTAAAGATTTTATTTATTTGAGAGAGAGGGAGCAAGGGCACAAGCAGGGGGAAGGGGGAGCAGGAGAGGGAGAGGCAGGGTCCCCACCGAGCAGGGAGCCTGGATCATGACCTGAGCCAAAGGTAGACAGTTAACCGACTAAGCCTTCCAGGCGCCCTCATGTGTTCATTTAAAATTTTTTAAAATGTGATAAGGTAATACCCATGTTGGGCATTATTATTATAGGTCTCCATGCTTACTGTGAATCCTTTCAACCCTTTACGTATCTTTCTGGGAATTTTTTTTTTTTTTAAAGCTTCCAGGAAATCCCTTTAACTTTTCACTTTTTTAAATCCAGGGATAATTGACATATAACATTAGTTCCAGGTGTATAACATAATGATTCTGTATTTGTGTATGTTGCAAAATGGTCACAGTAAGTCTAGTTAACATTCATCACCATTTTAGTTACAAAACTTTTTGTGATGAGAACTTTTAAGGTTTACTCTTTTATATTTGGAATTATTATTAACTATAGTCGCTGTGTTGTACATTACATCCCCATGACTTATAACTGGAATTTGTACCTTTTGACCCTTCACTCATTTTGCCCTTCCTTCCCCGCCCACTGCTGCCTTTGGCAGCAATATCTGTATCTTTGAGCTTCTGCGTGTTTTTTTGGTGTGTAGGTTTTTTTTTAAGATTCCACATATAAGTAAAATCATTATGGTACTTGTCTTTCTCTGTCTTTTCTTAGCATAATGCCCTCAAGGTCCATCCATGTGGTTACAAATGGCAAGATTTCATTTGTTTTTATGGCTGGATAATATTCCTTTGTGTGTGTACACACACTACATTTTCTTTATGTCTGACACTTAGGTTGCTTCCATGTCTTTGCTATTGCCAGTATACATGGGAGTGCATGTATCTTTTTGAGTTAGTTTTTGTTTCTTTCAGATAAATATCCTGAGGTGGAATTGCTGGATCATGTGGTAGTTCTTTTAATTTTTTGAAGAACCTTTATACTGTTTTCCATAGTGGAAATTTACCAATTTACAATTCCCACCAACAGTGCATGAGGGTTCACTTTTCTCCATCTCCTTGCCAACTCTTGTCATTTCTTCTCTTTTTGATACTCAGCATTCTGACTGGTACGAGGCCGTATCTCACTGTGGTTTTGATTTTCATTTCCCTAATTAGTGCTGTTAGCCATCTGTAGGTCTTCTTTGGAAAATTGTTCAGATCTTCTGCCCTTTTTTTTAAGATTTTATTTATTTATTTGACAGAGAGAGACACCGCGAAAGAGGGAACACAAGCAGGGGGAGTGGGAGAGGCAGAAGCAGGCTTCCCGCAGAGCAGGCAGCCCGTTGCGGGGCTCGATCCCAGGACCCTGGGATCATGACCCGAGCTGAAGGCAGACGCCCAACGACTGAGCCACTCAGGCGCCCCTCTTCTGCCCATTTTTAAAATCAGATTGTATCTTTGCTTTTGCTGTTGCATTGTATGATTTCTTTATATATTTTGGGTTAATATCCAAATATTTGCACGTATTTTCTCCCATTAGTAGGGTTTCATTTTGTTGGTTTCCTTTGCCCTTTGCTGTGAAGAATGTTTTTAGTTTGATACTTGTTTACTTTTACTTTTGTTGCCTTTGCTTTTGGACTCAGGTTAAAAACAAAACCATTGCCAAAGTCAGTGTCGAGTTTACTGGCTATGTTTTCAATTCTAGGGGTTTTATGTTTCAGGTCCTATATTCAAGATTTTAATCTATTTTGAGTTCATTTTTGTGTATAGTGTAAGATAGTAGTCCAGTTTCATTATTTTGCATTTGACCGTCCAGTTTTCCCAGCACTATTTACTGAAGAGACTGTCCTTTCCCCATTATGTATTCTTGGCTCCTTTGTTGTAAATTAACTGTCCGTATAAGTGTGGGTTTATTTCTGGGCACCCTGTTCTGTTCTTTTGATCTGTGTCTGTTTTTATGTCAGTACCATACTGTTTTGATTACTATAGCTTTATAATGTAGTTTGAAATCAGGTACAGTGATGCCTCCAGCTTTGTTCTTTCTCAAGGTTGCTTTGGTTATTTAGGGTCTTTTGTGTTTCCGTAGAAATTGTGGGATTGCTCTATTTCTGTTGAAAAATGCCATTGGAATTATGGTAGGAATTGTAATGAATCTGCAGATTGCTTTGGACAGTACAGACATCTTAATATTAATTCTTCCAGTCAGTGAGCATGGAATGTCTTTGCATTTATTTGTGTATTCTTTAGTTTTTTTTAGTAATGTCTTAAAGTTTTCAGTGTATGGGTTTTTCACCTCCTTGGTTAAATTTATTCCTAGGTATTTTATTTATTTATTTATTTTTAAAGAGATTTTATTTATTTATTTGACAGAGACACAGCGAGAGCAGGAACACTAGTAGGGGGAGTGGGAGGGGGAGAAGCAGGCTTCCTGTGGAGCAGGGAGCCCAATGAGGGGGCTCGATCCCAGGACTCTGGGATCATGACCCGAGCTGAATGCAGATGCTTAACAACTGAGCCACCCAGGCGTCCCAGGTATTTTATTTTTGATGCAATTGCAAGTGAGATTTTTTTCTTAATTTCTCGGACAGTATTAGTGTATAGAAACACAACAGATTCGTGTATATTGATTTTTATATCCTGCACCTTTATGGAATTTGTTTTTTTCTGACAGATTTTGGTGGAGTCTTCTAAGTTTTCTATATATATATAATGTGTCATCTGTAAATAGTGACAGTTTTACTTTTTCCTTTCCAGCTTGGATGCCTTTTCTTTTTCTTGCCTAATTACTATGGCCAGGATTTCCAGTATTATGTTGAGTAAAAGTGTGGAGAACAGACATCTTTGTCTTGATCTTGATCTTGGAAAAAGCTTTCACCTTTTCACTGCTGAGTATGATGTTAGCTATTTGCTTGTCATACATATAGTCTTATGTTGAGGTATATTCCTTTTATACCCTCTATATGAGAATTTTTATCATAAATGGATGTTGAGTTTTGTCAAATGCTTTTTCTGCATCTGTTGAGATGATCATATGATCTGTATCTTTCATTTTGTTACTACATTGTATCTCGATTTATTGGCAGATGTTGCAACATCCTTGCATCTCTGGAATAAATCCTACTCGATCATGCTGTTTGCTAATATTTTGTTGAGGAATTTTGCATCTATATTTATCATGGGTATTGGCCTGTAATTTTCTTTTCTTGTAGCATTCTTCTCTGATTTTGGTATCAGGGTGATGCTGGCCTCATAAAATGAGTTTGGAAGTGTTCCCTCCTCTTCTATTTTTGGGAAGAGTTTGAGAAGGATTTGTATTAATTCTTCTTTGAATGTAGGATAGAATTCACCAATGAATCCGTCTGGGCCTGGTCTTCTATTTGTAGGGAGGTTTTTTAGTTACTGATTCTCCTTACTAGTAATAAGTCTGTTTGGATTTTTCTTTACGGTTGTATGTTTCTAGGAATTTATCCATTTGTTCTAGGTTGTCAGATTTGTTGGTGTGCAATTGTTCACAGTAGTCTTATGATCCTTTGTATTTCTCTGGTATCGGTTGTAATGTCTCTCTGATCCTGATTTTATTTGAGTCTGCTCTTATTTTTCTTGAAGATTCTAGCTAAATTTGGTTTATCTTTTCAAAAAACAGCTCTTAGTTTTATTGATACCTTCTGTTGTCTTTGTAGTCTGTATTTCATTTATTTCCATTCTGATCTTTGTTATTTCCTTCCTTATACTGACTTTGGTTGTTCGTTCTTTCTCCTTGAGATTTAAAGTTATGTTATTTGAGATTTTTCTTGTTTCTTTTTTTTTTTTTTTTAAAGATTTTATTTTTATTTATTTGAGAGAGAGAGAATGAGAGACAGAGAGCATGAGAGGGAGGAGGGTCAGAGGGAGAAGCAGACTCCCTGCTGAGCAGGGAGCCCGATGCGGGACTCGATCCCGGGACTCCAGGATCATGACCTGAGCCGAAGGCAGTCACTTAACCAACTGAGCCACCCAGGCGCCCGAGATTTTTCTTGTTTCTTGATGTAGGCATTTATCACTCAAGTTTCCCTTCCCTCTTAGAACTGTTTTTTTTTTTTTTAAGATTTTATTTATTTGACAGAGAGAGACACAGTGAGAGAGGGAACACAAGCAGGGGGAGTGGGAGAGGGAGAAGCAGGCTCCTTGCAGAGCAGGGAGCCCAATGCAGGGCTCGATCCCAGGACCCTGGGATCATGACCTGAGCCGAAGGCAGATGCTTAACAACTGAGCCACCCAGGCGCCCCTCTCAGAACTGTATTTACTGCATCCCGTAAGTTTTATTGTTGTATTTCCATTTTAAATTGCCTCAAGACATTTATTTCTTTTTATTTTTTTGACCTATTGATTAAGTGGCATGTTATTTAATCTCTACATAATTGTGAATTTTCCAGTTTCCCTCAGGTAATTATTAATTTCTAGTTTCATATCATTGTGGTTGAAAAAATGCACTATGTAATTTGAATTTTCATGAATAATAGTAAGACTGACTTTGTGGGCTACCATGTTCTATCCTGTAGGCTGTCCCCTGTGCACTTGAGAAGAGTGTGTATTCTGTTGCTTTTAGAGTGAATGTTCTGAATATATCCACGAGGTTCATCTGGTCTAACATTTAAGGTCTAATGTTTGTATTTTTTACTTTATGTCTGGATTATCTATCCGTTGATGTAAGTGGGGTGTTAAAGTCCTCTATTGTTGTACTCCTGTCAGTTTCTCTCTTTGTGTGTGTTAATATTTGCCTTATATATTTAGGTGCTCCTGTGTTGAGAGTATAAATATTTACAGATGTTATATTCTCTTGTTGGATTGACACCTTTATCATTATGTAATGCCCTTTTTTGTCTTACAATTACTGCAGTCTTTGTTTTAAAGTCTATTTTGACTGATAGAAGCGTAGCTACCTTCACTTTCTTTTCCATGGGCATACATCTTTTCCCATCCCTTTATTTTCGGTCTCTGTGTGTTTCCTTCCGAAGTGAGTCTCTTATAAGCAATCTAATTTTCTTATCCGTTCAGCCACTCCATGTCTTTTGATTTGGAAAGTTTAGTACATTTACACTTAAAGGAATTATTGACAGGTGTGTGCTTATTGCCATTTTGTTTATTGTTTTCTGATTCCTTTCTTCTTCTCTTTTCTTTTCCTTTGTTTTGATGACTTTAATAGTATTGTTAGATTTTTTTCTTGATCTTTCGTGTATCTCCTATAGATTTTTGCTTTGTGGTTACCATTAGGCTTACATATAACTTAATTTATAAGTCTGTCTTAAGTTGGTAACAATTTAAGTTTGAGCGCATTCTAAAGCTCTACCGCACATCTTTTTATCTTTTGTATCCCTTACTAATTATTCCAGTTAGGGTTATTTTTACTACTTTACTGTTTTAATCTTCAGACTAAGTAAACATTTTTCAGACTAGCTTTATAAGTGATTAATCCAGTACTTTTATTTTGTATTAATGTTTACTAATGAGATTTTTATTTTCATATGTTTTCTTGTTGATTCGTGCCCTTTGTTTTCAACTTGGAAGTCCTTTTTACGTTCCTTTAAAGACCAGCTGAGTGGTGATAAACTCTTATTTTTTGCTTGTTTGGAAAACTTTTTACTCTCCTTCAATTCTGAATGATAACTATGCCACATAAAATATTCTCGGCTAGAAGTTTTTCTTTCAGCACTTTGAATATACTGAGCAACTGTCTTCTGGCCTACAAAGTTTCTGCTGAAAAACTCATTTTTTTTTTTTTTAGTATCTACAATTTTATTTTAATATAATCTAAACACATACCATTTAGAAAATACCAAGGAAAATTTATGTACAAGAGTTGCTGCTATTGCATTTGGATAAAGCTGGCAAGTTCTTGCTACTAGCATAGCCCAGGAAACACCACCGAGGAAACCTAATATATTGGAGTAGATGTTGTGGCATTTGGCCCACAGTTTAATAGCTCTCAGAGTTAACCTGAAGTTGTCAATGTTTGGTACTAGATGTAAAATTTCATTGGTTACCCTGCAACTGTTAAGACTTCTTATGCATCTTAGATCTAAATTCCTTTTTTTAAATTTTATTGTTATGTTAATCACCATACATTACATCATTAGTTTTTGATGTAGTGTTCCATGGTTCATTGTTTGCGTATAACACCCAGTGCTTATATTTAAATTCGTAAGCAGACTGTCATCTCATAAGTCCAAGTCTTCTGGAATAATAGTCTGCAGGGCTAGTCTTGCAAACAAAATATCAATCTCTATACTGTCAAAACACAGTTTGACAACTGGTACAAATGCCTCTTCAGCAGCTCTTAAATCTTTTACTTCTTCCTGTAATTTCAACTTACCATAGGATGAGGTGAAAAAGTCACTTCAATCACAATGTCTTGGTGCAACAAATAACGCATCAATATCGGCACCTTTTGTATTTACTCCTAATCTGTAAGATCCAAATGTAAAAATTTTTCCTCCAACATTTTCAATTACAGATTGTGGAAGATTCTTGCTTTCACTGATTTCTCATATCCACTCTTTTACCAGGTTATTTAATTTTCCCCAAATTAAAATCCTGTGCTGCAGTTCCTCTTCCTCTTCAAAAACTCCAAAGGGCTTCAGAGTCTCAATTAGTGTCTGTGTAAGCAGGCAGTCTCCTTGGGGGCTGCTAAGCTGATAGAGATAATGCCATAGTGCTTCTGGTGTGGCTGTGTTTGTGGTGATCCTGCATTGCGTTGTAACTGGAAACAGCAGTCTCCTGCGCAGGCATCGCCCAGTCACACGCACCCCACCCCACCCCCGCCCCCAACTCCGCTGCCCTGGACATGATCCACTGGGGCGGGAGGGAGGTGGGTAGCGGGGAGCTGCCTCAGCCCTGGGTCTAACCCCACTCCCGCACTGCTCCTGCCACTTTAAGTGCTTCTCCTCCTTACCCTTCGTCCTAACATGGCGCCCCCAAAATCTCAATTTTATGAGGGTTCCTTGTATGTAACAAGTTGTTTTTCTCACTGTTTTTAAGATATGCTCCTTGTCGTTAAGTTCTGACATTTTAATCATGAATCTTGGTGATGGTTTCTTTGTGTTTCTTATTTTGAATTCTCTGTGCTTCCTGAATCTGGATTATCTGTTTCTTCTCCAGGTTAGGGATGTTTTCAGCCATTTTCTCTGCCGTTTTTCTCTTCTGGGACTCCATATAATTTGAATAATAGTCTGTTTGATGTCCCATAAGTTCCTTGAGCTATCCTCACTTTTATTTTTTTGATGCTCTGGATGAATTCCACTATCCTGTCTGAGCTCACTGATTCTTTCTTCTGTATCATCTAGTCTCCTACTGAATCCTTCTAGTGTAATTTTCAGTTCAGTTAGTCTATTTCTATGACTTATATTTGTTACTTTGAATACTTGTATTTTCTTTTTGAAGTTTTTGCTGTGTTTATCCATTTTTTTGAGTTCTGTGAGCATCTTTATCACCATTACTTTGAACTCTATTAGGTAAATTATTTGTTTCATTAAGGCTTTTTTCCTGAGGTTTTATCTTATTCTCCTGTTTGGAACATATTCCTCTGGTTTCTTCATTTTGTTAGATTTTCTGTCTTGGTTTGTTTTTGTTTTTAAGATTTTATTTATTTATTTTTAAAGATTTTTATTTATTTATTTGACAGAGAGATAGCGAGAGCAGGAACACAAGCAAGGGGAGTGGGAGAGGGAGAAGCAGGCTTCCCGCGGAGCAGGGAGCCCGATGCGGGGCTCGGTCCCAGGACACTGGGATCACGACCTGAGCTGAAGGCAGACGCTTAACGACTGAGCCACCCAGCCGCCCCTCTGTCTTGGTTTCTATGCATCAGATGAAACAGCTGCCTCTCCCAGGATTGAAGGAAGGGCCTCACATAGGCACTGACCCTTATTGTTCAACCCTACCCTAGCTTTTGGTTGTCTCTCAAACATTTGTGATAGTCCATGCAGCCAGTTTTATTTTTAAAAGCTCCCAGTAGTTGAGTGTGCCAAGACTGGTCAGTGTACTAGAGGGGAATATCTGAGTCAGCACGTAGATTTAGGCTGCATGGAAGCCAGACCTTCAGGCAGCAGCTTTTAACTTATATATACAGTCCACTAGGACCACAAGCAGAAGCCCCCTGGCCTCCAGGGCCTGGTGATCAAGTGGCACCCCCTACATAGCAGCTGCAGAAACCAGGGTATGACATAAAATCCAGGGCAACAGACTTGTGTAAAAGTTCCCCTCCAGGAGGTATTGGCGCTCTGGAGTCAGATAGGAAAAGCATGAAGATGACACCTGCTGGTTGGAGTGAGGTGGGGGGTGGAGGACGGGACTCTAAAGATAGTACCTGTTAGAGGTTCAGGGTAGGCCTAGGGTTTTACTTTTTATTTAATTTTTTAAAAAGATTTTATTATTATTTAATAGCGAGAGATCACAAGCAAGAGGGGGAAGAGAGGTAGAGGGAGAAGCAGACTCCCCACTGAGCAGGGAGCCTGATGCAGGACTTGAACCCAGGACCCTGGGATCATGACCTGAGCCAAAGGCAGCTGCTTAACCGACTAAGCCACCCAGGTGCCCAGGCCTAAAGTTTTAAATGAAGATAGTGCCTGCCAGCCTCAGTTCCCTGGAATAGTATCACAGTAAGTCCCTAGATATGTGGTAAGTTAGATGCCTGCCCCTTAGGCCTACACTTTATGTGAAAGAAGTTCATTTACTTATATTAATAACTCTGGGTACTGTTGGCTGCCTCTTTGCTGGGCCCTGGGGCAAGTTAGTCCACACAGTAGCCATTTTTTTCTTCCACTATAGCTTTGTGGGTCTCATGGACATGAGCCCTATTGGCTTTCAAAGCTAGATGTTTTGGGAACTCCTCTCTCAAGAGCAGGTCTTAAAAGCTGAGGTGTCCAGTGTAGGGTTCAAACCCATCACACCTCAGGGAGAAGCTCTGGGTTACTTACTTACCTGACAGCTGCTCACTTACCTAAAATTATTCTGCTTATGAGCTCTTGGTATTTTTTTTGATACTTTGCTCTTAAAGCTTGATGAATCTGGTTCAGTCCCTTCCCTATATCCAGAAAATTCTGTTGAATTGTATGAATCCTACACATTATTTAAGAGAAAGTGAAAATAATTCTTTAAGATAGTGAAATTATGTGTATTATCACCGAGTGGCTTTAAATAAGAGAATTAATTTAATCAGTCAGGGTCCCAGAATCAAGTAATTCAAGATGGTTTATGTAGAAAGGGACCATTTCCAAAGGACTGGGTGTGAGGGAATCAGAGACAGTTCATAACTTTGGTGCTAGTAGCAGCTAAGCTAATTACCAGAACCTAGAAGGCAAAAGTTGTGTTAAAGGTAACTTTGAGGGGACCAATGACCTTTGGTAAAGGGACAGAGTCAGCCTCAGATCAAAACAGGGAATGAGCCGGTGCAATAAATATCCTGACTTCATTCTCTTTGCCAGTGAACCCTCTTGACTGTGAAGTTGGAGGACCCAGGAACCCACTGATAAGGTTCATACCAGTTTAGTTTGCCAGGGCAGAGTCATGGTAGAAAAAGGCGTTAAGTGGGTATAGAGTGGCAAAAGAAAATATCCAGTATTAGAATGATGCAGGCTGGGCAGCCTTACTAGGGATTGGTCCTAGAGCATCTCCAGCCTGGAATAACACACCTAGTAAGTGTCCAGGATAAGAGAGCAATAACTGGACTATTAATTTTTTTTAATATGTACCACAGACCTTTTTTCATTAGTTAATTGTGTATTTAAAATTTTAATCACGAGTGAAAGAAGACCTTTTGTAAAACTGTTCAACTGGTTTCATAGCTGTTACAGCTGAACACCTCAGTAAACATGTAAGAAGGAAATTTCAGAAGTCTTTGAGTAAACTTTTCCAATGTTGTATGTGATTCAGCAATGGTCTGCAGTCAGAATATAATGGTATATGAGTCATATGATCTAAAAGTACAAAAAACACAACATGACTTTTCATCAGGAACATTTCCCTAAAATTTGGTTCCAAGGAGGGAGATATAAGACATTTTCCCAGCGCTTCAGACAACAGAAGGACATTTTCCAGATCCTGTATGTTTATGTATTTTCAAACCAAGTTATAAAAAACTTACCACCTCGATTTTTTTTACATTGTTTTTGATGAAAAATTTTTTGCCAGTTACCATTGATATGAAAAATGTATTTTAGACTTGTGCTGAGAAATACTTAGATATACAAGATGATATTATATATGGCTTTTGTATATTCTCAGTGAAAGCTAGGACAGTCCTGTGAAAAGTTTTTTAAAAAATGGTCATACGTGATGCTAAGAATGAATCATCTGGGGGCATCCCGGATGGCTCAGTCGATTAAGTGTCTGACTCTTGATCTCAGCTAAAGTCTTAGGGTTGTGAGTTCAAGCCCCACATTGGGTTCCACGCTGGGCATGGAGCCTACTTAAAACTAAACCATCTGAAGTGTGTGGCATGGATGACCTAGGCATCTTGCTGAGTAAGTAAGCTGGGCATGGGGTCAGGGAGGAGTGCACAGAAACACAAATATCCTATAGCTCCACTTGTATGAGGAATCTAGGGTGGGGTGGACAAATTCATAGAGATGCAAAGTAGAGAGGTTGCTGGGGGTTGGGAGGGAGGGTGGAATGTGGAGTTACTACTGCTTAGTGGATGCAGGGTTTCTGTTTGGGGTAAGTCAAAGGGCCTGAAATTGTGCAGCACTGTGGGTTTGCTTGGTACAGTGAATGGTTTAATGTAAGATTTAGAACCCTTGTGGACTATTGGTAATGTAAAAACTGTAGTCACTATAGAAAACATACAGCATTTCCTCAAAAAATTCAAAATATAATTACTGTATGACCCATCAATTCCCGTTCTGGATATATACCTGAAAGAAGTGAAAAGTAAGAAGAGATACTTGGACACCAGTGTTCATAGCAACATTTGTCACTATAACTAAAAGGTAGAAGCAATCCAAATGCCCCTTGGCAGATGAATGGATAAACAAAGTGTGGTATACACCTATAATGGTATATATTACTCAGCCTTAAAAAGGGAGGAATTATGACACATGCTATATACAAATAAATGGTTGAACTTCGAGGACATTATGCTAATATGAAACAAGCCTGTCATAGACAAATACTGTATGATTCCACTTATATGAGGTACTTAGAATAGTCAAAATCATAGAAACAAAGTAGAATGGTGGTTGCTAGAAGCTGGTAGGGAGAATGGAAAGTTGTTTAATGGGTATAGAATTTGGAAAAAAAATAGTTAAAATAATAAATTCTGTGTTTTACAATTAAAAATTAATCCTCTGAAATTTTTCTTTAGATGACTTAAATACAGGAACACTCACCAATGCAGAATCATGCTGTGGAACAGTAATAGAGAGGGAAATTCTAAATTGTTCATCTCCTGAGATTCCTGCAGAATTTAATGAACAGTTTAACACTAAGAAAGACAAAGAGGAACTTATAATAAATCAGGTTAAAGGAGTCAACTTAGAAAAAGAAAACAGTTGGCATAATGATCAGTGTAATGAGTTTGCAAGGACAGAGAAAACACCTATGAAGAAATGTCCTAAAAGGCCTGATTGGAATATAAATAAGCCACTCAAAAGGTATATTCCAGCATCAGAAAAGTACCCTAAACAGCTTCAAAAGCAGAGAGAAGAAAAAAAAGTAAGAAGGCAGATGGAACTGCTTAATTTGGTAGAAAGAAATAATCCTGGACATCTCTCTCAAAATAGAGGCACTTCACCAGTTCTTCCTTCATCTCAAGAAACTGAGCCAAGGTTCAGGTGGCATCTAATCGAAAAGGTAAAACTTTACTGTCTTAAAAATATTTTAAAGTATGTATTGGTGTTTCTAGATTGAAAACAGTTCCCCACATGGTTATTTTGACGAGGCTGTTCAAGTTTAAGAAATACGCTTTAGTTTATACCAGGGGTTGTCAAACGGCCTGTGGGCAAATCCATCATGCTGCTGCTTTTGTAAATCAAGTTTTATAGGAACACAGCCATGCTCATTCTTTTATGAATTGTCTGTGTCTGGTTTGGAGTAGCTGGAAGAGACCACCACATGGCCCACAAAGCCAAAGTGTTTACTATCTGGTCCTGTACAGAAAAAACTTGACACTTATACCCTATATAGATTAATGCTATTCATTGTTCAAATAGCCATTCAAAACTCGTTTGTAGTTAATATAGACAGAGGATAATTTTACAAGGTCAGGAATTACTGCATTGGTTCCGTGACTGGAAAAGTAGAAAATCTATCTCATTCTCTGGTTTTCAAAAATATTTGTGGGGACATATGGCAGTACTGTTACTCCTGTCTGCATTTATCTACCCTTTAGGAAGAAGAGCCTCTGAAAATTAATTCTTTCGGCAAGGAAAGGTACGTTATGGATTGGATTGATTCCATAGCTACTTAGTGCTGTGTGGGACAAAGGAAGTACAAATATTTGCTCAGAATATAGGTAAGATCAAAGCACGTATATATATATATGAAGTCAGTAACAGGAAAGTGTAGGGACTTAGAGGTGGGAAATAGAGGTATAAGGGAAATGTGGCTGACATTTTACCTGAAATTTGAAGGCCCAATTTGGACTGGGCCTAAGCACGTAGGTAGGAATGTAGGTGAGGTATTGTCTGCAAACTTAGCTAAAATCGTTTTGACTTGGGGCACCTTGCTGGCTCAGTCAGTTAAGTGACTGACTCTTGGTTTCATGAGGTCATGGTCATGATCTCGGGGTCATGGGATTGAGCCCCACGTCAGGCTCTGTGCTTAGCGCCAAGTCTGCTTGGGACTCTCCCCACCAAATAAATCTTTAAAATAAAAATAAAACAGTTTTGACTTTCCAGTGATGTCAACAGTGGAATAGCCTTTCTGCTTGGATTGAGGAGGTTATGAAGAAATGACTAGTAGGGATACTAGTTCATTTAACCAGATTTAGATGGTTAGGAATTTTATTCTGTGCCTTTGTGCATGAACCAGGTGGCTTAGAGTTGTGTAGGAATGTGGCTCTAACAAGAAGTTTGGTTCGCATGGTAAGTAGATTATTGTGAATTATCTAAGGAGAAGAAACATTGGGCTTAAATCAGCCCACCTAGTGTTGATCCTCACTTTTCCTCTATACTGTATATATCCTTGCCAAGTAAAGTCTTCCTATCCTGTTGCCATTTTAGGAAAAGTGTCATAGAACTCACTTCTATTCCTGGTGTTCCTTAAGGTGTTACATTGTAGACTAAATTGAAATGTGATTAAAGAGTAGATATGCTTAATTTAAAATACATAATTTTGCATTAAAGCTTCTTAGTCCTTAATTGTGCTTTTTTGAAAAAAACAGGTCTCAGTCACCACCACCAGTTCCAGTGGTGAAAAACAGAACACAACAAACTCAGACACTAAAAAACAGTAATTATGAAAGAGAGAATCTGATCTTAGAAGATAGTCAAACAGAAACATCACCTGGTCTTTCTGAACCATCTCATTTTATCCCCTATGTCCGAACCAGTGAGATTTATTACCTTGATCCAGAGGCACCTCTGTCTAGGCCTTTAACCCAGGATCTTCAGTACCAAACTTCACATGGTAAGTAAACAGAAGTATCCCTTTCCCCCAACACTAAATTCAGAATCCAAACTAATATTCTTGCCCTTAGTCAGGAGGGGTAGAATTTCTCTTTTGGGGTCCGTTACTAAATTTTTTTTTTTAAAGATTTTATTTGACAGCGCGAGAGCAGGAACACAAGCAGGGGGAGTGGGAGAGGGAGAACAGGCTTCCTGCTGAGCAGGGAGCCCAATGTGGGGCTCGATCCCAGGGTCCTGGGATCATGACCTGAGCCAAAGGCGGGCACTTTACTGAATTTTTCATTTTAGAGATTGTATTTGACTTATACCACTTTCTTCTGTCTTCAGACTGTGACCAAGAACACCGGCAGCTATTTGATTCTGATGTCAGGGACCCACTTCTTAATCCTAACTTGGTGAAAAACAGGGATCGACAGCAAGCAATCCTTAAGGGACTATCGGAACTGAGACAGGTAGGAGCTTTTTCACCAAGTTTGGATGTAACTTTTCTGTGTATGGCTAATGGAGGGCTATATATTGGAAGGGCTATTTTACTTTAAAGGCCTAATTGAACACATCCCAGTTAAAAAAATTCACTTGTATATTAATCTTAAAAGTTCTTTCCTTCAATTTGATTCACATTGCCATCTTAAATACTCCAGTATGAAATCATGAGACAGTTGTAATATTAAGACAATTTTATTTAATGAAAAACATACATTTGAAAGGGTAAACATGAAATAAACCCTAAAACCCAAGACAGAAAATACAAAATTATGCTTTAATAAATTCTTAGTAATGCAGTTTTTTTTTTTTAATTGAATGTGTTGGCAGTGTTCAGAACAGAATATTGATGCAAGTCCCAAAGAATAATAAAATTTGGTGTGAAAGTATACACGTAACGTCTTACCCATCAGACTACATACATCTTCTCCTCCCAGATCATCAGTTATTGTCACTTCTCATTAGCTTGCTCAGGCAAAAATAAAATCTAGTAACACATTCAATATTTAAGGCTATAACCTTTATCAGCTGGCCTTTAAATACCTATCCCTAATCTTAGGAAAAATAAACTGCCACTTTAGGAGTGCCCTTTTTCATGTCCAGTCATTTACATATGCCTCTTGCATTTCAAATTGTCGATTCAAGTGTTGCTTACCCAATTTGTTCACATAGAGCTAGAAAATCACAATAACAGAATTATATAGAAAGTATCCTTTAGTTCTTTAATGCTTGCTTTGGTTACATATAGATTATGTAACAAGCAGATATTCCCAATTTTCCTTTAAAGTGACAAGGCACTTTTTTAAATAGAGGTAAAAGTTGTGAGGTCAAGAGGCAGGAATATATACCATGTATACAGTGACCCACCTGTATAGTAGCCACATCTTATTTCAGCAGGGCCTTGTCTAAGCCACTAAGGTTAGTGCAGTCAAGATAAACTGGATGTTATTTAAGGGAGACTCCTTCAGTGTGTCTCATTACCATTTTAAGAGCCTTTAGGGGATTTCAGCCCCATAGTTATGGAGACTTGGAAGAGTCATCCTTATTGGTTTTTATACTAAAAACATAATCTTACACGTATGTAATAGCTACACAATATCCAAGTGAGAAAGTCTGATGTAGGTCTTTTGAGTGGTTAAAATTCAACGTGACAAAGATAAAGCTATGGCCAAGTAACTGAACTGATTGATTACAGGTTTTCAAAGTAAAGTAAATATAATTCTGGATTAGCAGGACTGAAATGTAAAATAGGAATAATTTGCAAGTCTGCTGCACACCTTCCTAACATATCAATGTGATTTCAGGGCCTTCTCCAGAAGCAAAGGGAGTTGGAAACTAATCTCATGCCTTTAGCTGCAAATCAAGAAGAGAATTTTAATTCTTCGTTTTAAATGTAGAATATCAAATCCTTCACATTTGTTGCTTCTGAATTATAAAATGTGTTCATTGCATAACTGTATTTTCCAAATAACCTGGATTTATTTTAAAAATGCTTATTTAAAACTTGTACATTATGTAGTACAACGCTGTGTATATATGTTTTTTACAATAAAACAGACATTTTTGTAAAGGTTAGTAAAAAAACATTTTCTGCTCTATCACAATCTAGGTATTTAAACACTTTCTACTTACCTTAAGACAGGTTTCTGACCTGTTCACACACCACGTTCTTCTACACTTACATAGCTTATTATTGAAATACCACTTAGGTATTTGTTCTATAAAAAGATTTAAGAGGTTAGAACTCTTCCAAGTTCTTCTGAGGGGCCAAAGGAAGGTCTGACTTAACACATCTCAACTTTAAAATAGCTCAGTATTTTCTTTTCTATAATTCCTGTTTTTAGGACTTTACAAAAACATTTTACAAGTTTGCATTTCTAATGCAGACAGTTATTAGCAAGAGATACGGTTTTAAAATTGACCATATACTTTATCTGTGAATTGTTATTTTTAGTAAAGCACTTAAGTTTTCACCACCTCAAAAATATACTTACATTTTTCTAAGACTACGAATTCAAAAATCTATAGCAGAGTTGTTCCAGATTTGTTCAGTGCCTTTAATATAACAGAAGCCCATCTTTTGGAAATATGAAATTGCATTTGGTTAAGTCAAGGACCATACTAAGCATTGAAAATTGTAATCATCAAATACCTCAAATAAAAGGTTGACCCAAAATTTTACCAATAGGCAATTTTTACATGGCTAAGCCTAAAGATAAAAATAATGCTGCCTGGCATTAAGTCCTAAGTCTTATGTTACATAGTTTATCATCTAAACTGAAACTGCATTCATTGTTAGATAAATCTTGAGGTATTGAGCCAAAATCCTTTATATCTATTGACATCACTGGCTTATACCTGTATAAACACTATACAAAAGCTTAACAATAGTCGATTGGTATGTCACTTCAGCAAAAGTAGTTGGTATCATCTGACCAGGGGGGGAGAAAAAGAAAAGGCATTGTTCACTGTCCTTCTGCAAATTATCTAATTTTATATATAAAACAGGCTTCAATTTGAAGCCCAAGTACAGGTAACATATATATGTAAAACTTAAAAAGTGCCAACATGAGATAATTCAAGTACAATATATGTTAAAAATATATATATTTATTTCAATTTTCAGGTGCTTCAACTGTTACAGGCCATCATGATTTAAATAAGAGGAAAAAAAACATTGAGGAAGGACAAGAAACGTTTTGTTTAGAGAATGAAATATAAATTGTTAATTCACTTATAACAGAAAAAGTTCGTAACAACCTATTTCAAAAAAAAAAAAAAAGTTACTATAATTATTTCTCTTTTGAAAAGGGCCTGGAAGAATCACTTTTCCCCCAACTTAATGGAGATGGAGATTTAGCTCTATCCAAGCTTTGAGTGTAAGCAGATAAAAAGTAATTTTCACTTTCTTGAGACTGACTTGATGAAAGGGCATATGGTGTCCCCAGAAATGTCTGATGAGTGAGAACATTAAAATGACTAAACTGATGGGACATATTTAATTGACTGTGATAAACCTGAAAGTTGCTATATGAATCTTGTTCAGTTGCACTGCTGTTCTCTCCTTCAGAGCATACTATAGCAACAGAAGCGCTCTCTTCAGAATCAATTTGATAAGTCTTATCTTCTAATAAACTTTTTTGCACGTCAAGAGACGACTGCAACTCAATTTGAATATTCTTATTTTGATCTGTTCCACGTGATCCTTTGGTCTCTTTCGCCAATATTTCTGAATGAAAATTGCTGCATACTTCTATTTGTGAGATTTCATCCCCTGAATCCAGAGACATATCCTCTTCATCCTTTTCATCGTTTTCTAAAAGAGCTACATTTAAAAAACAAAAAGTCCTCCTCTATTGAAATACACAATTTGTTTAAGTTTTAAAATTATACACTACTCACACAATATAATGCGTCAGGGTCTGCAAGTCCACAATCCCTTAAAGCTTGGTCTTCTGCCACAAGTTCACTTAGTCACAACACTCACACTAGGTGTGAATGTCCAGATAATCCGATGCTAAAAGCTTCTGCGAAATGTGTTCACGTTTAATGTTGGGAAATCCCAACTCCCAGCTCCAAAGGGGTTAATGTCAAAACAGCATCTAAAGTTACACGGTAATTCAGTATTTGACAAGACAAATAAAAAATAAAAATTTTGACATCTAGCTTCATTGGATTACGACTAAACTGGTTAGTTCTAGCAAATGTTTGATCATCTCTGCTTTTCATCAAAAACAAAGTACGTACATCTTTCATTTAACATAAAACCTGGAACCAAAGCAGAGGCCATCTCACAAAGCACTAAAGCTATGGATATATCCCTACTACCCTGCACTTAAATTGCTGTATACATCTGGGGAGAGTCTGTAGCCCAATACTAAATTCCCCATTACTTGGTGTCCTCCTTTTTAAAAACAGAACCCCTTTGCTGACAACAGCAGCCGATAAAGTTTATATACCCTCAAAAAGAAAATGCCTACTCTGGTAGCATACTTAACAGTTTGTACTGACTACAGGATAATAAATGAGCAAATTTTGTATATGCTAAATATAAGAACAGTTAAGTGCCTTGAAACACTTCCCCTGAAGCTGTTTACACGGAGGGCGAGTAGTTTCAAAGGAGGCATTTTGTTCTATGAAAACGACACAAAACCATTCCTCTTTTTCTGTCTGCCTTAAAGAAAAGTAAAACTACTGAAAAGTTACCTGACTGCGACTCAAGATTCTCATTAGCACCAAGCAGTGGAAGGTTTTCTTCTGTGACTGAGTTGTGATAGCCCACAAGATTTTTAAAGTTTTGCATAAAGTCTTCAGTAGTCGCAACCACTATTCCATTATCTGTATAACTGGAAAGCATCTTGATGTTCTTTTCTAAATAAAAATAAAAAGGTTCGAGTATAAAACATGTGAAAACCTACATGGAGAAACAGGATGATGCCAGCCCCCGCCCCCATGAAAGTGCTTAACACCCACTAACAGCAACAAAACGCTTCCATCCACATTCCTACATTCATAATAGAAAGCTTAAGGCGGCACTCTTTACCTGTTAGAAAGACTATGTGTCGTTGCTGTATGTTCTGAGCCTGAAGTCTGATAAGGCAATCCAATTCTGGAGCATTTCGAGTTTGTGAATCACAATTGTGGTATGACAAAATTTCAACCAGATGTTTCTTCTGATAGACATTCAGAAGTGTCAACAGACTTAGAGCTTTAGCATTCAATCTGTGGAAGTAAGCAGTTCAATATCTGGATCTGCATTTCTAAAATTTAGTATGGACGTTTTTGCTTCAAATTAAAACCATAATTTCTCAATTGAGGCAACCAATGACAACTGCACTGCTTTAGTTCACTGCCTGATGGACGGGTGCTTCCTAGGAGAGAGAGGGGAGCAGGAATTGTGCAACCCACATTTAAGTCCAGGGGCTTTTTATGGGTGCAAAGCCTGAGAGCCAGCCATTCAGCTTTAGACTAAAATCTCACTGTACTTACTAAATAACACTTCCCCCTTTAGCTTTACTAATTCAGAATGTGAACAAAGGGCACAGGACAAAAAAAATAGAAATCTTTCTTTCAGAAAAATACATGGCTTGAAGCTATTTCTACACCTCCAAGCACAAGGCAACAAGTGGTAGAAATTACTATTGTCAGGAAGATAAGGGTATTAACTTTGCACCAAAGTCACACCTTTGGGCCTCATTATTACCTGATTACTGTTATCTGTTACACAAAGGTAAAGGCTTTTCCAATGCCTATTTTCACATAATTTGAAGATAAAACAAGTTTTTTTAAAGTGAATTACTACAAAGAGTTAAGTACTTTTCAATTATTTAAACCTGAATTTCCCTAAGTGTCTTCCACAGAATTAGAAGGTATTAGGTATTAGAAGAAAAAATGTTTTTCCACCCAAGTTTCAAAAATGCTAGCTGACAAAATGTAAAACAGAATTCTTAACTAGAGAGTCTCTCAGATCCTTAAATATGTAAATACGCTACATGGACTCTCTAGTAGTAAGACAGAGTATCCAAAATTCATCTTATTATAGAATCATTTGTGGGGCCTCTCAAGTGGACTAGTAATCCAAGGATCACTGGGCATTTTGGAAATCAACTACTTACATAAATGAATGTCCTAATCACAAATCCCCTTATCATGTTGTGATTAATGTCTCAGTATGTGTGTAAATAGATTAGCTGCCTACGGTGTAGTCCTTAACTGGAAGAGAGCCTGATCTAGTTGGCATATATAGTTTGGTAAAAAAATAGAGTGCTGACTATTCCGTTTTGATGATTATTCTAAACCCTCAAGTGGCAAAGATTAAACCAATTTTACCTATATACCTAACTAGAACTTCAACTTTAGCGCTTCTACCTAAATAAGAATACTATTTCCAAATAGGCTAGAATAATAACTACATTCCCCCTTATGAGTGGCTAAGGAAATCTGTGAAAACTGAGCAACATCCACAATCTATAAACAGAGAAAGAAATTTTATGAACACAATGTTGACATCAACCATTATATAGTTATTTTTCAAATCTTACCTGCCCAATTCCTTTAGTTTTTTCTGAAATTTACAGTGGACTTTCCATTGCCATTTTCCTTCCGGAGTACTGAGTTCTTCGAGGAATGTCAAAAAATTTTTAAGGTTCTCTGTTAGAGATAATGAAGTTCATTTTAAAATTCAATATATAACAGTCACTCAACAAATGAATTATGGAAGAAATGTTTGTTGATACTATATAGGAATATCTACTTTCCTTTGCAGTATTTTCCCTTCGAAGGGAGACAGATATACTCTTAGATTTAAGAACATCTACATAACAAAAAAAAGAACATGCTGACAACAGTAACAAAGCAGAAGGGATCCAAGTGCAATAGGTGCAGAGAGACTTGCTTTACATCAGATTGAGAGGAAATTATTTGCAGTGACTAAGAGACAAAGAAATTTGAAGTAATAAAAAGAAAATGATGGAAATGTACTCATCCATTTGGCCAATCAGAGAGAACAATACATTTAAAAAGCATGAGTCGTTAATGAGAAGAAAAAAACCTAGAAAGGACAAAAGAAGTTTGTGCTCCAAATAAAGCATAAATCTTACCAATTGTGATAACTTCTGGATTTAGAATGGATTCATCAGACACAATAAAACCGCCAGATACAAATAATTCATTATATGTATGATTTTTAACATCATCCAGACTATCAACACCAGCAAAACTAACGCAAGACAGCTTCTTTAAAGTCACCAAGCCAGGTACCTATTTAAATCCCAAAACAAAAACAGAAATAAGGATAGGTAAGAGAATGAAATGGTTAAGACTCAGGTGTGAAGTAACCTACAAGAAAAGTCTAGCAAAATACAAAAATATTCCCAACATGTCCAAAGACATAAACCAACACTTCTGTACTGGGTACATACCATGAACAGAACACTCTGACGAAAAGGCACCTACAACAGACCGGGCAATAGAATGATAAAGGCCAACCTGTCCGGCCCTGTGAGTTCAGTCAGAATTCAGAGGAGGGCAAGAGCCCATGCAGTCAGGAGAGCCTTCAAAGGACAGCAGGACTTGAGACGGGTTTCTAAGACTGGATGGGGTACCTCCAAATGCAACGGAAAGGGGAAATGGTTTGGCAAAGAGGGGGTAAAAACAGGTTTTACCTGGGACATACAAATGAAGATGACAACAATATAGAGAGAGTCAACAGACCCACTGACATTCAAGGAGTTGAGTCTTAATGAGTGACAGGGTCTGTCACGTGCTGCAGTTTAAAATTTTGCAGAGGTACAAACTTGATCACAAGCTGATTCACAGATTGTTTAGGTCTCAAGCCCTAAATCTCCCAAACTTGAAGTTTTATCTCTTTTAGACCTTATAAGGATATTTTAAAAACAAACAGCTTTAGCCTCAAAGACAGTAAGATTTTAAAATGAGGGAGTTTTTATAACCAAAATAATAGTGAATTTGACTTAATAGTCTACCTTGTGAATGAAACCTGCAATGTCTTCATTCTGAATAATAATCAATAGTTTATCTAATTTTGATCTTCTTTCCAAAAACTGTTCTGGATGACATTCTGTATTGCCTAATTTGATAAGATATTCCTGTTAAAGAGAAAAACTAAATCAACATTAAAAGGCCTTTTTTGCAAATATCCACCTAACACCAGAAATGCAATATAAACTGGTAAGTAGTCACTCAGTAATGATCACTAATAATGATGACCTTACACTATGGACCTTAGAGATCATCAGGTCCACTCTTCTTATAGAAGAATCTATAGCTCGGAGCTTAAATGGCCATGGTCACAATGTCACAATGCTATGCAATCGAAGCGAAGTAAATGCCAGTGGTGGGTAACAAAAAGAACCATAAGAACAATGAATTAGCCCAGGTTCTTAACCCAGTTCCATTATTTATTCTGGGCAACCCAGAGCCCAATCATTAACGACTCCCTCATCTCATTTTCCTGTCCTTTCAAGGGAAGCCTTTGGTTATTTGCAGCCAGGTTACTGGTATAGTACTCATTCCCTTACAAAGCACTTTTCTGACTACTGGACTCATTTAATTCACAACAATTCCAAAGTCATTCATACAGAGCTTCAGTATGGACCATGGCATTCACATACTATTTAGCCATGTCTGTCCAGTTCACACCTTTCAAATAAAATAGACCCTCCCATCTAATACCTCCCTCCATGTTGGTGACATGGTACTATCAAAGGACACATGGTGGTAGTGCAGGCAGTTTCCGTTGCTCTTTGCTTGCTGGTGGAATCCTGAAGTCTGAGGTAAAATGCAGGTTCCTAGAGGTCATATTCCTCATTTCACAGATATAGGAGATTAATTTTCTCAAGGTTGGCAAGGCTGGTTAGACAGCCATTAAATCTAAACCCAGCTTCCCTCACAACCAGTCTGCTGCTCTATCAAGAACAGTCAACAAGCATCACCCCAAAGGGGATGTTTCTGTGTAGTCCTGAACTAAAGCAGCATCTTCTATATTATTAGATTTTGCTCTAACCTCTAAAGCTTCAGGGCAGATCTCAGAACAGCTTACAGACAGGTAATGAGAAGATAAATTATAGGCCAGCTTGTAATTTTTGGTCTTTTTACATTAAGCAGCTTTAACTGCAAATTCATTTTAAGACCCCTGAACTCTTATAATAATAAATCCACTGGACTCCAGATTTATTCAGGAAGCTTAAAATGTTTTTGATAGTATTTTTATTCTATTTTAACATTTTTGCTGGATAAATTTTCCAATGGAGGTTGATTAAAAACTAAAGTTCTGATCTGACCTCCTATCAGATTTGAAAAACACACAGCATCCTTCTCTTCTTCTGGTGCATTTAATGCTAGAATGCATTAAATGCACCAGAAGTCAATACATTTTCTGTGAGTGTGATACAATTAGTTTACAAAATGTGGTGGGGAAGGTGCGATAAATGCTGAGCACACTGTGGAACTCTATCCACTCTATTCTCTCATCGAGACATGCAGCTATTGCCCCCACAAGTACTGTGCTTGAACCTGTTGCTGGGAGTGGAAAAAGTTAAGAAGCTCTACATTCAATGATACAGGGCAAAAATGCAACCAAGAAACTCCTACTAAGTCTGGTTTCATCTTCCCAAGAAATCACAGGGATTTAGTAGTAGAAAAGGCACACTGAGCACTCTTCCTCCTCCATTTCCATGTTCTTCATGTTCATGTTCTCAAGGGCATGCTACATGAAACATGCTGGCATCAAAGAGATTCCCAAACTGACAAAAGCTCAGAACATCTCAGCAGCAGAGTTTCTGGGCCACTCTTGCCTACAAGGCACTTATTTATAGTACCTTCTGCTTCCTCTAACAAAACAAGCAGAAATCCGTCATGGTAAGTTAATTCCATAATGGGAGCAGGCATTTATTTTAAAACCTATGCCATTCCCTGAAGGGATTAAAATCCTAGAGTTTAGTAAATACTAATTGTTATTATTAAAACACTGATACAACTGTTCTTGTATGTCATAATTTACCTATTGTTACAAATTTTATAGATCAATGTCTGTATCTACACACACACACATACATGCATGTATTTTTAAAAATCAAATACTTGAAACACTAGTCTTACTCTGTAGCTTCAGTAGAAAAAAAATATACCTTGCAGTGAGGAATCTTTCATGATTGGGGAGTCTTTCAGGATCATGTTTTTTGATCAAAAAGGCTGTAGGGAACCCTGACATGACCAGGGTATCAAGAAATGCCAAAAGATTATATATATCATTAGGTCATCCCTGGACAGTTTTTTTTATTTGACTGATAAAAAACCCCGTAAGAAGTAAACACTGACAGCTTCTTCTACCTCTGTATCTTTCCCATTAAAAACCCAAGTAAGAAACATTTAAAATCTTTGAAATCAACAGTTTAAAGGTATTTGCAGTGTACATACAAATGGTCTTTAAAATCACTGATAAAACAAGATTCTAAATTCTAAGATACTTAGATCAGAGGTTCTACATTTAATTGAACTTACTAGTCTTATTCCACTCTGTATCAAATTATGAAAACATATGGTCAACATTTAAAAACAAAAAAAACCCTCCATTTAATAGAGATCAGACCCAACAAGACAAGTTTATATAGCATTACTATTATTAATACCTTCTCATTTAGTTACCTTTATTTCTTTACAGAGCACACTCTCTTCTTCTTCATGAATATAAAATTTCACAGTATTTTTCTGGACATCTTTCATGATTTTAACCAAACTGTTAAATACTTCAGGTTCTAACTGGCTTATAAAATTTGAAAGAGCTGGTTGGGCAGAAATGTTTACATCACTGGGCGATTTTGTTGTTTCTTTTTCTACCGGTTCCCGGGCAGTATCACCAGGTACAGTATGATCAGAAGTCACCATCAGCTCTGTAGCATGGTGTGGCTGGTTCACTTCTACTTCGGTTAAACCCAAAGTTGAAGAGGAATGCTGCTCATTGGAGTTGCTGTCTTTCAAAGTATCACTACAAAGTGGCTCAAGGAGCTGTTTACTGTTGAAGTCACTTGAGGAAACTGGTAGGACAGCCTTTCCCAGAGGATTCAATGCTATCTTACTACCAGAATCATTAGGACTGACTGGTGCCGAATTCCCACCCTTGGCCGATGCTTTGATAATAATAGTATTTAGTTTCTCATGCAAGCCATCTACAAACTCCTGTACACCAGCTTTGGAAGTCTTAGAATATATGAACTCAGAAAGCCGTTTCATCTTCTCTTGTGTTGAAAAAACAGGTGTGGAAATTCTACTGACATATGAAACATTCTTTTGCTTCAGAATCTCTTCTATCTTCCTAGAAAAGAGATTGTACTCTCCTAACACTGTCCTCTCTGTGGTCTCACTCATTGTGGGCGGCTCTGCTGCTGGCACACACTGCTCCTCCACTGTCACCACCTGACCTGTCACCACGTCATCCTCAGTGGTGCCCTTCAGTGTGTCTGTAAATGGAGAGGATTGAAACTGGTAATCAGAACCTCGCTGTCTACTTATTACCCGGGGGTCGTTAGGAAAGGCCTCCTGTGGTGGCAGACACACCAGTTGTTCTTCTGGTGATTTCATACCTATATAGGAAGAGTTCATTATTATAAGAGCAATCCAAAAAAATAACATCTGAAAACACAAACTCGTAAATAGGAATGTCAGATCAAAGTATATATTCAGAACTAATTACGCACTGGAAAGTAGAATAAAAATCTCAAATGATGGTATGAACCCCCATTTTCTATGTAGCCTACTTATGGCTGGTCTTGGGATTTCAGTAGCTAGAGTAACAAGTTTGGATGTTATTTTCTTTGATTCCTTTTGAAGTGTTCGAACATGTGCCAATTTGGCATCCATATAAATTAAGTTTGCTTATTTCTGCTTCCCAGATAGATCTATCGGGGGAAAAAAAGGTTCAATAATATGGAAGAGAACATATTTCATATCTGCATTAACAGTAACACTCTTGAGATGAAGAGGTCATTCAGCTACCTGATGTTAATGGAACCAAACTGACTTTTGACAACAAGCTCAATCCATAGATTGTACTTTTTTCCCAGAAATTCTAAATTTAAACACAATGTTTTTAAAACTACATTTCAAAACAGATACCCTAAGTCCCTTTTTAAAAGACAAGGGGAAAATATGTTTAACGGCAATTTATAGTACTATTTTAGGAAAAGAAAAAAAATTCGTGCTCTTTGCCTAGATGATTATTATACAATTTTAATTAATTTTCCTTAGATCTTAGCCAATATTTCCTAACAAATTGCTGTTGTAGTCTATGAAATGGTACCTCTATATCAGGAAGTTGCAGATACAAGCATAGTTTTCAAAACTATAGTACTTTAAAGATACAGTGAATTCCCTGTTCAAGTTTGCAGTCAGGTGTGGCAACATACCGTCTCCACACAAATTCAGTTTTGGTTTTCCTCACACACTTTTCTAAAGCTCTTAACAGCCTCAGCAGCAGTCAGCTTGTGACATTTCTTCACCAACCCTGGTAGTTACCATGAACCACTCTACCCATTAACTACTACAAAGGCACCTGCTGGCAAGTAAGAAGACCACAACAGGTCTGTAGGTGGAAGAAGAGTAGGGGAGCAAAATATCCAATGTACCAAGGTAAGAATTAAAACTGTATGAAACTGATAAACCAGAAATTCAAGTTCCATAAAATAACTGCAGAATACAGAACATCCTTCTTAAATCTGCAACAGGGAGTTTAGTGCACACATAAAATGTCTGGAAGGATACATAAGAAATTTGTAACAGAGGCTGATCCATGCAATGAAACTAAATGTCTGAGATAGGGCTGCAAGACTTTTTGAAGTATTTTAGATTTTGAAATATTTTTGTACTTCTTACGTACCATATCAAATGTCTGATTTATTTAAATAAAAACATTTTAAATTATACCTTGTAAAACAAACGGGTTGGGAAATACCACCTATAATTTTTAAACTTCCAATTATGTATTATTTCAAATGAAATACCTGCTCCCAAGATGTATAGCTGTAGTTCAGACCAATAAGTTTACACCTGAAGGGCTATGGATAAAGCTGAATGAAGCTTAAATCCATGTAGGGAATTTTCCATATTAAAAAAGTCTAAACAAATCCCTTTTAAAAATGCAAATTACCATCACCTAATTCTACTGTCACAAATTTCCCCTATAAGATTCTAATCACTAAAATTGACAACTTTATTTTAAAAAAATGTCTTCATCGGTAAATGATTTAAAGGAAACACGTCAATATCAATAATGCATGTTTTCTACTGATTGTCATTCAAGCATTGCAGTACTTTGACTTTGAAAGGGGAATAGTGAGTTCTCTAAAGGCAGCATCATTCACGTATTTCCATTTTCAATCACAAAATATAAAGAGGGTATGACAAGTAAGAGAGGACTGCAGATGCCAATGGCACATGCTGAAGCATAAACAAGATACCTGGCTGCTGTTTTTTTTTTTTTTTTTAAGATTTTATTTATTTATTTGACAGAGAGAGAGAGAGATAGCGAGAGCAGGAACACAAGCAGGGGGAGTGGGAGAGGGAGAAGCAGGCTTCCCATGGAGCAGGGAGCCCGATGTGGGACTCGATCCCAGGACTCTGGGATCATGACCTGAGCTGAAGGCAGACGATTAACGACTGAGCCACCCAGGTGCCTGATACCTGGCTGCTTCTAATGAGAAAGAATTACTGACAGATATAAAATAGGTGAATCCCAGACATAATGTTGAGTGAAAGAGCCAAAAACAAAGCAAGACATGTGTAGGTTCCATTTACCTTAAATTTAAGAACAGGTAAAACTAATCTATGGTAAAAGAACTTAGATTAGTGGTTACTGTTGGGCCAGGGAGAGTACTGACTGGAAGGATACAAAAGAAAACCTGGAGGTGTTGGAAATGTCCTACATCTTGATTTGGGTAGTGGTAACATAAGTCTATACACATGTAAAAACCCACTGAGCTGTGTACTAAAGATTAATGCACTTCCCTGTATGTCATATATTTGTTCCTATTTTGTTTTTTTTGGTCATTTTTCCTAGGAGGAGACAAAAGATTTTCTTAAAATCAGTCTTTTTTTAATTCCGCAGAGAGGAAAACCATAAAGATCTACTAAAATTAAGCCACTTAGCTTTCCTTCCAAATTAAGAAAAAAAAACCCACTACCACTTAAGATTTCTGAAAGAGTAAGACATAAAGAAATGGAAACAAACAAGAAAGGCCCACCACCACACTCTAAGCAAGAAAACAATGCCTATGACCATCTGCAGAGATGCTGAATGGACTGAATTCAGACAAAAGAAAAGGTCTTCTAAGAACCAACAGCAATTAGCTAATCAGCAACATCTGTAACTTTCTGGAACCCCAGAGTTTCCTAATCTCTTATTTACAACACTACCTTATTTAAATAATCAGAAAAAGAACTGGGTCAAAAAACTCAAGATTAGGGATAATGAACTTGAAACATAACTGGCCTCAATCCTTGTATTTTTTAAACTTAAAAGAAACTGAAGAGTGTTTCTCACAGGATATTCTACAGAAATGGATTAAGAAAAATACTCCAATCTTCCCAAGTCATCGTATCAGATAGAATCACTATAGTGAAAAAAACTTAATCTCTATGAATATTCAGTGACTTCTTTAAACACATTCTTTGTACAAGAATATTTGATACAAATCAAATAATGATTTTTTTTTTAAAGATTTTTTATTTATTTATTTGACAGAGACAGAGATAGCGAGAGCAGGAACACAAGCAGCGGGAGTGGGAGAGGGAGAGCAGGCTTCCCGCCGAGCAGGGAGCCCGATGTGGGACTCGATCCCAGGACCCCGGGATCATGACCTGAGCCAAAGGCAGACGCTTAATGACTGAGCCACCCAGGCGCCCTCAAATAATGATTTTAAATGCAAATATTATCCAAATTTTCTGTAATTAACAGAACTCAAAATGATGTCCTATTGATAGAGAACCAGAAATGCAAGTAGCAATTCTGAAGAAGGCACATTGGGAGGAAAAGCAAAGGGAGCCTTCTCACCTGGTGTTTGTTTCTCACCATGTTTCCCCAGCTGGTCTTCTGGGCTTCTTGCATTCCCTCCTGAGGGAAAACATCCATTAGATTTGTAGACGCTCTTCAGATACTGGTGATACCTATTAAGCACCTTTCAGACAACCCCAAATGCTAACAAATCCAAGTACTCCATCTTTTGCCTAAAATAATCCAGAAGGGTCATTCAGAAATAGAAGTTGCTTCCCTTTCCATTCAGATGATGATGGAATATCAACACCTAGATGCTGTGCCTTCAAATGGCTCTGAACATCAACTACGAAGCTATCTAAATGAGGAATGGTTAGGATAATCATTTGTATTGACTTTCTTACTGTTTCTCCCCATTCAAGCCAACATCTCCAGCTCTTAAGTACAAGTTACTTCTCCACCATCACTTCTAAGCCTCTCGCCCTCTCTGGTAAGGTACTAAGTAGAGAATGGTGCTGAAGCCCATGGAAACTCATCAAGTTTTAGAAATTCTTCTCAGAGTCCTTGGAGGTCTCAGTAGCTTCTAGGTCACAAGCCAATCTAACTTTTTAGCAAAAAGTTGTTTTTTTTTCTTTTTAAAGATCTAGGAATGGAAAAGATGTGCCCTGGGAATATTTCCAAAAATGCTTAGCTAACAAAGATGAGTAAGAACTTGAAATATTAAGAGCATGTTTATATGTGTGTGTGTATATGTATGTGTTTGCACAGAGAAATCAGAATACTGCAAAATGATCTTTCAACATTTATTAACCTAGTCTTGCCCCATGGTCCAATAAGCTTTCTAGGGATTTCTGCATTTGATCATTTCAGGCCACTCTCTGTGATGAGCTAATTTCTCTAAGATAATCCAGTTATTAAGAAATCAGTTTTTTCTTCAATAGATGAACCTCAACATGACCACTTCTTGGATGACAGCTTCTTATGGTGAAGTTTACTCTAATAATTTGAGACGACAGCATTTAATCTGTTGTCCCAAAGACCATCATTTCATCTCTGTCACTACCTCACCTTATTAGAAATTCAATTTCTGTCAACAACATTCATTTGGAAGTCTGCACGCTAAACTCCATTGGGAAAGTATGTTTTAAATCCCTCTGCTTTTATAGGCTGTTTTGCAGATAACTTGCTGATGCTGACCAAAACTAGCAACAATCAATGATGAACATTACATTGCTCAAAATAAGATACAAAGATGAACGAAAAAGACGAACCACCCAGTGACCCAAGAATGGAATCTAGAAAAGATGAAACCCTTCAGGAAACTGCTAAGTAAAACCAAGCAAACCAAAGTCCCAGTATACTTGTTCTTACCTGTAATTGGAATTAGTTTCCAATGTATTTCGGTCTCTTCGACATTATTTGACTTAGATTGTCTGCGGAATCCATGTTCAATGGGAACAGTGGGACACAAACTGCAATCTTCAAAATTATTCATGCTAATTATATTTGGATCCTAAAAATTAGAGTACATATTCAATAGCTTTCTTTTCAATTAATTTTTACGTCCAGAATAAACAAGTAGGCTCCACACCCAATGTGGGGCTTGAACTCACAACCCTGAGACCAAGAGTCGCATGTTCCACTTCTTTTTTTGATAACAAATCCACAAGCTTCAATCTAAACATTACAAATGAGTAAAATCAGCATGGCAAAGTTAAAATACTCTGGTCTTTAATTAAAACACAATGTTTCCCCTCAAAACATAATTTGATGTTGATTTAGAGCACAGGTTGGTAAGCTTTTTCAGTAAAGCACCAAATATTTTGGGCTTTGTGGGCCAGATACTCAGGTCTGCCACTGTAGTGCAAAAGCTTCCAGAGGAAATACCTAAACAAATGGCTGTGTTCCTCTGTGTTCCACTAAAACCTTAATTACAAAAATAGGCAGTGGGTGGGGACACCCAGGTGGCTCAGTCACTTAAGAATCCGGCTCTTGATTTTGGCTCAGATCATGATCTCAGGGTTGCGAGATTGAGCCCCATGTTGGGCTGCCTAAAATTCTCCCTCTCCCTCTCCCACACGCACGCACTCTAGCTTTCTCTCCAAAAAATAAAAAATAAAATTAAAAAAGGCAGTGCGCAGAGTTTGGCCCATGCTCCCATCGACTCAATTTAGAGTATTAAATATGTCAGGAAATGTTAATAATATGTTAGTTACATAAGTTACATACTTCCCCAAGTGGGTCTCCTACCATCATCCTCCTAAAATAATGGAGAAAGCCTGGGGACATGCATATGACTTTTATTCAAAGGCAGGGAAGAGAAATCGGAGGGAAAAGTGAATTAGAAATAAACCCTTAGGAAAATGGGGCCATCCTGTCATTGTTATTCCCCAGAGATGCAGCCACTTTTTGGGGGAGACAAGGTTACTCCTCAGCTAGAGATCAGTACTCTCTAAGGTTGCTTCATAAACAAACTGGATGTCCTGTCAAGCAATGCTGAGAGACATTTCAGAGATAATCCTTAAAGGACACTCACTTTCCATTCTTACTTGCATGAAAAATACTAAGTACCTAATCTTGTTTCTATCACTTTTGGCCAGCAGAAAGCCAATCTTTTGAGGATTCAATTTTATTAGCTATATATAAGCCGATATACATAATCCTATAAGCAGAAAGGAAAACAGCTACTTCTGCATTTATCCCTTTGTAACAAGGAATAACTTAGAAATACTCCACTGGACAGATACTTTCATTGCAATGTGCATTTTATTTCTTTTTGAAAGGGAAAAAATCCCACTGAAACACACCTACATCCTCTTTCAGACACACATTCACAAACCAACAAAGATAATCAAAAGACATATGCTTACTTCTTTCAAATGTAGTTTATGGTCAGTGCCTGCTTCACTGGTAGAAACAGCAATAGGATACTTTAACAATGATGTATCAACTTCTAGCAATGGGCTCTGAGTGCCCTTAAAATGCACATTTTCCATTTTTGCACAAGTAGGCTGCTCATATTCTTTCTTATCTGGGGGAGAGTTCAACTCATACTCATGCTTTTGCCTCAGCTCTTCATAGGCATCATCAGTGTTCAATCCTAAGGCTTTGTTGACTGTGTCTGTCAAGGATGCATCAGAATGACGTGCATTTGCCAGTGTTTCTGATAGCCAATTAAACAGCCGATGGATATCAGCAACACCGGAGTTAGAGGTATCCTGCTGCTGCTGTCTCAAATCAACATCGTGCCCAAGAGAGCCAATAGGCTGCGGAGACTCTGAAGGGAAAGAGAAAGAAAACCCATCTCTTAAAGTCAAGTTTGGAATGTTTGCATAAAAATTTAAAAATCAAATATATCTAAAAATTAATTATCATAAGATATTTATGGGCAGGAATCCAATCAGACCACTGGTTTAGACTGCACAATGTACATCCATCCCTTTCTTTACAAATATAACTAGTTCTAAAATTTTGCACACAGCGGGCACCCAGGGTCTTGGGATTGAGCCCCGCATCAGGCTCCTTGCTCAGAGGGGAGCTTACTTTTCCCTCTCCCTTTGGTGCTCCCTCTGCTTATATGCTTTCTCTTTCAAATAAATAAATAAAATCTTTAAAAAATAGTAAGAAAAAAATAAATAAAATTTTGCACATAGCTAAAAATTCCCATAAATGAAAGTTTATTTTCATCATAATTTGAAAATTGTATTAATGGAGAAATGAGCTCAGACATCATGTTGGTAGTATGGATAATATATATTAATATATTAATACCTGTACTGTAGTTATTTTAAACTCTACTACCAAAATCCCAATCAGTTTAATCCGTTTCATCTGACTTGAAAACAGATAAAATATCTGTACTTGCTGTTTTGCAAAATGTTAGAGAAGGATATGCAGATTACATTTAAATCTACTAAAAAAACAAACCATGGCTTAATTTGATTTCTATCTCCTCTACACCTATTAGATTTTGTCGTTAAGATATCAACATTCTTGGGGCGCCTGGGTGGCCCAGTTGGTTGGACGACTGCCTTCGGCTCAGGTCATGATCCTGGAGTCCCGGGATCGAGTCCCGCATCGGGCTCCCTGCTCAGCGGGGAGTCTGCTTCTCCCTCTGACCCTCTTCCCTCTCATGCTCTCGGTCTCTCATTCTCTCTCTCTCTCAAATAAATAAATAAAATCTTAAAAAAAAAAAGATATCGACATTCTTATAATCTAAAACCTTATCTTGAATGACTAATTTCATAACAAAACTAAGATACTAGAGATACAAAATCATCCTGAAGCAAGCCATACCAAACTTGGACTAAGACCAAAAAGTACTATGAAAGAAAACATGTTAAGACATGGTTACAAGCAGGTATAAATCTGGGTAATATGCATTATATCATTATTAAAAACCTGCAAAGGGAACAGACATTCAGAAAGTCATGTGCTTTTTAATGCTGAAGGAGGATAAAGCCTGGATAGATGCCAGGATTTCCAATTTAAGCAGGGTATAATGTACCACCGGGGGGAAAAAAAAATTTAGAAACAACAAAGTACATCCTGTATGATTCTACCTATATGAATTATAAAATCATAGAAGTGGAAAAACTAATACATAAAGACAGAAAACACATCAGTGGTGGGGTGGGGTGAGATTACAAAGGAGTGTAAGGTAACATCTGGGGGTAATGAAAATGTTCTATAAATTGGAGTGGTGGTAACATAACTATCAAAACTCATCTTTAAGCTGTACCCTCAAAATGGGTATATTTTATGTAAATCATACCTCAAAAAGGTTAATGTAAAATGGGGTAGGGAAGATAGGAGGTTACCGCTTATAAAATGAGTGGGTTCACCACCAAATCAAGATGAGGGTATTCTTTTTTTTTTTTTTTAAAGATTTTATTTATTTATTTGAGAGAGAGAGAATGAGAGAAAGCACATGAGAGGGGGGAGAGTCAGAGGGAGAAGCAGACTCTCTGCTGAGCAGGGAGCCTGATGCAGGACTCGATCCCAGGACTCCAGGATCATGAGCTGAGCCGAAGGCAGTCGCTTAACCAACTGAGCCACCCAGGCGCCCAAGATGAGGGTATTCTAAAAGTTAGAATCCAACCTTTAAATCTCTATTTTCAGAAATCAAAAATAAAGTGTACAAAATAACTAAAAAGAAACACAAATGAGGAACACCTAGAAATGCAAGTCTGACTGTCACTAGTTCTAGTTTAACCTATCTCCCCCTTCTCCCCTGCCCTACTTCTACTTTGGTCTATTGGCATGGCTTTCCCTCCATTTTAATTATTGATAAAGCCTGACTGTCACCCACAACTATTTTTTCACATATACAAAATTAGTCAATTATCATATACAAAATTAGTCAATTATCAGCTAAAACAGTACTGAAATTTAAATATCTTAACCATTATGTGCCAGTGCTAGTAAATACAGCCAAGTTTAGGAAAAATTTTTTGTCAGTCACAACTAAGTTATGAATTAAACATGGATTAATGAACTACATAACTTTAGCTTCTACAGATTTTCTCATCTGTAAATTAAGGATAATAATGTCTACTACTCAAGAACTAAATGAGTCCATATATGTAAAGTACCTGGCACATGGTAAGCACTTAATTCTCAAGATACCAGGTCAACAGTGTAAGACAGTGCAGATCAGTAAATGTCAATAGGTTCAGCATGGCTTAAGCTAAAGGAAATAGAAACCATCAAGAAGTGGAATAGCCATAAATCTAGGGAGGGATATGAACTGCAAAGATATGCAGCTTGAGAGAAATGAAAGATGCTTCAGGAAGAAAGAGGAGTGTAAAGGGCTGACTATGACATATTCTGAGGAGAGATGAACCCTAATCAAGGAATATGTGAAAAAAGAATGGGAAACATGGTTACCCAGGTGGGACATGGCGAGCCTATAAAAAACTTTTGAAAAGACGAATACAAAGCTGAGACTGGAAGAATATGAGACTGAAATGGTTGATGGATGCCAGGAAAGCCACCCAAGAGGTTAAGAACAAGATGAAAATGTTGGAAAGAAAAAGAGAACACAGGTCAAGTAAAGAAAAACACTTGAAAGTTACTGAAGACAACAGCCTTGTCAAACAGAACTTTCTGCAATGATGGAAATGTTCTCTATCTGCGCTATTTCAATACAGTTGTATGGCTTATGAAATGTTCCAAGTATAATACATGAAATGAATTATTTCATTTTAATTTAAACTTAAATAACAACACGTGGCCAGTGGCTGCCATATGTGCAGAAAGAGAGGAAGTAAAGGAGAGCAGATTAAGTGAAAAGTAACTGAGGATACAAGCACTGATTGCTAAGAGAACAGTAAAAAAACACTGATTTAACCTAGTCAGTTCTGAGACACACTGAATTTGAACATATACAAGTAAAACAGCTTAGTAAGAAACAGGAATGGCATACTGATATCTGCCATAAACAAGAACAGCAGCAGCACAAAATTCAAAGGTCCATGAACTCAAAGAAGACATTTCATGCTTATTTTAGCAGTGGGAAGATATTAAAAATCTAGATGAAAAAATGTTTAGAATACTTTGCAATATTGAAACACACACTTAAAAGAAGGGTCTCCCATTTCTGTCTTTAACTTTCAACTAAAACAAAGAAAAATAGAAAAAAGAAAAAGCCAAACATATTACTGGACTGACTCCTGGGGTAGGAAAAAATGTGTATGCATCTAAGAAATCGTATTTTAAAGCTCAGAAGGTTCCTTACACTAAGCAATATGCTAAAAGAACCCAATATTCAATGTACTTGTACTAAAAGGACAAGAACTCCAATTAATAGGATAACAGCCAAGCATTACTTTATTTTCCTCGTATTTGCCTAAGCTACACAATTCAGAAATCTGATGTACTTTCTTTACAAAAACAGGGGACAGGCTGGATTGGTTCTGAGGCTGTAACTTGCAGACCCCTGTACTAGGGGAAAGGACAGAACTACTTTACTATATTTTTGGTTATTTTTATACTGTGTAAAAGCAACCTGATATTTTTACCTTCATACAGATGGCAATTTTCAGATAAATTACTGGTTTTGGCGAGCTTTCTCATATTTTCAGGTAGATCCTCAAGCTTCCTCTTCAAGACAGTTTTGCTTCTCATATCTTCCGTGTCTGAGTCCCCACCCACATTTTTTTTCCTACACTGAATTAAATTAATCAATTCTTTGACTCTATCCTTATCATAATCCAAAGAGTGAGAGGACTTCTGCTTTCTAGGTATAATAGTTTCACCCCTTGAGTTATTTCGTTTTCCAAATTTCATTTTTGTACCATTCATTTCTTCTTCTTGGCCTTCATAATCTGAGAGTGGACTGAACTGTTGAAGTCTCCTATTTTCTTCAAAAAGCTCTTTTAATTTACAAATTGGTAACTGATACATTTCAGGCCGAAAAATATAGGCATGCAAACAATTATCAATATGGGATTTATTTTTTGGAGCTGAGTATAAGAATTTTTTATCATCTAATCGTGAATCGTATGGAAACATGATAAACTCTCGTTTACCTGAACCAAAACCTCGCTTAAAAAATTCATTTACATACTTTTCAACAACAGAATGAAAATTTATAGTATTTATATTTTTGAATTCCTTTCGACACTGAATCAAAGCAAACTGTAAAAACTGAGTTATTTTTAATACATCTGTCATGCTCTCATGTCTCTTCTGTGGTGTTGCATTAGTTGAACCTTTTTGTGCTGTAAACAAACAAAAAAGCAAACCATGTTAGCAATCAAGAATCAAACACAGATCTACATTTTGTCAAAGAAATGCAACAACATTCATACATTAATGGTAAACCAAACCAAGAGTATGTACCCTAATACATATATGCAATATAGAAATAAATGAAGAATACTGCTTCTAAAAACAGGCCAATAAGAAACTAAAACAAAATTGTAGGAGATATTTTTAAAGGGTAAAACACCCACTCATTGAAGATCTTCATTTCTTATTGTCCCTAGGGATTGAACTGGTGGCAAGCAAAATTTAAGGAGAAATAAAGAAGCAAGGCAAGATCTGAGACTCCTAGCAAGAGAATCCTGCAACTGAGAGCAATGTCACTCCTTCCTGCTATACTGTAATAAGTTTAACTTTACATTAATGTTCTATCCCCACAGCAGATATCTAAACACCAAGTGGCTACAACTGAAAATGTCATTCTTAATCTAACAATGAAACCCATCAGTGTGAATTTTACCTTAATACAGCATTGAAGTATGTTCTTAGGAACAGTGAACAGCAAATTTTCTCTAACACCAGTGTGAAAAATTTTTTATTAATTCTAAATGGCCTAAATTTAACCTAGCACATGATCCTTTTATTGTTGCTAAAATTTGAATGCAAAAATGAACTCAGCTAAAAAATTCTAGTAATATAAAACCCTAGAAAACGAAGCCACTACGGTATTTTAAGAATTACAATCAATGTTTATTTAGTGAAAACAATGGTAACACCCAAAAATTTTCCACTAAAAAATAATCAGGTCATATATAATTTGTTTTATTTGCTAATACCTCTTAATACCCCCAGTATTTCCCAAAATATAAGAAACAAAATGTTCACTGAGTTATCTGAAAAATTTCAATGAAATGTAAGTATCAGTGACTTGATTTAGATATTCAAAGAACTTACAAGTAACTATGCCTCTAGGTTCTTGAAATAGAAATAAAGCATGTAGCACTCGAGACTTGGCAGTCTGATGTTCTAAAAAAACAGAAGCCAAACTGATTAGCAATATGTTCTAACAAAAAAATTAAAAAGAATTGTAAAAATTAAAGAGATCACCTACCATATGGAGAAACCATTTGACAAGGAGAGAGAAGAAAAAGGTATCCGCGGTCTCCCAAAGGTTTAACAAGAACCTGCATTTTTGGAAGAGGGAAGAATTTGAATCTGCTTCATTATTACTCATCATAAGGCAGGCACATAGCAGTTTCTAATAATTGTAAAGAAAACAAGTTATTGATAGTCTTTCTTTAGGAAAAATAGTTACCAAATTAAAAACTCTACCAATTCTGATTAACAAAATTCCAATCAAACAAAAATTCCCTAGTTTTCATACAAGTAAAAACAAGAAAATATTACTGAATAAATTTCCCTAATTAACTGTGAAACCAACTTGATTTTTCCTTGACACTAAAATACAAGGACCACATTAAAGACTTCAAATATCTTCCTCAACAATTCAAAAGACATGTTATTAATTGCCAAGGCAGTGTGCTAGATGTTGGGGGTATAAAACAAGTATAGCACAAACATTACCTTTCATGAGTTCAAGCTAATCTCAAATGAAATGTGTTGCTATAATCTAGTTCTTCACATAGTTAATGAACACCTTTCAACATAAGGCAATTTACCTTGCCAGAAATAACTTCAAAGACAAGCAACGCAAGAGCCTTGATCATGAGAAATTTATAACTGGGTGGAGAGTAACACAAGAAATATCAATAATTATTCAAGACAGAAAAGTTCTCAAAAAGATACACAAAACAACAGGAAGAGAAAAAATATAGTTTATAGCTGGAAAAGATACTGAGAGTGTACTTCAGGTGGATTTTGAAGGATGGAAACACTGCCAACAGGTGGATTTTGAAGGATGGGAACACTGCCAAGAGCCTAAGATTATGGGAAGGACATTTCAATAGAGTCAACATCATGAGCAAAGGCAGAATTGTAACTGATGAATGGTTTGCAGGCATTAGAGTATTTATGACTAGCAAAAGGGTGATGACAGACTAGGACAAACATACAAGTCTAGAAGGAAAAATTGTGGGCTAGATTGTAAAAAGACAAGAATGCCAGGTTAGCCAGGAATGCCCTTAAGGGTACATGCCCTTGACAAAAACAGACACACAGATCAATGGAACAGAATAGAGAGCCCAGAAATGGACCCTCAACTCTATGGTCAACTAATCTTCGACAAAGCAGGAAAGAATGTCCAATGGAAAAAAAACAGTCTCTTCAAGAAATGGTGTTGGGAAAATTGGACAGCTACATGCAGAAGAATGAAACTGGACCATTTCCTTACACCACACACAAAAAGAGACTCAAAATGGATGAAAGACCTAAATATGAGACAGAAATCCATCAAAATCCTTGAGAACACAGGCAGCAACCTCTTTACCTCAGCTGCAGCAACTTCTTCCTAGAAACATCGCCAAAGGCAAAGGGAAGCAAGGGCAAAAATGAACTGGGACTTCATCAAGATAAAAAGCTTTTGCACAGCAAAGGAAACAGTCAACAAAACCAGAAGACAATGGACATAATGGGAGAAGATTTTTGCAAATGACATATCAGACAAAGGGCTAGTATCCAAAATCTATAAAGAACTTACCAAACTCAACACCCAAAGAACAAAGAATCCAATCAAGCAATGGGCAGAAGACATGAACAGACATTTCTGCAAACAAGACATCCAAATGGCCAACAGACACTGAAAAAGTGCTCAACATCACTCGGCATCAGGGAAATCCAAATCAAAACCTCCATGAGATACACCACCCCACACCAGTCAGAATGGCTAAAATTAATGGGAAACGACAGATGTTGGCAAGGATGCGGAGAAAGCGGAACCCTCCTACACTGTTGGTGGGAATGCAAGCTGGTGTAGCCACTCTGGAAAAACAGTATGGAGGTTCCTCAAAAAGTTGAAAATACAGCTACCCTATGACTCAGCAATTGCACTACTGGGTATTTACCCCAAAGATACAAATGTAGTGATCTGAAGGGGCAGGTGCACTCCAGTGTTCATAGAAGCAATGTCCACAATAGCCGAACTATGGAAAGTGGCTAGATGTCCATCAACAGATGAATAGATAAAGAAGATGTGGTATACATATATACAATGGAATATTATGCATCCATCAAAAAAAAAAAAAAAGAAAAGAAATCTTGCCATTTGCAACAACGTGGATGGAACTAGAGGGTATTATGCTAAGCAAAATAAGTCAATCAGAGAAAGGTAAGTATCATATGATCTCACTGATATGAGGAATTTGAGAAACAAGACAGAGAATCATAGGGGAAGGGAGGGAAAAATGAAACAAGATGAAACCAGAGAAGGAAACAAACCATAAGAGACTCCTAATCTCAGGAAACAAACTGAGGGTTGCGGAGTGGAGGGGGGTGGGAGGGATGGGGTAGCTGGGTGATGGACACCAGGGAGGGTAGGTACTATGGTGAGCGCTGTGAATTGTGTAAGACTGATGAATCACAGACCTGAAACAAATAGTACATTATATGTTAATTTAAAAAATTAAAAAAAAAAAAAGTATATGCCCTTTTGAACTGGAGTTCAAAAAACAACAAAGGAAACCTCAACAGCACTGTGCAGGAGAGGGAAAGAAAACAATGGAATGCAAAGAAAGTTCATGAGCTACTGCAATCGTTCGCAGTATGTTTTAGATTAAAGAAAGGGGAAGTAAAGGAAGATCTAAGGATGACAGTTGAACACAAAAGGTTATCTGGGCTCTGAAAGGAAATATGTGCTACCTAAATTCCTATTAAACAATTCCAGTAAACAAAGTCTGTGTAAGAACCCGTACTTTAATGGACAAAAAGTGACTGCTATCAACTTACATTTAATAAAAACACTGAACAGCCAGAAGATGGACAATGTACATGCAAAATTCTTGTTTCAAACTTAAATATATTTATTTTGGGAGAGAGCATGCACAGGGGGGCGGGGGGAGTGGGGGCAGAGGAGAGAAAGAATCTCAAGCAGACTCCCTGTTGAGCACACAGCCTGACACGGGGCTCGATCTCACAACCCCGAGATCATGACCTGATCAAGAGTCATACGCTTAACCTACTGAGCCACCTGCATACCCCCAAAACATTTTACATATCATATCCCTTTTAACATTTTACCCAACTCTTGGTTTGTCAGAACACGAAGCTGGGAAGCATGAGTAAGATTTTCATGTTTTGTGGTCATTAAGGAAAAACAGATTATTTTAATGTTTCACCCACTCCAATACCAGGTTTATAAAAATTCCTTTGGCTCAGTGCCATAAAGACCCTTGTCTTCTAAGGAGCCTCAACATCCCCAGAGACCCATGGCCCACAGGGAAACCACACACAGAAACAACACTCTGGCAGACAGAGGCCCTAACAGTAGTATCTTTGCCTTTAGCTCCCAGAAACACTTTAAATGCTGTAGGAGAAAGACCTATGAACTCCATGCTTCTGCTGCCTCTATTACACCTTACTGTTTTCTTCCCCTCAGAAAACAGTATTAACCCAGTCTGCCAATTTTTATTACTTGATTCTACTACTTTGACTTTTCAGATAAACATTACAGGTAACATGGTACAAAAACAAAAATGTTGGGGGACCTGGCTGGCTCAGTTGGTAGAGCGTGTGACTCTTGATCTTGGGGTTGTGAGTTCAAGCCCCATGTTGGATGTGGAGATTACTTAAAAATAAAATCTTTCCAGGGCACCTGGGTGGCTCAGCTGGTTAAGAGTCTGGCTCTTGGTTTTGGCTCAGGTCATGATCTCAGGATTCTGGGATCCAGCCCCACGTCAGGCTCCATGCTCAGCAGAGAGTCTGCTTGAGATTCTCTTTACTCTCCCTCTGCCCCTCCACCCTGCTCACATTCTTTCTCTAAAATAAATAAAAATAAAATCTTTCCCCTGAAACTAATACTACACTATATGTTAACTAACTTGAATTTACATAAAAACTAAAAGAATAATAAAGTCTTAAAAAAAAAATAAAAATGTTTTACAAATATAAAACAGCAAGCTCACAACCTAGAAGGAAATAAACTACCCAAAGTGAGATTTAGCAGAAACAAGAGATTCCAATACCCAAGGACTTCAAATTAGAATTATAGATTTAACATATAAAACGAGGTTATGAGCGGCTTAAAGAAATAATTGGTAGAACTGAAGACATGTTCACACAAAAACTGGTACACAAATGTTCATAGCAGTTTATTTATAACAGCCAAAGAATGGAAACAATTGATGAATGGACAAAATGTGGTATTATCCACACAAGGAAATACTGTTCAGCTATGAAAAGGAATGAAGTACTGATACATGCTACAACATGGGATGAACCTTAAAAGTATTATGCTAATTGCACTACTGGGTATTTACCCCAAAGATACAAATGTAGGGATCCAAAGGGGTTCGTGCACCCCGATGTTTATAGCAGCAATGTCCACAATAGCCAAACCGTGGAAAGAGCCAAGATGTCCATCGACAGATGAATGGATAAAGAAGATGTGGTATATATATATACAATGGAATATTATGCAGCCATCAAAAGGAATGAGATCTTGCCATTTCCAACAACATGGATGGAACCGGAGGATATTATGCTGAGCGAAATAAGTCAATCAGAGAAAGACATGTATCATATGACCTCACTGATATGAGGAATTCTTTTTTTTTTTTTTTAAAGATTTTATTTATTTATTTGACAGAGAGAGACACAGCGAGAGAGGGAACACAAGCAGGGGGAGTGGGAGAGGGAGAAGCAGGCTCCCCGCAGAGCAGGGAGCCTGATGTGGGACTCGATCCCAGGACCGTGAGATCATGACCTGAGCTGAAGGCAGTCGCTTAACCAACTGAGCCACCCAGGCGCCCTGATATGAGGAATTCTTAATCTCAGGAAACAAACTGAGGGTTGCTGGAGTGGGGGGTTGGGTGGGAGGGATGGGGTGGCTGGGTGATAGACACTGGGGAGGGTATGTGTTATGGTGAACGCTGTGAATTGTGCAAGACTGCTGAATCACAGATCTGTACCTGTGAAACAAATAATGCAATATACGTTAAGAAAAAAAAAAAGAAGATAGCAGGAGGGGAAGAAGGAAGGGGGGGAATCGGAGGGGGAGGCGAACCATGAGAGACGATGGACTCTGAACAACAAACTGAGGGTTCTAGAGGGGAGGGGGGTAGGAGGATGGGTTAGCCTGGTGATGGGTATTGAGGAGGGCACGTTCTGCATGGAGCACTGGGTGTTATGCACAAACAATGAATCATGGAACACTACATCAAAAACTAATGATGTAATGTATGGCGATTAACATAACAATAAAAAAATTAAAAAATAAAGTATTATGCTAAGAGGGATGCCTGCGTGGTTCAGTCAGTTCAGCAACTGACTCTTGGTTTCAGCTGAGGTCATGATCCCATGGGTCATGAGATCGAGCCCCACGTAGGGCCCTCCATGCTCAGCAGGGAGTCTACTTGAAGATTCTCTCTGTCCCTCCCCCCTTAATAAATCTTAAAAAAAAAAAAATTATGCTAAGTGAAAGAAGCCAGGCACATACTGCATGTTTCCACTTACATAAAATGTCTAGAATAGACAAATCCATAAAGAAAGAAGTAGATTCATAGTTACTAGGGACTAGAGGAGAACAAATGCGGAGCATATGCTTAATGGGTATGAGGTTTCCCTCTGGGGTGATCAAAATGTTCTGAAAACACATAGTGGTGATGGTTGCACAACACTGTGGAATCTACTAAAAATCCCTGAAAAAGTGTACACTTAAAAATGGCTAAAGCAGTGAAGCTTATTTTGATAAAAAGATACCAAGGGATATGAGAATATAACCTCCACTTCCTGTAACACTGCCTGGCACACGATAGGTACTCAGTAAGTATTTCTGAAAAAATTAATAAGAATCTGTCTAAAAACAAAACAAAACAAAAAACAGGCAGATCATAAATAATCAAATACAACTTTTAGAAATCAAAAATATGTGAAATTAGAAACTCAATGAATTAAACAGCAAATTAGACACAGCTAAAGACAAAATTGTAATTTTGGTATGTAATTGCAAAATACCAAAGATGAAGATTAAAAAAGCAACCAGAAAAAAGATGACGACCTACAAAGAAATAATAATTAGACTAAGAACTGACGTCTCAACAAAAATAGAAACCAAAAGATAGTGTAATACAATCAAAGTGCTAAGAGAAAATAGCTGTCAACCCAGAGGATCTAACAATTAAGGAATACACTTTTTTGTGGGGTTTTTTTTTTTTTTTTTGGCATATCTACCAAGGGGGCATGTTCAAAGACTGACAAAGTCAGTTTTAGATCAAGTATCAATAAATTTCCAATCACCACCTGTTCTGGTAACAGAATTAAATTAGAAAAAAACAAAAAAAGTACTGTAATATATTAGGAAATTTAAAAACAACCCTCTATACCATGTGTCAAAGTAGAAATCACAATGGAAACTAAAATACACAACTGAAGGATAATGAAAATCCTACATATTAAAGTTGTGGAATGCAACTAAAGCAGTGGTTGGAACTCAAAATTCATTGATCATTCTTCCAACTTCCAAAGGCAGAAATAACAAAATGAACCTCCAAAGGTGGAAGTTAATAAAACAGCTAAAATTAGTAAAAGAGTAAAAAGAAGATATAACAGAAGGTTAAAACCATAATTTGATTCTTAAGACTAATAAAATAAACCTCTGGTGAAAGTGATTAAACAGGGAAAGCAAAATGAAAAATTATCATGTAATTATGCTCACAGCAGCTATTAATAAGAAACTATATGACTGTATCGCAATAAACACAAAAACACAGAAGAAATGGACAAATTCTTAAAAACCAAACAAAACCATATATCCAAACTTAACAAGAAAAAATGGAAAACCTGAAAGTTCAACTATTAAATCGAATCAGTACTTTAAAGTCATCCATAAATGGAAGACACAGTTTTGCAGTTAAGTGCTAGCCAACATCCAAAGAACAGATTTTAATCATATATACATTCATCTTGCAAAATGAGGAATACTACCTAATTCAATTCTGAGAAACTAGTAGAACGTTGATACAAAAACTAGACAAGGACAATATGAGAAAGAAAGATTGCAGGTCAATGTCACTCATCATCACAGATACAAAATTCCTAAACAAAACATTCACAAACCAAACCATGCATTTCAAAAAGAAAAAAAAGCGGAGTTGGTTTTTTTTTTTTTTTAAGTAGGCTCCACACTGGTGGGGCTCAAACTCATGACCATGAGATCAAGACCTGAACTAAGACCTGAGCTGAGATCAAGAGTCAGACACAACCAACTGAGCCACCCAGGTGCCACTGGAGTTGGTGTTCTTTTTTTTTAAGATTTTGTTTATTTATTTGACAGAGAGAGACACAGCGAGAGAGGGAACACAAGCAGGGGGAGTGGGAGAGGGAGAAGCAGGCTTCCCGCTGGGCAGGGAGCCCGATGCGGGGCTCGATCCCAGGACCCTGGGATCATGACCTGAGCCGAAGGCAGACGCTTAACCGACTGAGCCACCCAGGCGCCCCTGGAGTTGGTGTTCTTAACCAGCAACGCAAATACAGTTTAATATGAGAAAAGATAAAATGTAATTCATCTTATAAGTCTATAGGATAAATTCTACATGTGATGGTTTATTTTATGTGTCAACTTGACCGGGCTACAGGGTGTCCAAATATTTGGTCAAACTTTATTCTGGCTATTTCTGAGAGTATTTTTGGATGAGTGTAACATATAAGCTCTTCTGAATCTCCAGCTTGCTGACTGCAAATCTTGGAACTTTTTAGCCTCCATAATTGTGTGAGCCAATTCTTTATAATAAATCTTTCTATATATGTACATCCTACTAGTTCTGTTCCTCTGGAGAACCCTAATGCACCAATATACCATATTACCGTCTTGATAAATGCCCCCTCCCAAAGCATTCAGTAAATTCAAAACCCATCATGGTTAAAAAAATAATGAAGAAAATTTTTAAACTGATAAATAGATTTGTGATAAACCTACTGCAAACTTCCTATCTAGTGGTTAATGTTAGACGTGTTCTTTTGAAAATCAAAAAGATAAGAAAATGCCTACAACTACCACTTTTATTCAACATTGTACTAGAGATACTAGTTACACAGTAATACAAGAAAGAGAAATAAAAAGCTTAAGGACTAGAGAGGAAAAAAACAAAACAATGTTGCTCCCAGATAATAAAGTTTATACAGCAATCCCAAATAATGTATAAAAGAGAACAAATTATTCAAATTTCATACACTGATCTAACATAAAATCAATATATAAATATCAATTATTTTTTTATATACACAACAAACAGAAAATGTACTGAAATGGGAAATATTGTTTATAATGGCATCAAAAAGAGTAAGATGCCTGGGGATAAACTGAACAAAAACTACGCAAGATGTATATCCAGAAAATTATAAAACCCTATTAAAAGAATACCCTAAAGGAGTAAAGAGATAATCTTGTTCATGGGTAAGACAGCATCATAAAAGACCTCCATTCTCTCAAATTTGATCTATAGATTTAATAAAACTCCAATTAAGAAATCCCAATAGGGTTTTATTGGGGGAGAAGAGGGGGTTGGAAGGGGGAATCTTAAAAGCTGATTCTAAATTTTTTTTAAAAAAAGCAAAGCTGAAACTTAAATTTTTGAAAAAAGCTAAATCTCAAATAGCAAAACACTCCTTAAAAGGATGAAAAAAGTGGGGCAGTTGGCCCTACCTCCTATCAAGGCTTCCTAGTGGAGAAAAGCGGGACTATTCAATAAATGGTTCAGAACAACTTGTTATTCATATTGGGAAAAAGTGAAGTTGGATTCCTACATTATATCATGCAAAACAAACAAACAAAAACACGTAGGCAAAATCATAACACATTCACAAGAAAACCTAGGGCAATACTTGTAAGATCTAGGGGTAAGGAAAGATTTCTTAAAGTCACAAACAGTGCTTAACATTCGGGCAGATAAACTTAATTACATTAAGAACATCTGTTCTTCAAAAATACACCATGAATAAAAAAGGCAAGCACAGATTATGAAATAAAAATTCTAGCACACATACCTCAATATTAGTACCCAAAATATATATAAAATTCCTCAAATTAGTAAGAAAACAAGCCACTCAAAGGAAAAATAGGCAAGTGAACACTAAAAGAAATAAGTTTATAAAAGGATGATCAACTCATATTTCAGGAAAATACAGGCTAAAATCACAGTACAATATAATTTATAACTACCAGATTGGCAAGATTTTGCCAGTCTGACTGTACCAGTGACTGTGTGAATTAAGAAGAACTTGCTGGTTATAGAGGATATAAATTGGTACACTTAAAACAATATCGCATTATCTTGTAAAGCCAGTCATGTGTTTATGATTCAATAACTCTACTTATAGATAATAAATCTAATATACTAGATACATACCCCAAAGAAATGTATGGAATGAATATATATATATATATATATAGAGAGAGAATGTTCACATCAGAAATAACATTCAAATTTAGGGACATCCATCATTTTCCTCTATATTAAGTTAGTTTTAAGAATTATTAACTTATCCCCTACAAAAGAGAGCTCAATACAACTTTACTTACATTATAAATCTCCCTGTGAGAAAATAAAATTTCCCTAGGTTTCTCAGTGGTCCTCCACCAAAACTAGCCTTCTGATACACAGAAAAGTAAATATAAAGATAGGGAATGTCTGCTTTCATTTCCCCCAGAAATATTTTACTTCTCACATATTTTCAGAATTAGATCTGTAGCCAATTATCTAAGTAACTGCTCTGATTGAAAAGGATAATTAAATTTCCCTTATCTGCCTGAGAGTGCCGAGTCAGTACACAAGAGGGCCAAGAGGTTACAGCACAGATTAGTTCCTATATTAAGCCCCAAGGTGCCAGGAAGACTTAGGTATTTATATTTCAAGGATGAATGAGTCCCAGAAACTTGGAGATGTCCCAGACGGCTAAGTGCCTCCTGAAGAGATTTTATTTATTTACTACAGGGTTGGAGTTAATATTCATTATTGTTTTCAAGGAGAACTTTCCAGGAAGGGAGGGAGATAGTGGCCTCCTTCCTTTAATAAGCAAAGAAAAACCATTTTTCCTCGTCCCTTGCCTGTGGAATGTCCAGCTACTTGCATAGGATAACTGACCTATCTTTCCTTGGGATGCCCTAAGGTTAAAGACTAGGGCAAAGGAAGGCTAATATATTTATTACTGTGAGGTATTCATTAAATCTCTGATCCATACTATATGTTGTATACATACTCAAGATGAAATTATTGAGAACCCAACAGTCCTCAATGCATCTTCCATCATCATTAGAACTATGAAGAAAGTAGCTATAGTTAGAATAATTCCCACTGAGGTTTGTAGGAAAAGGTATAGCTACACAAAATACCTAGGGTCCATTAGACTCAGGTAGTGTATCCTTGTGGAATGCTCATGCCCTCTAAGATACAGAATCTTACTTTATTTCTTAATTCTGGAAAACCCAGTCCTCCAAGAACCTAATATAATATTTGCTCAGGTGAATAAAATACCAGTATCTTCCTATCCTGATTCTCACTACTAGAAATGGAACAGATATAGTTTCCTGATAAACTCCTCATTGTCAAGACTCAATACTCATTTTCTGAAATGCAAGAACCAAACAGATTTGGATAACCCAGTATCTCACCATATCCAAACCTACTCTCTAAACTTTCACTTTCTGAAGTCTGGAATTAAATAGATTTTGATTAGGAGGAACAGTTGTATTTCAGAAGAAAACAAGAAATGTAAATATAAAAGTATATTCATACGTACTGAATGTGCATGTGTGTGTTCTAAGATGCCTAGCCCAAAGATTTCTAGCTGGTTAGTCAAAACGTTACTGTTAGGGGCGCCTGGGCGGCTCAGTCAGTTAAGTGTCTGCCTTCGGTTCAGGTCACGATCCCAGGGTCCTGGGATCGAGCCCCACACCAGGCTCCCTGCTCAGCAGAGAGCCTGCTTCTCCCTCTGCCCACCGCCCCCCCCCCAACCCCGCTTGTGCTCTCTCTCTTTCCTTCAGATAAATAAATAAAATCTAAAAAAAAAGTTATTGTTAGGTATCCACCAATTCCTAAGTGTATAAACTCCCCCTATAAGTTTTGCATACAATTTGACTCTCCCACCCATAAACATATATGTATACAATGAAATTCTACAAGCCATTAAAAATGCAGTTGCTGGGCGCCTGGGTGGCTCAGTCGGTTAAGCGTCTGCCTTCGGCTCAGGTCATGATCCCAGGGTCCTGGGATCGAGTCCCACATCGAGCTCCCTGCTCTGTGGGGAGCCTGCTTCTCCCTCTCCTCCCCACTTGTGCTCTCTATCTCACTATCTCTCTCTCAAATAAATAAAATCTAAAAAAAAAAAAAAAAAAATTAAAAATGCAGTTGCAAGTTCTGAAAATCATTGATACTAACCTCCACTTGACTACCTGGAAATTGAGGCTCAACAAAGTGAGGAGTAAAAGGAAGTCAACTGCTGAAAAACTTGTATTGCACATGGCATACCTGTGCAAAAAACTTCTTCCCCTCTCTACTGAAATGTTCCATCAACATTCAAACATGAGCCCCTCTCCTCTGTAACTACCTCCTCTCTTTCAGCTAAACTACACATAATAGCATGTATTAATTTTCTGTTCATTCCTGAACCCATCACAACTGATGCCTGACCTAATCCCTCTATCCAAACTCAGTAAAATCAGTATCTATTATTGGATACACCTAGTAAATATCTCTTAAATCAGTCTCTTATATCATCATTCTTACCTTTCTCCTCCACCCATTATCACCCTCTAATGTGATGCTAGTTTTCTGCCTCATCTCCCCTTTTCAATTCATTCTCTACAGAGTAACCAAATAAATTTCCAAAACACAGATGTGATCATGTCGCACACACAATCAAAACCTCATGCTACTCCCTTTAAAACCCAATTGCTCTTAGGATTACATCCAAACTTCCAAATATTTGAACGCTGCCTACACACTTTTCTAGCCTCATGTCCTACCACTCTCTCTCAACTAGTGTTGTTGCTTTATTTCTTTTCAACCTCACCAAGCATCTTGCTCTTTCTGAATCTTCAAATATGGCATAGTCTCTACTGGAACAAACCATATCTATTTGAGGAACTCCATTTATCACTGTATAATCCAGAAGAATAGTCTCCTTATCTCATTTTTTACTGAAGTATAAACTCTGCATAAGAAAATGGTATTCAATAAATATTTGTTGTCACAATCACAAAATACAATAAAGATACTTCATGGGGAAGACTGGTTTGCAGAAGATCTAGCGTCATGGCTAAAAAGACCATAGTAAAACTGTTCCCTAAATAGTAGCAACAAAGAGACTTTATGGTACTTTCAGAAGCAAAAATGAAATAAACTGAAACAATATGATCACTTATTCAAATACTTATTTCTAAGGTAGAATGAGGAATATTTTAAAACCTTTCACTCACAAGTTTTTCTTTCTCTAGTTTTTGTAGTAAACTCTCCATGTTACTTCCAATTCTTGTTTTTTCTACAACTTCATAAAGGCTGCAATACATTCCATTCTTCAAAACTGACATAAGAAAAAACACACTGTAAATACTAAATCAAATCTGCTTTTTATATATTTTAATAAAATTAAATTACTTACCTTCACTTGGACCTAAGTATGTTTCCTTATAAAACAGCGCTGGAGGGATTTTCTGTTTCAGATGATCAATACTCATAACTGTTTCAACATCTAACTTTTCAGGACTGAAAGAAAATTGAAAAGACATGTTTGCCTTACCTATATGTTTAACTCTAGTAATGTTATTTCCTCCCCTCCCCTGCCCACATGAGGATCTTGGTGGAAAGCAGAGCACACTTATTAATATCATAGTTGATTCTAAAGAGGATTTGATATGGGAAGTCCAGATATATACAGAAGTAGAAAAAAAGACTGGCAGCATCACCAACCTTCCATCTTTAAGCCAGAAGCTAATCCTATACACTAATTTTACTAAACCAAAAAGAATAAAAGGCTGTCCTTTTATTAAAATTTCAAGTATGAACTGTTAATCTTCAAACATTTATGAAGGCCCATAATATTTACTGGGGTAGCAGCAAAAGATCATTCTAGACCTTTCTATTCCAATATATGCTGCACAGGACTGAAGAGTCTATAAATTTTAACTTCACTCACCACATCAAAGCCATTTCCAACCAACAAAGAACTGATAACTTTTAAGTCTATCATGTTCAAATTGCTAAATGAAAAATATATCTAATTAGGATAAAACTTTGAAAAATCACTTTTAAAATTTAAAATCACTTAGAAAAAGTTTTATGCCATAAATGTGTATGACTATTTAGCCCACTCTCAAACCAAGACAGAAAAGTAGAGGGCTCATTTTGCCAACTAAGTCTCCCAAGTTATCAATTTTTTAAAACAAATCAACATTTATATTCTTTTGGACCAAAGTAAAATTTAAATATAAGAATAAAAAGCAAGAGAAGAAACTGAATAGTTAGCAACCATTAATTGCTATTTTCTTATAATATAACGTACTTACAGCTTGATAGGCAAAAAAGCACGAGTGGCTGACCTCAGAGAAATATAACACAAAAGCTTTCCTTTATTTAAAAGCTGTCCTTTCCACAAGGTGTAGTTAAATTTATCTAAATAAAAAGAATAACACAATTCAGCCACTGGCAGCCCAGAAGCAAATACATGCTTACTAGATGGAAATAAAGGAAACACATCTAGAGACAATGTTTAAGTAGAAGAACAGCAACAACAACAAAAAACAAAATGAACAAAAAACACCCATGACATTTCTATTTACAAGAGAGTTCAAATATTAGGATTTTTGTTTCAGTATCTTTTCTCTTGCAGGGCTATTCCAGCTGCAAAAAATAACAAATTTATTTGTCTAAATGTCTTTATATCAGAAAGTTAAAGAGCAAAGACAATATATTTACTGCCCTCTTACTTCCCCCAAAAGAGACTATATTAAATCCAGTTAACTACATGAATTCCTAATAGCATCTCACACCCTCTACTCACTCTCTTTTCATTGTGGAGAAACTTGATGACAGAAAATGTCAGTATTGCTTTTAATCTTCTCTAGGTCTTATAAATCCTAAACCTCTGATAAATACAGTATTTTAAAAACCTGAGTTGTGAAGTTGGTTTTACTTTTTATATTTATCCAAGTGCTAAAATCCTTTGGTCTATTCACAGTATTAGCAGCTTCCAAGAGAGACCTTATACTTGAACAACCAAATGTTGAAGCTACATCATAACATGGCCTCACCTCCTTTATCAGATTTTGCAGGTTTTTGTTCATTATAAAAATAAAGCAAAACACTAATTTTTTACTATATGTGCTTATTTTTCCAATTTATAAACTAAAGGAAAGAAATAAAAGAATCTTACCTGTGTTTCTATCTGCATTGAAACTGTTAGATCTATAAATAAATTCAAAAACAAAAAAAGAAAAATATTACTGACTGATAACAAGAAAGTTAACATTCAGGACCTTGACATAAGTGCTATTTTTAATAGTGTAATATACAAGAAAATTAAGTCCTTCATCCAAGTAGGAAGAACATATGAACTACTTATTACAACATTTAATAGATCCAAGTCTACATGAAGCAAACAGTTACTTGGCTCAAATTACCATATCTGTACAAATTTATGAGAGCAATTTTTCCCAAAAAGTCATCAGGAGATAACAGAGTCCATTAAAGTCTCTGTGAATTACTTTATTTTGGTGATGAGATTTGAAGAAATAGCCTCAATATATATTTAAACCTATTTATTAAATATTAAATGTTTAATATTAAATATTAAACCTATTCAATAAATATTTACCAAGCTCCTATTATTTACCAGGCACAGTTCTAGGTAACAGGATTACTAGGATGAACAAAGCCCCTGCCTTCACAGAGTCTACAATCTCATGAAGAGGACAGACAACAATCAAAAATTAAGTATATAGTTTACCAGATGATGATGGTTTTAAGTGCTATGGAGAAAAAGACAAAGCAACTAAGGGTATGGGGTTAAAAATAAAAATCATGGAAGACCTTGCTGATAAGGTCACCTTTTTTTTTTTAAGATTTTTAATTTATTTGACAGAGAGAGAGACAGCGAGAGAGGGAACAAAGCAGGGGGAGTGGGAGAGGGAGAAGCAGGCTTCCCGCTGAGCAAGGAGCCAAATGCGGGACTCGATCCCAAGACCCCGGGATCATGACCTGAGCAGAACAAAGGCAGACGCTCAACCATCTGAGCCACCCAGGCACCCCTGATAAGGTCACCTTTAAGGAGAGATCTAATAAAAGTGTTAAGTGTAAATGATGCCACTAACTGGGAAAAGAAAACAGCAAATGCAGAGGTCCTGCGGCAGAAGCACTCATGGCAGCATTCAAGGTATAGCAAGGATGTTCAATCAATGCTCGTTTTAAATGATACAGAGATCAAAAGATGGAATCAAAGAAGAGGCAAAGAAAATTAACAGACAGTTACTATTCCTGGAGGTATGACCTCATAATTAAGTGCTGGGTGTCTTTAAAGATTACTATTGAAAGGCACTATTTTAAACAAATCATGGAAATCATAAATACAGAGCCACAAGAAAGATGAAAATCACAAGTGTCTGGATATCATATGAATTGCTACTTATGGCTATGGATGGATGGTTACCAGAGTTATTTGCTGACATGAAAAAAGTGTGCTGGATCTCAACTTAAAGGAAGACATGATTTGATCTGGAAAACCAATGAAAAGACTGACCTCAAAAAACGTACGTATTTCATGAAATGTGGCTTTTTAAAACAGTATTTCTAAATTAATAGGTATCAATTTTTCCATTTTTCTGAAACCACCACATGGGAAAAAAATAAGGGAAATTGCTTTGTTATTTTGTCACTTTACACTAGAGCTTATAAGATATCACCAGTGGTACTCAATTCACTAAAAATCAGAATCACCTAGAAGCTTTTAAAATTACCAATGCCTAGACTACTTAATAAACATTTGATTTTTTAGTTGGTTTGAGGTGGGACTGGAGCATCTTTTATAGAAGCTCCCCATTTCTAGGAGCGCTAATACACAAAATTTCACTTTTAAAAACTGCATTTTACTCAACTATGCAAACCTTCAATATCAAGAGAAAAAGGGTTAACTGGTGAGGTTTAAGTAAATTTTAGTTTGTATTTCCACATAAATTATGTTCTTCACACTGACCTTTTAAAAGTCATCATGAACACTCATGCATCTAATTAACCGCCAGGTAAGAAAAAAAATGGGAAGAAAACAAAGTGTTCCTCCTAATTCAGCAGGGCAGGACATGTAAAATAATATTCTGGTTGATAATATTCTGGATGAAGTCTAAAACTCATGAATCTTACCTTGATGAAGGCACAAACTTTGGAGTCTGTATATCATCTTTGTAAGTAAAAGATACAACCGCATATGGACATACATGTCTTGGTCTTCGCCTGAGTTCATCAAAGCTATACTCATAAAAATAATACTAAAAATAAGAAAATGCAAAATTAACTTCTGTAAGACAAGATGTACACAGTAGAATCTTTATTTGCCTGATTTTTGAGAAATATAACACCATTTAAACCTCTAACACACACTATCTTTAAGCACTGCTTATCAATTTAATTAAAATAATTTGTACCTTATATTCATTTTATGATATAAAATATTCTCCTTCTCTATCTCAGATGCACTAGTAGCTACTCTAAAAGCCTACTTCTGAAAAGCTTACCCCTGGGAATGTGCAACAAATTTCCTCACAAAAATGTTACAAATGGACATTTGTAAGTTCCCAAGTCAGCCCAGAAAAGTCAATTTGATACAAAAAAGTAAAATGCTAAGGACACAATCTCAACCAAATCTAGCATTTTGTTCATTTTTTTTTTTTTTTAAAGATTTTATTTGAGAGAGAAAATGAGTGAGAGAAAAAGCACAAGCTGGGGCGGGGTGGGGGGAGGCAGAGGGAGAAGCAAACTCCCTGCTGAGCAGGGAATCTGATGTGGGGCTTGATTCCAGGACCCTGGGATCATGACCTGACTGAAGGTAGATGCTTAACCAACTGAGCCACCCAGGCCCCCTGTTCATTATTTCCAAAGAAAAACATATTCTTGGTTCCAACTGCAGACCAAGCAGCAAAGAGGAGGTGGAAGAGATTATGAACACAGGTGACAAAGGTAGCTAATTCTCTTCTTACTACCCATCTGCCTCTCCCCTTCACCTATTCACAACATTCATTAGGGTTTTGTGACTTGCAGACTAGTGATTTTCATTAAAAAGAATGCTCTAGTTTATAAACAAAGCATTGTCCTTCAAAGTCCATTCCCTTGGGAAACTACTGATTTCAATGTTGTTGCTGCTCTAAAAATGCCTGAAAATTTTTTGGAAACATCAAGCTAGTTTACAAGTTCTGTTAGAAAAACCTACTACTTTAAAAAAAAGAAAAAGAAAAAGTTACTGCTACCTTCTGCAACTACTGCCCAAAAAGTAATCAAATGAGCCAGCCCAGATGACTTTGGTGAATATAATTTTTGCTAAAAGCCCCCAACAATACGTCTTGCTTGCCCATTCAGAGTCTTCAAAAAGAGTCAATTATACTTCAATTTATTTATTTTTACTTTTTTTAAGATTTTATTCATTTATTTGAGAGAGAGAGACACACAGCGAGAGAGGGGAAGTGGCAGGCAGAGGGAGAAGCAGGCTCCCGGCCGAGCAGGGAGCCTGATGCGGGGCTCGATCCCAGGACCCTGGGATCATGACCTGAGCTGAAGGCAGACGCTTAATGACTAAGCCACCCAGGCACCCCTATACTTCAATTAAAAAAAAAAAAAGTTTCACTTACAACTGAGTGTTAAAACAAGGAACAAGAACAAATTTTATTTTATATAAATAAAGTGAAGATTAAAGAAAGAAAGAAAAAAAACATCTCCAGGGGGGTTAGCATACCACACTCCTTTTCCCATACAATCCATCTGGCTATATACATTTTTTATACATTTGTTAAAAAAATAGCATTCATTTTTTACATAAAGTTTTATATAAAGTTTATATTATTAATTCCCCATTACTTTATACAATAGTCCCCCCCCCATATACATAGTTTCACTTTCCAGTTTCAGCTTCTGTAATCAACCATAGTCCAGAAGATGTTCCTCCTTCTGACAAATGGTCAGAAAGTCAACAGTAGCCTAACATTATGTCACAGTAACTACGCCACTCCCCTCACTGCATCTCAGCATGTAGGCATTTTATCATCTCATATCATCATGAGGGTGAATACAGCACAGTGAGATTTTGAGAGACTATAATAACTTTATAGTATAATATTCTTATTTATTATTATTGTGATTAATCTCTTACTGTGCCTAATTTGTAAATTAAACTTTATCATAGGTATGCAGGCATAGGAAAAACATAATACATACAGAGTTCAGTACTATCCGTGGTTTCAGGCACCCACTGAGAGCCTTGGAACGTATCCCTGAGGATAAGGGGGGGGGCGGGGACTATTGTAGTAAAACATATAAAAACATAGTGACCAAAATTCGGCAAACAGGGGCGCCTGGGTGGCTCAGTTGTTAAGCGTCTGCCTTCGGCTCAGGTCACGATTCCAGGGTCCTGGGATCGAGCCCCGCATTGGGCTCCCTGCTCGGCCAGGAGCCTGCTTCTCCCTCTCCCACTGCGCCTGCTTGTGTTCCCTCTCTAGCTGTCTGTCTCTCTCTCTCTGTCAAATAAATAAAATAAAATCTTTAAAAAAATAATAAATAAATTAAAATTCGGCAAACATATACTTTTTTACTGTATATCATTTTAAAGCTTAAAATTTAATTCTAAGTTTGCATCTTAGAAAAATGTTAAAATAAAAAAAATCTATCAAATCAATAGCATAAAATTACATGAATTAAGGTAATTCAAGGGGCTTCAACTTTAAAGGATGAGTAGTATTTTATTAGGCAGGAGATCTTTCTAGGCAGGAGATCTTTCTAGGCCAGAATCTGGGCCAAGAGAAGCCAAGGCTTCAAAATGAAATGAGGTGTGTTGAGGGCAGTGATCATACAAAATACAAGGTTGGAAGAACCAGACTAAGGAATCTCAATATTACTCTGTAAGTCTAGGGAGCCACACTATGTTTCTGAGCTGTCTTGAAAACATGAACAAATAGCAGTGAGAGACACTCCAGTAGTGTTATATGGACACCCAGAGGTTAGACTGGTGTGATGGCAGAAGGTACAGAAAGGGAAACATTAAAGGATTTGATGACAAACAGATATGAAGTCATAACACTGAAATGAATCCAAGCACCTACCTGAGTAAGCTCATAGGCTCTGTAAGCCAAAAGTGATGTAACTCTATTGGCATTCTTTGACACGTGACATTCATGCTTTGGTGTTGGGTCCAAAGCACTTTTATTTAATATAGATTCCAAACTTTTAACACCCATGGGGTCGTATATACTCTTTATTTTACCCTAAAATAGACAAAACCTTTTAAGTCCACCTAAACTTATTACTGACTATATAACATTATAAAATACTTCTCCAAATACAGATCACCTATGACAACAGTTCTTTCCTTTAATACCTGGTAACACTCGACACATTTTACCAATGTTGAAGCACCAAAAATGACAACTAAAAAGGTGCTGTTTGAATTTGCTTAATAACAAGAAAATATAAATTTTATTTACAACACCATTCACTTAAATGACATTACCAACATATTACCCTCTTTATTCTTTTCTTTGGGAAGGAAACCAAATAGATCAAAGATGGCAAACCACTCTCGAAAATATCTTTATATACTAAACTAAGCAAGGACTGATTTTAATTTAATCAAACTCCTAAAGACAGGGACAACTAAAATCCAAATCAAATGTTGTCCTTGATATATGAAATGTAAATGTTAAAATTACCTTCATTATTTTAAAAATAACAACATCGCCCACTGCCCCAGGTTCCAAAGGATTAGCTTGTAATAAATCAGCATACCTAGAAAGATAGATACCTAGTGAAGAGGGAAAAATTAAAGAATTTGAATAAGGGCACAAATACAAAAAAGAAAATCCAAACATTTAACCTAATGATAAGAGATAAAAGGTATGACACCTTTAAAAATGTAATGACAGTAAAGAGAGCTGATATTTAACCAAGACAGAAACACCAAAACGAACCAGAAACATGAAACTAAGACGAAGTTTCTCAAAATCACCAGGACTAGATTGACTTTAAAAAAGAAAAAAAAAGAGAGATAATCTTTGATCAATCTGAAGTAAGCAAAATCAGAAACAAAGGGTAAAACTGGTTTCACATTACAGAACCTGAAACTATCCTCCTTTTCTGGGAACATGACAAGGCATACATGAATTTATTTTTAAGGAACGCAGCAAAATTAAATAATATGTTTAAAAGGCAACAGTAGATAAAGGGGAAAAAAAAAAAAGATTACCCATGGAAGGACTGCCAAGAATTGTTATTTTGGACTGGCCCACCTGTAATCCTTTTTCACATATGCTTTGGACCTAAATAAACAAAACACTTCATCTCACAATCATAATACATTAAAAACATGGAAAGATAATTTGCCAACTTGCTCTATAAAACCCAAGCTTCTAAACTTATGTAGGTTCTGCATTACAGAAATTTTATAATAATGACAGTTTATGACTAAATATCAATGTGAAACTGGCTTATGCTTCCAATGTAACCATAGCTGGAATCCATTTTTGTTTATACTGGGTGTGACAGTCAGAATTCATGCCACCCACATATATAAACATTCCCTTTTAGAGAGAATTAGAACTGGCAAAATATTTAAATAAAAATTCCACCTAAACATCTTCAATTGAAGGAGAAAAAATAGTTCCCAGCACATATAACCAACAATACATAAGATAATCTATTTTAATAAAGGGAGAATTATTCATTATCAAGCACATCTTAGGGAAAGAAAACAGGTTTGGTCAGAAAAAATATAAGCACATCTGAAAAGCAAATTACATGACAATGAAATACCTTGCCCTACTAAATCATTTCTTCCATTTATACCTCATATCATTTATACTAACTTATAAAATAGTAGTTTATAATTGTCAAGTGTACTGTTACATTGTAAAACTAGTAACTTAATGGAAACATCCTCAAATTGTTTTTTGTTTTTTTTTTTAAAGATTTTATTTATTTATTTGACAGAGAGAGACACAGTGAGAGAGGGAACACAAGCAGGGGGAGTGGGAGAGGGAGAAGCAGGCTTCCCGCGGAGCAGGGAGCCCGATGTGGGGCTCGATCCCAGGACCCTGGGATCATGACCTGAGCCGAAGGCAGACGCTTAACGACTGAGCCACCCAGGCGCCCCTCAAATTGTTTTTTATAAAGAGTTCACTCACCTGGTATCGATCAACCATAAGAAATGCATAGGATTCTGAAAGTTCTTTATCTAAACGACCATCAAACTTCAGTTCTCTTCGCTTTTCTGTGAACTAAACAAAATTAAATCTTTAACAACTCCTTAGTATGTGATTATGTCTCTCAAGCTAAGAGCTTCAGTAATTTTATTCCTAAGAAATCCAAATGTAACCAAAGTAGAAATTATCTTTTCTCTCCCTGTAATTTCTGTGCTTCAATTTTTTCCTCATTATAACTAGCTCTTTACCTCATAATAATCAAATAAGCATCTAGTGTTTATCAATTTTAACTAAATCTCTATTAAAATTTTACCACATTCCAACTCTCCCACAGATTTTTAAGTTCATGTTTTAGTTACCTTTGGATCTCTCACTTTACTTAACATGATGCACTGCATACAGTAGGTGGTTTAATAAATCTCTGCTGAATGATCAACTTTTGGACTATAAACTCAATTAGGACACGGAAAAGGTTCCATTTCTTTTTTTTTTTAAGATTTTTTTTTTAAAGATTTTATTTATTTATTTGAGAGAGAGAATGAGATAGAGAGCATGAGAGGGGGGAGGGTCAGAGAGAGAGGCAGACTCCCTGCTGAGCAGGGAGCCCGACGTGGGACTCGATCCCGGGACTCCAGGATCATGACCTGAGCCGAAGGCAGTCGCTTAACCAACTGAGCCACCCAGGCGCCTAAGGTTCCATTTCTTTAAAACTATAGTCTCAATGCCAACTATGTAAGACATGTTCCTTACATATTGCCAGGATAAAAAAGCAACTTTGTCTAAGTATAACTAAACTGCAAGTCACTGACTTTCACTTTTACATACAAGCAAACAGATATACATTCAAAATATGGAGCTCACATCTAATAGATTTATATGCAGTATTCAAGTAATTACTGATGTTCAGTAATATGATTAATCATTAGACTAAATTTTCATATAAAATTAATAAATAACCCCTATCATACCATGAAACCACATCAAACCATCAAGGTTTTAATTTTCTTGGGGAGCCAGTAACTTCACGGATTCTCTCAAAATTCAATTCTGGTAGCACTGGGTTAACCAACTCAGAAAAGTACATAATTAATAGTATTTCATGTGCACTAGGAAGCAATAAACACATAAAATATTTCTAAACATCTCATTTATATCATCTCAAAATATGCACTCTGGCTTTTCCTAAAAATATTCTAATTTGTACATGAAACTTAATACTCTTTACATTTTTTCACTAAGAATTTCTACTAGCGATATTAAGAGCATTCAACTACTAAGCAATAACTGGGGAAAAAATTAAGCATAGTCTAAAAAATACATACATTTGATTACCTTAATTATCTTCCAATTTAGACATAATATAGATTATAGATTTAATTAATATGCACTTAAAAGAGCAAAGGGCCTTATAAGTTTATAATTAAGCCATTATACAGTAAGCTATTCCTATGCTTAAGATTCATTTTTAATAAGTTATTTTACATAATTGAACATTAATTTATCCAAACAAATAGTGCTATATCAACAATACTTTGAAGAAAAAAGATGTCATTTAAAACTTGTTTTCCTTTCCATAATTTGGCTTTCCTAAAAACTAGCGTTTTTAAAGAAAAGGAACATAAAACAACTTCCAGGCTATTAACTGGTTCTGAAGAATCTTACAATAAGCACAATTTAAAATATACCTCCTTAATTGACATACAATAAATTGCATGTCCTAAAAAAGTAAAATAAAAAAAATAAAACATACCTCCTTTTCCAAAAGTTCATTATGTATCAAGCAAGCACGTTTGTAGTTAAAATTTGTTACTGAGGTTGGTTCAAGGTAAGATGAATGGAGAATATTTAGAACATCTTCAAATTCTCGAGAGCCTGGAGTTAATGGCTGAAAAAGTGCTAAAACAAACAAAAAAATTAATTTTAACATGATTCCATCTCAAATATAGTCTCTTAAATTTTGTGGGTTTAATGTAACTTTTAAGTGAAGTTGAAAAGTCATCAAGGCTATCTTATTTTGTGATATTCAAAAGAGACACTTATTAATTCACTGAAGAAAAATTACAGTTGCCTACATTGACCAGTTCCTTCAGCAATGAGCATTTGACATTACAGATTTGGACAAGAGGTTACGATTTTGCAAAAACTTAAGAATGCTACATTAGACAACATAAGAAAGAACCTGTGCGTATCCTCAACTTTTCTCCACTCCTATCTTATGTTACACTGAAATAGTATGTCTAGGACCATTTCCTTCAGCAAACTAAATGCTTACAGCATAAGTGAATGTATAAAAACATTTAAGACACTTAGGTGTCTATAAAATTATTCTATTTGGTTTTTAGTACTAAAATTAGAATAAAATATGCTAATTCCGTTGCCTTCTTGTATTACCAACATAAAGTAGTAGAACATTTATTATGAAAGCTTAGTGAAATGGAAAGATGTAGAGCTTTGGAGTCAAGCCTGGACACAAATAACAAATCTAGCATTTATTAACTTTGTGGGAGAGCCTGGGTAAATCAACCAAAAATAAGCTCAGTTCTCCAATCTGTAAAAAACTATAGTTATCCTAATAACCACTAAATTCTACATTCCACACATGAGACAACACATGGAAAAAGCTCTAAGCACAGCATCCAGTATAAAGACAATGAAATTGTTTATCCCCCCTACAACTTTCCACACCCCCATTTAATTTTTAAAATACTTAAAAGTCAAATATCCAATTTGTTTTTGGACCAGTGGACTACTGGTCTAATAATTTCAAATTTCCACTTTATGCATGAAATAGTTTAACTTACTAATAAATTTCAAAAGTCTACACATATAAATGTTCCCTAAGCCAAAAAAGGAACCACTTATATTTCACTGTATATAGAAGTATCCATAGAACTTATGTTATACTGTATTACCTTAACTTCTTTTGAGATTTTATTTCTGAAGAGAATAAATGTCACAGTCAAAACAGTTTTAGGCTACTACTAAAAACAGTGTTCTGCTTGTACATTCTTAAAGATACTAGAGAGCAGCTGTTTACTGCAGTTTCTATACATGGTGTTAGGTTTTGAAGGACATGATTTCAAATGACATATCCATCCATCCATTTACCACACTATGTATATATTACAAAAGTGTCTGTAGGGGCGCCTGGGTGGCTCAGTCGTTAAACGTCTGCCTTCGGCTCAGGTCATGATCCCAGGGTCCTGGGATCAAGTCCCACATCGGGCTCCCTACTCAGCGGGGAGCCTGCTTCTCCCTCTCCCTTTGCCTGCCGCTCTGCCTACTTGTGCTCTCTCCCTATCTCTCTGTCAAATAAATAAATAAAATCTTTAAAAAAAAAAAAGTGTCTGTAAAAATGTAACATTCAATAACAAAGGTTATATAAATGGTTCCTACTACTTTGTGATCCCACACTAAAAGAAACAAAGCCAACATAGTTATGATGCAATAGACACTAACTAGGGGTAAGCGGGGGGGGGGGAAAAATCACTCAAAAGAACATACTATTAAATACAAAATGTGTCCTATAATCAAATTTGTAGATGAATATACTCAATAATCTATTGATTGTTAAGGTCCACAAGAGCAAGAACTGCATCTGCTTTGTTCATTACTCTTATCTTTATCATATGCCAGTAGCTAGAACTGTGAGCACTGGCCCCAAGTAAGTTGAATAACTACGTAAGTTAGTAAAGAAAATAATAAACTTTGTCAAAGATTTTTTTAAAACTGAATACAAATATATTCTACAACTACCAAAGCATCATCGCTATCATTTTAAGTCTTACAAATTCACCAATTCAGTAATATGTAAAACAAAATGAAAGCTTAAAAGAGGAAGAAATACACCCTCATTCAAATCTGTTATACAGAATGTGGTAGGAAAAAACATCTTTGTGACTGTTCCCAACTAAGTTGGGAAAAACTTGGCAAGGAAAACAGCATGTGGAATAGTCCTTATAGGCTTTCACATCCAAAATGGGTTAGGTAGGATTTTAAAAATTGGGTTTTATGCAGGACTGATTTTTGTTCCTAACAAAGTGACTTCAGACATCTAAAATGGCTCTGCCCAAAAGTACCATATGGCATTAAACTTCTATGAAATTTTATACGCCTAAATTATTTTCCTTAGTTAAGCTGTCCAACACTATTCCCACCACTGATTTAATCATAAATGAAAAATTAAATCATTTTAATTTATATAGAAATTAACATTCCAATTCTCAGAGAAGTACTAAACAGTTGTTTTATTCCAAAGTATGTCCTATAGTCACGTCAAATGTACTCAAGTAGACTGCCAGGGGGGAAAAATTATAGATGAAAATATAGAAAAAATGCCTATGTCCAAGGTATTTCCTATTTCAAATGACTCCGTTGGCTTTACTACTTAGGCCAGTTATAATTTTTTCCCCTCCCAGTTATCATTTCTACAAAAATAATGTTGTAACTATTTTTAAGGATTTCAAGTCAATGTGCTGGTATTAATTAGAAATTTAACAAGTTTATGTTCTGAATGTACATTCCCAAGTTGCCTATTTTGTACTTAATAATCCTCTTAACACTGAACATCCTTTGATCACTTCTCTTAAAGAAAAAAAACGTATGTACCATAATCTTAATTATGGGTCATTATTTGAGGCAATAATAAACAACCCTGTGATTATCCAAATGGGGGATAGAACATCTTATATATAGTAATTATTTCACTTAATAAAGTATCCAATATATTTTTCTCTGGATTCTGACAATTACTGAGTCTAATCATTAGCGGGTCATTATTACTATTCAGATACTATACTGTTTACATGCATTATCTCATTTAATCATTAAAACCATCCTATGAAGTTCAATTATACCCATTTCACAAATGAACCTAACAGCTAACAGCTAATGTGGCCCAAGGTTACATAGTTAATGAATAAATAGGGCAGGTAGAATTCAAATTCAGGCCGCCTAGCTCCAAATCTTGTATCCTGAGCTCTAAGTAAAAGAAAAGATTTATGTATGTGTATACAAGAGCTGAAACTAATCATTACAGAGCTGGAAAAATAAAATCATTTCCTTTTTAGACCAAGAATTATACAGAATGCTTAGACACAAGAAATTAGGTATAAAAGGAAAAGAACTTGATGTCCAGGATTATGCTCTTTATAGCTTATGTGGCTTCTATAAAATCTCTTTTCTCATTTTAATGCATTTAACAGGGCCAAAAGCCATCATACACTTTTTTGATTTATAAAGGATAACAGAAGTAACAATAGTTCTTCCACACATTGAAAAACATAATTTTGGGCGCCTGAGTGGCTCAGATGGTTAAGCGTCTGCCTTCGGCTCAGATCATGATCCCAGGGTCCTGGGATCGAGTGCTGCATCGGGCTTCCTGCTCCTTGGGAGCCTGCTTCTCCCTCTGTTTCTGTCTCTCATGAATAAATAAATAAAATCTTTAAAAAAAAAAAAGAAAAACATAATTTTGCTTATTTGCAGGATTTCTATCAAATACACGTAAGATACATGGCTAATGAGTTGACTTTTGTCAATTCACAATGTTCCTTACTGACAAAATTGATTATAGATGTTTTATGGGACTGAAGAGCAGATTTAGAAAGACACAGGAGATTTATAATTCAGACAAGGAAAAGGATTGTATCACAGAATTAGAACTAGAATTCAGGTCTCCTGACTTCATATTATCCATGCTATTATTGAGTATCTTTTTTATAACCGGTAGCATACAAAAAATTTAGGGGCGCCTGGGTGGCTCAGTCGTTAAGCAACTGCCTTGGGCTCAGGTCATTGTCCCAGGGTCCTAGGATCGAGCCCCACGTCGGGCTCCCTGCTCAGTGGGGAGCCTTTCTCCCTCTTCCACTCCCCCTATTTGTGCTTTCTTTCTCGTTGTGTCTGTCAAATAAATAAAAATCTTTAAAAAAAAAATTCAATTTAATGTTATATTTAAGCAGTTGGAATAGACATAAAATTTAGGTCATGAAACAGCTTGGTTCCTTAGTCAAAGGAACATTTTTTTCAATTTTACCAATTTACTTAATTCAATGCCATGTATTAAGATGTGTATATGTAAAAGAAAACCAAAAAAATCATATCAACATATATGTAAAAACAAACTAACTTTTAAAATAAAAGACCACTGTTACCAAAACATACAAATAAGACAATGTGAACTACACATTCCAATTTAAAGTAACTAATTCATGGAAGAAAAGGAAATAGCCAAGAGCGGGCTATGGATCATGTGTGTTCTGCAATTCTCTGAATCCATCTCTCTGATGTCTACTGGTATTGATTAAAATACAACAAATATCCATGTTCCAATAATTTACTTGAAAGACTTTAAAAATCATTTTTCTTCAGTCTAATAAAATTGCTACAGACATAATACTTTAGGAATGGCGGTTTCATCTCTATATAAAGACTGAACATAGTGGGGTGCCTAGTGGTTCAGTCAGTTAAGCGTCTGCCTTTGGCTCAGGTCATGATCCTGAGGTCCTGGGATCAACCCCAGCATAGGGCTCCCTGCTCAGTAGGAAGTCTGCTTTTCCCTCTCCCTCTGCCCCTCCCCTACCCACTGGTGCTCTCTAATAAATAAAATCTTTACATAAATAAATAGAACATAGGGCAGAATCAAGAATGAATATGCTGGCAGGGACTAGAGCGACAAGTACAAATATGAAACTATTGACTTTTTCTGGCCTGGGGAACAAGTCAAAGAAAATTTTACTTCTATTACTTAGAATGTATATACACCTATCAAATGTTTATACGGATGACAGGATTGTGCCAATACTTCCCTGTTTATTTCTATGCAGGGAGATCTATGGTACTTAGAACCCAATCATCCATATACAACTACTGAAACACCATGCAAATATCCTCAAAGAAGACTTTGCCCCAAAGCCTTCAAAAAGACAATTACAAATTTTTGGGAAAAGATGGGTGTTAGGGAGGAGAATTAGCCATTAATTCTGCTGGACTAGACCAGTATAGATGCAGGTACATGAGTAGCCTTGTGCCCTACATAAAACATTAACAGTAAACATTTTCCGGAAAGTGAATCATCACTATTTCATTCCCAAGAACTTTGGAGGGAAAAATTGTATCAAATTACCAATTTTAATTTGCGTTTAGACTTATAGTATTAGATTTTAAAGTAAAAAAAGGCAAAAGTGAAACATCTACTGACAAAATGCAATTGTACAATTTGGTTAAATGTCAAAACAGTGCCTCTTTACACTATAGAAAATAGCCCAGCCAATAAACACCACAACATACATCAAAGAGTAAATTTTACTCTTCCAGTCAATAGTTACATCACTTAATCTGTCAGTACTGATTAAATGTGTTAATTTCATAATGAACATAAGTTCTGAATCTCAAAATACCCCAGAGATGAAGATATACTAAATATTTCTAAATGTTACAGAGGGTAAAAAAATTTTTACTAGATCAGATCAAAAGCTAACAAAAACACTTAGATTACAAAGAAAGAAGTCTTGTTGCAGTTTGAGTAGTGGTAAGTACTATACACTTACCAGCTGTAAGTTCAAATTCCAACTCTATCTTTTACTAGCTGTATGACCTTGAACAAGTTATCTGACTTCTCATTACTTCGGTTTCCTCATCTGTAAAATGGGAATAATACCTACTACATGGAATTGTTGAGATTCAGTTAATATGTGTAAAGTGCTTTAAACAATGCCTCCAACTTACTGATAAGCACTATAAAGTGTTTGCCAATATTATTAATTAGAATGGCAGTATTCTGGATGTTATGCTATTGTCAATACCAAAAAAATAACTTGGGAGTCAGGAAGTTATACTCACGTAGTATTTAAGGTACCAAAAATAGTCAAGTCATAATGTTAAATTTCACTGGAAAAGCACAGTCACAAGCAAAGGTCTGCCATATTAAAATATGAATGCAAAATAATCTTTGATACTGAAAGGTTCAGAGGTATCTACTGAAAATGATCTAAAATTCATGATAAAAGACTCAGATGACCACAACTAGTATCTAGCCAAATCCTGTACATAAAGTGATACCTTTCAAGAGATGATTTGGGGATGAACTGTGAAACTAGCAGCACCTGCCATACTATTTCTGAATAAAGCATTTTTTTAAATTATGAAGACTTCAATTTTTCTATTAAATTCTATCACCAAACACTATCTTCCTTCAGCTTGGACAGGATAAAGTCCATGGTGGTAAAATAGCTGAAGTTTTAAAAACTCTATTTAAATTGTTACTGCATCATTTGCACAACTGCCGCTTAGTGCATAAATTATTTTCACTAAACATGAAAAAAGTCCAGTGTGTTTTATTTTCCTTACCTATAACCTCCCTGACAAGACAAAAGTTGACAACCTTTTGCCTCTAAGTGAAAATAGAAAACATAAATTTTCCCCAAGGAGCATGAGACTCAGGGGAGAAAGCAACTAGGTTTTAGATTTCCTAATTCCTCAATTATATTCACTTCTAGTGTGTTCAAATAAAGCCTATTGTACAGTAACCTCTGGATTTACCTAATTAAAAAAACCACATGTAAACACAGTGCCTCTCAACATTTCCTGGTGACTTCCCTAGTGGCAAACCAAACTATGAGGATTTCTACAACAATATTCTGGTCCTATCAAAAGTTAAAAGATGGTAAATCCATGGTTTAAGATGTACCATAAACCGTATTCTTGGGCACTTAAAAGAGGAAAAAAAGGAAAACAAAAAAAATGGACCTCAAAATTTTATCAAGCTAGGAACAATTTGAAAAAAGTTCAATCTCCTACCTCTTTACCACAGCCCACCTGAATGTACTTCCAACCTACTCTCTGCCAATTGGTAATTTAGGATGAGCAGCTAAATTTCCTCATACAGACTATACATCTTAACCAAATAAACCAAAGAATTGACAGCCCTGACCTTTACAAGTATCCTCTTGAACTCTAAAATACATTAATTCGCTTAAAAGGTATTTCTAGAAACATTTCCTCATGCTAGTGGACAAAGATAACTTCATTTTTGTCAACATCATTTCTCACACCAAGGATTTCCTTGGCTTTGTCATGGAAATAGAAATTAACAGTTTGACTTCATTAGTATCTTACTGATAAAAGGCTCTAACAATTTCAGTTGTGCAAATGGAGATACGCACATGGAAAAAAGAAGCTCATGCTTAATTCAAGATTCCAAGTCTTTACTAAGATTTAAATTACAAACTAAAAAGCGTTCTGCAAAAAAAAAAAATCCCTATAATTTTCCAAAAAGTAAATCATGAAAAACTAAACCACGCAGTAAAACAAAAAAACTTTAAATTTAGACTAAATCCAGAATATCCCAAATCACTGGATAGTCAAAAATAGTGTAATAGAAAACGGTAATACTAATTTTGATCTCCATTAGAAATGTGTCATAAAATAGCATTAAGTTTTAAACAGGTAAAAGTAGTTCATGTAACTGTTCCTAAATTGGTTCCAAAATCTAGACTGGCCTTTTTAAAAAACAAAACAAAAACTCTAAAGTTCTCTCGTCTGCAAGATCAAGTTGGTGACACTTGGGCATAAGCTAACTTCTGTTTTTTTCCATAGGGAAATTACTGCACCAAGAACCTACCTTCCCATTCTTCTCAAATACAAGAGAAAACATACTAAAGTTTGGATTTAAAGAGAGAGACCTATTTAACCTAACGCTTCAAAAACAAGGGGAAAACTCTACATGGAAATGAAGTGTGATGGAAAATACCAGTGTGCATGGATCACATCTAATGGAGGTTTCTAAACAAGGGGGAGACGCTGACATCGAGCAAATTCCAAGTAGACACTTAGAGCTGAAGAATTTCCAAAGGGAGAAGCACTTGTGGTCCTCTGAACGCAATGGCCTTGGAGAAAGCCCCAGAATCCATGGCCACGGGCTATTTCCACAGTGAGACTTGTCAGAAGCATCCTTAGGAGGACACACCAGCTTCTGTGCCTTCAGGGGCTGGGAGGGAGGGGCGCCGAGCTCCATCTTTCCTCTCTGGGAGCTGCAGCCTTACGGACAAGCTTCAAACCTGAGCTACTTCCAACTTCCACGGGGACAGGGGAGCAGCGGAGCGTGGTTCCACCGCTTTCCTCTCGCACCAGGCGCAGCAGTTGGGTGGCCGTGATAGTGAGGGGAGAGGCGGCTGGCGCTGCATGCGTGTTTACGTGTCTCGGATGGGTGTGGGAAGAAGAGACAGAGAGGTTCTAATGAAAAGATGGAGGGGGAGAGAAAGAGGGGTTGGGGAAGAGGGGAAGCACCACCTTTCTTTTCTCTGCTCTTCCTGGGGATCTGAAAACTCCTCCTAACGGGTCTTTCGGGCTCTTCCGGGCCTTTGAGGAGAGCGGCTGCGCCCGCCTCAGACGAGTCCTGAGGCTGCTCGTGGCTGACGCTCGGGGCGGCCGAGGCCGCAGCGGTCTCCTCAGGCCCGGCGCCGCCGCCGGGCTCCGCGATGCTGAGGCCGCCGCCGCCGCCGCCGCCGCCATTTTGTGGGGAGGACTCAAGCTCCGGAAGCGCCTGCTTCATCTCGTCGTCTCCGCCGCCGCCACTTTCCCAGCTCGCATCCGTCGGCGGAGAGGCCTCCGTCTCCCCAGCAGTCGCCATCGCGCCGGCGTGACGAGCTCCGGGAAGCTTCTGCCGGCAAGGTCGGCGGGGGTGGGGGGAAGGGGCGGCGGGCCGGCCTCGCCACCAAGCTGCTCTCAGCCCACCCACCCCCTTCCCCCCGTGGCCGCGAGCCGCGGTCCCGGCCCAGCAGCCTCTCGGAGGCCCAAAGCTGGCGCCCCAACCGTGCCGCCCGTCCCAGGTGCCGCTCCTCGCTCGGACAGTTCTTCTGCCGGCCCCGCCACTCAACGTGCTCGCGTCGGGGCCGGGAGGGGGCGGGCTCGCCGCGGGCCGCTGCGCCAATGAGGGCGCGGCGCCCGCCTCCGCGGGTGCAGATAGACGGCGCAGGGGGGCGGAGCCTCGGGGCGCCCGAGCCCGCCAAAAGGGGCGACGGCAACGCCCTGCCAATACCTCGACGCCGCGGACCGCTTCGGAGTGGGTAGAACTTAAGGCGAACTGCAAGTTCGGCTGTGACGGCTCCCGGCCCGCGGTGCAGGGGAGGGAGGTGCGCCTGGACCGGTCCCGCGAGCCCAGGCGTCGCCTATGATAATAATATAACACCTATCTCCGCGCACGAGTTTCCTCCACCAAAAGAGGAGTCAAGAAATGGATGCAGGAGGAACCCAGCTCTGTGAAATATTTACGTGCATATGTGGACCTGGAGAGGAGATAAGACAATGGACTACAGCGAAAACAACCTGAAAGCCTCCGGGCCCCACCATCTGCCTTTCCCACCGGATCTTGCATCTTTACATTTTCCCTGTCCCCTTTGATCTTAAAGGGTTAGAACCAGTGGCATGTCTCCAGCCAGCAATTCCTGGGATCCTTTTTTTTTTTTTTTAAGACTTTTTTAATTTAAGACAGACTGAGTGAACATGAGCAGGGGGGAGGGGCAGAAGCAGTGTGCCCGCTGAGCAGGGAGCCCGTCGCGGGGCTCGAGCCCAGGACTCTGGGATCATGACCTGAGCCGAAAGCAGCCGCTTAACCGACTGAGCCACCCCGGAACCTCCAATACCTGGGATTCTTTAATGTGACCTCACAGCCTAGTGTTAACAAAATTTGGTTCTGGGGAGCTTAAAGGGAGGGTGGGGGTTGCTGGCTTCTAGACCTTTTTCCTTTGGTGTTTTGAGTTTTCCTGTGTCGAGTATATATGAAAGAAAAATCTAAAAGTTTATCGCCACATTAAAAGATACACAGCAGAGCGCCTGGGTGGCTCAGTTGGTTAAGCGACTGCCTTCGGCTTAGGTCATGATCCTGGAGTCCCTGGATCGAGTCCCGCATGGGGCTCCCTGCTCGGCAGGGAGTCTGCTTGGTCCTCTGACCCTATCCCCTCTCATGTGTTCTCTCTCTCTCATTCCCTCTCTCTCAAATAAATAAATAAAATCTTTTAAAAAAAATAAATAAATAAAAGATATACAGCAGATGGGGCGCCTGGGTGGCTCAGTCGTTAAGCGTCTGCCTTCGGCTCAGGTCATGATCCCAGGGTTCTGGTATCGAGCCCCGCATCGGGCTGCCTGCTCCGCGGGAAGCCTGCTTCTCCCTCTCCCCCTCCCCCTGCTTGTGTTCCCTCTCTCACTGTCTCTCTCTCTCTGTTGAAAAATAAATAAAATCTTTAAAAAAAAAAAAGATATACAGCAGGTGGTCGCTCTCCCTTAAAACAATTTGTCAAGTGGAAGGCGTTTTAAATACTTGATGCTAACTAAATTGAAACTACTATCATGGGTTATCTTGAGTACAGACAGTATTCACAGGGTGCTTTCTGTACGCCAGGCACTGGACAAAGCAGTATACGTACTGTATCTCCATTTAATCCTCACAACAGCAGATATCAGGAAGATCTATTATGCACAATTTAAGTAAGTGTTGCAAGACATTGAACAATTTAAGTTAATAAAATCAGAATTTGAAGCAAGGTCTATTTAACTCCGACATAGAGTACTTGCACTTCGCTGTTTTTCTAAGACTTAATCTTCACAGCAGGACTGCACCTTTTATGAATTTTGTGGATGAAGAAATGAGGATAGATATTTTGCTCCAAGCAGCAGGATCAGGTTTGGGACCCAGATCTCCATTTTCAAACTCCAGCTGTCTCCCAAGGAGTTGACTGACCAAACCTATATAATTATAAAAAAACCCTAGGCCTTATGCCACGTGGGTACTACTTAAAGAGCATTCCCCAAGGGCAAGAGGAAAGTTGGATTCCTATGTCCTGTATTAAATAACATCCCAGCTAATATGGAAAACCTAATCAAGCTTGGCCAATCTATTTGCATCAGCTCAGTAAATCACAGGAAAGGGAGTTTCAAACAATCACTAATAAATAATAAATAAAATAACTAATAAATAAAAAAATATATTTTTTATTAAATAGTTAATGTAAAAACCTTTTTAAATACTGATGAAAACACTAGGGGCTATGTTGAGACAAAATACATTATTATTATTTTTTAAAAGATTTTATTTATTTATTTGACAGAGACACAGCGAGAGAGGGAACACAAGCAGGGGGAGTGGGAGAGGGAGAAGCAGGCTTCCCGTGGAGCAGGGAGCCCAATGCGCGGGGCTCGATCCCAGGACCCTGGGATCATGACCTGAGCCGAAGGCAGACGCTTAACAACTGAGCCACCCAGGTGCCCCAAAATACTACATTATTTTAAGTTAAAAGTAACCTTTTTAATTTGGGGAAAGAGACTTTACTTAATATAAAAGAGGCTGCAGAAGATCAGAAGAAACTCAGATGTTGAGGTCTCCAGATGGTAACTCTTTTTTGTTGGTTCATTAAAGGCATCCATACAAGCTCATTTTTATCAGATTAAAAGATAAATAGGAACTAATTGCACGCTGGTGCCATTACTCAACTAACAGCCTTTTGTCATTTGCTCAGCAAAAGCCAACTTTACCTGAAAAGTAGAAACCCTTAGGCTATGAATAAAGCAAATATACAGGTTGTTGGTAGAGTACCTAAAACTTAGGCCAGAGAAACCATTTCTACAGAGATTGAATCTTAAATTTTGTGAGGACAAAAATTTTTTCCATTCCAAATAATTTATTTAAAAAATTTTTTTTAATGAATTTATCATTATACCTTATAAGGTACAAAAAATTGGGAAGCTCTAACATAATTTTAACTATTCAATTATTATAGATAGAAAAAGTTTTAGGTTTAGCTGGATCGCATTACTAATATTCAATATTAAAAATATTTTTTAATTGCTTATTGGGAGCTAAGCACTGCTATGTGCTGAGGATGTAACTGAAGCAAATGGGTATGGTTACCTCCTTCATGTTTACAGATCAGTGGGGAATATATGTAAAATTAGGATCTATGGTGATGGCTAAGTAGAGACAAAGAATCAGCTACAAGAAAGGGATAGAGGGGGCATAAATTTGCTAAATCCTACCTATCTCAGGAAAACTAACAATAAGACAGGTTATCCATATGTGTATTTCTATATGCATGTATATAGATGTCAAGTATATATATTTGGCAGAGGTGGGAGAATGCAAGGAGGGGAGCCACAACAGATGTACATGGTTCTGAAGTAAGGGCTACCAACGGTTAAAAGTATAAAACCTATGTTGTCCCCTACCCACAGTAATGAACAAAACAATAACACAAAGAACATCAGAGAACAATATGAGACAGTATATAATTAAATATTCAGGGACTATAATCACCTTTTAAAACTTGGAAACAGGGCACCTGGGTAGCTCAGATGGTTAAGTGTCTGCCTTTGGCTCAGGTAATGATCCCAGAGTCCTGGGATCAAGTCCTGCATCGGGCTCCCTGCTCCTTGGGAGCCTGCTTCTCCCTCTGCCTCTCTCTCTCTCTCTCTGTCTCTCATGAATAAATAAATAAAATCTTAAAAAAAAAAACTTGGAGGGCGCCTGGGTGGCTCAGTCGTTGAGCATCTGCCTTCGGCTCAGGTCATGATCCCAGGGTCCTGGGATCCAGCCCTGCGTCGGGCTCCCTGCTCCGCGGGAAGCCTGCTTCTCCCTCTCCCACTCCCCCTGCTTGTGTTCCCTCTCTTGCTGTGTCTCTCTCTGTCAAATAAATAAATAAAATCTTTAAAAAAAAAAAGACAGTGGCCCAAGATCACATTGCCACCAGTAAGAGTTAACATTTATTGAGCACTTGCTATGTGCCAAGCACTGGTATAAAAGTTTTACATGTATTATTGCATTAATCCCCACAAAACGTACTAATGTCATCCCTATCTTACAGATAAACTGAAGCTGAGTGGTTATCTAACTTTCTTAAGGTCATTTAGATCATAAGTGGCAGAACTAAGATTCTAACCCAGGCAGTCTGCCTCCAGAGCCCATGCTCTTAATAACCACTATATCATAATTTCTCTTGATAGTGGTAAAATAAAGTCCAGAATTCAGTGCGTTTCCCGCTATACAATTTCACCTCCCTTCCTCAAACAGTACTTTAAAAGACAGATTATAAGTGGTATAGAGTTCCTGGGTGGCTCAGCTGGTTAAGCATCTGCCTTCTGCTCAGGTCATGATCCTGGGGTCCTGGGATCGAGTCCGCATCAGGCTCCCTGCTCATTGAGGAGCCTGCTTCTCCCTCTTCCCTTGCTCCTCCCCCTTGCTCGTGCTCTCTCTCTCTCTGTCAAATAAATAAAATCTTTTTAAAAAGGACAGACTGTAAATGGTATAACAACAAGAACTATCCGTATTACTGATGGATAAACCTTTGATCTAGCAATTTTACTTCTAGAAATTTATGATACAGATACACTCATTCACATTCAAGATGTTTATTTAAACATATCTACTGTTGTTTATAATGGGATATCAAGTGTTTGTAATAGCAAAGGATTGGACACAACCTAAATATCCACCAAATGGCATATACCCATACAATGGAATACTATGCAGCCATAACAAGGAATGAAGCCCTGGTACATGCTACAACATGGATGCACCTTGAAAACATTGTACTAAGTGAAAGAAGCCAGACACAAAAGGCCACATACTGTATTATATATCTATTCATATGAATATTCAAAATAGGCAAATCCATAGAAACAGCAGATTGCTGGTTACTAGAAGCTGGGGGGGGGCTAGGAGTGAGGATAGACTGCTAATGAGCATGGGATTTCTTTTCAGGGTGATGAAAATATTCTGAAATTAGACATGTTGATAGTTGCACAACTTTGTGCATATACTAACAACCACTGAATTATGCACTTTAAAAGGATGGATTTTGGGGTGCATGGCTGGCTCATTCCATGGAATATGCAACTCTTGATCTCAGGGTTATGGGTTCAAGCCCCATGTTGGGCGTAGAGCTTACTTTAAATTTTTTTTAAAAAAAGGATAGATTTTGTGATATATGAATTATATCTCAATGAAAAAATGAATAGAGGACCTACTCGTTCCCTGAGGAGAGAGACTCTAAGCAGCAGAAACTCTCTCTCTCTCTCTCTCCCTCCCCCACCGCTGGCTTTGATAAAGCAAACTGCCATGAATTCTACAGCTGCCAACAACTTGAAAGCACTTAAAAGCAAATTCTTTCCTAGTGAGTGTCCAGGTGAGAATGAAGTCCAACTGACATCATCATTTCAGCCTTGTGAGACCCAGGCACAGAAACCAGCTAAGCTATGCCCAGACTCTGACCTACAGAAACTGTAAGGTAATACATGGATATTGTTTTATGCCACTAAGTTTGTGGTAATTTGTTATGCAGCAAAAGGAAACAAATACAGAGGCTACAATATACTTGGTACTTTCTAAGTGCTTTGCGTATGTCAAGCTTATTTAATTTTCACAACTCTATGAGGTGGGTACTCAAATGAAGCCCATTTTTCGGATGAAGTAGCTCATTATGTGCTCTAAAAAAAAAAAGCAAGGTACAGAACAGGGATGGATAGAATGTTAGCATTTGCACCAGAAAAAAGGAAATATAGTTAAGTATATGAACCTATTTGCATAAAACTTTTGTGGAAAGCTACATGAGTAACTAGCAACATTGGTTTCCTGTGGGAAGGGAACAGGATCTGAAAGCAGAGATGGGAGAGACTTCACTCTATATCCTTTTTTTTTTTTTTTTTACAGATTTTATTTATTTATTTGAGAGTGGGGAGGGGCAGGGGGAGAGGGGGAAAGAGTCTTAAGCAGACTCTGCGCCAATAGCGGAGCCTGATGGGCTCAATCTCACAACCCTGAGATCATAACCTGAGCCAAAACCAAGAGCTGGACACTCAACGGATTGCGCCACCCAGGTGCCCTTATCCTTTAAAGCATATGAATACATCCCTTAAAAAAAAAAAATGCATCCCTTACTCAAAATCACTTTTTAAAAAGAAAGGGAAAGAAGATATATAAAAGCATGCTTGGAAGCTGTCATTGTCATTACTCAGTAGCTCATGCAAGAGTAAAACTATTATCTTAATAATCATCCAGAAAGCCAATACAGAGATTTTATAAGGGTCCCTATGTTTCAATCTGGAGGAATTATAAACTTCCACATGATGATCAAAGCTATTAGGTAAGTAAATAGCCAGTTACAGGATTCACACATAGTAAAACAGAAGCATTAATAGTAGTACTTCTGAAGTGAACAAAATCACTAAAAAGATTGGTAGTAACAACATACCTTAACATTTGCAAAGCAATTTCATGTGTCTTTTTCAGGTAATAGATGTTACTCATGCTCACCCTTCAAGTTTACACAGCTAAGAGGCTTTTTTTTTTTTTTACATTTCCATTGAAAAGCAGCAGTATGGAAGGATAATGAGAGCCAATCAACAAAACCAACAGATCCAATTCATAGAACTTTAAGGATCTTAGAGATTAATTAGTCCAATCCATTCATTTTCATGTATAAAGACAGTATTACAAGGCTACAACTCCATTGCCTAGTCAGATTCATCAAAAAACATGAAACTGTCATTCCTTCCATTACACTTCAGATAAAAACACAATTCTACTTCGATGGAGTCTTCTTTGCCCGAAGTACTTACCCTGTTACTCACTGAGCAGATATTTTTCTTGAGTGTATCCCAAGTAAGTATAAGAAAGACCCTGTAGTTGTACAACAAACGTGTTTGAAATTCATTCATGGTTAATGTCTGGAAGGAAAAACTTGCAAGCAATGAAGAGAAGCCTCAGTTGAAGATAATATAATTAGGGCTGAGCAAGTATGCAAGTATTGCTTCAACTACACAGCTGACTCTGGTAACCACAAATATCAACTAAACCTAGGAGTCAAGAGCTGTTACTGTTTTTGTTTCATTTCTGAGTCAAACCCTTCTAAGACTTCTGTTAAATTTAATACTGTGGATGAATCTCACAAGCACAATGTTAAATGAAGTGAGTCCAGATACAAAAAGAATATGTTATGGTATGATTCCATTTATATGAAGTTCAAGAACAGGCAAGAAAAATCTATGGTGATAAGAGAGTAGTGGTTTCCTTGTGCGTGGCTGGGAGAAGGTGTTGACTCAAAGGGGACATGAGGAACTTCCTGGAATGATGGAAATGTTCTGTATCTTGATCTGGGTGGTTGTTACACAGTGTATACATACGTAACTATTATCGAACTGTACATTTTACAGTTGTACATTTTACCCTATGATGTTATTCTTCAATTAAACAAACAAAAACTCTTCTGAGGGTTCTCATTATTCAAGGGATAAAGATAAGAATTCTTCACGTGGCCCGTAGAGCCTTGCTGATTCTGACCCTTCCATCTGTGCTCCTCTTCCCTAAGCCCCTCCTCAGTGCTTCCTCAGTCTGGCACACCTGCCAAGCTCCCCTGGCCACATGATCAACTGCAGCACATGCTGTTTCCACGGTGCAGTGTGCCACCCTCTTCCCCATTAGCTCTGCACTTCCTTTGGCTCAAGCTTCCCTTCTTGTGTAAGCTTCCTCGATCATCTAGATTGGGTTCCCCTGTTTGGTGCTTTCATAGAAACTTGTTTCTTGCACCCAATTTACTTCCCACTTCTGTCAATCTGTAATTACTCCCACATTTGTGGTATTATTTAATCCAATCCGTCTCTCCCAGTGGACCCTATGGTCCACTCCACGAGCTGAGGGGCAATACCTGGGTTTGCTTACCATAGTATTCCCAGGGCCTGGCAGTGCCTGATACATAGTAGGTGTTTACTAGGTATGTTTTGACTGCTGAGGACAAAGAGGGTGGCATCTGACATTTTCTGGCTAGAAAATCGCTAATATCTCACATAACCCAATTTGGATTTACCCCCTAAGTGTTTGCTGGTATAACCTGCTTCGTGCCACCTGGATTCATTGTATGAGAATCTGAATTTACTGAAAATATAAATTAGGGCATGTCTAGCAAACGCCCTTTAAATGATCTATACAAATTCACAGTGCCTTGTATTGCATTTGAGAAGAAAGATGAACTTCATCTGCTAAATCCAGTACTTGTTGAAATCAAAAGGATTTAAAGTGAGAAGTGACTGTTGTGTCATAGCAGCTGGTGGACCGGTACAGACCTCGTTATAAAATCACTTATATATGGGATGCCTGGGTGGCTCAGTTGGTTGAGCGTCTGCCTTCAGCTCAGGTCATGATCCCAGAGTCCTGGGATCGAGTCCCATATCGGGCTCCTTGCTCAGCGGAGAGCGTGCTTCTCCATCTGCCCATCCCCCTGCTTGTGCTCTCTCTCTCTCAAATAAATAAAATCTTAAAAAAAATCATTTATATCACTGCCACTTCCACCTGAAGACTCAGATTTATACTAACTTTGCATTGCAGACTTCTCTAAGAAGGAGGAGGGTGCCGCGGAAACAAGTCACGCAAAGAGAGAAAAAAAAAAGGTTTAAGAGGAAGTGGTATACTGCAAAAGTGCAAGCACTGGTGAAATGTGTGAAAAAAATTCAAGTTAAAAATCTTTGTTTTTATGTTTTTTAGAATAAAGGAAGGTAAAAGAACATCATGTAGGAATTCATGTTTTCAGAACACAACCCATCTTACCACTCAAGGTGGAAGACTGAATAAATTGGAAGAAAAGGTGTAATAACACAGAAAGAACATTTGAATAACTCCTTACAATTTACCAAATGCTTCATTCATTCTCTCAACATATACTTCTTGGAATCCTCTCTGCTACCAGGCCCCCAGGCTGGGCTTCTGGGTGTATGGCTGAAGACAAAGCAGATCCATCCTGACCCTGGGTTTAGCATCTGGTGCTTCCCATTACCTCATTGATTCTTCAGAGAAGTTGTCAGAGAAACATTGCCATTTTGGGCATTGGAGGAAATGGTGGCTTACGAGTCTTGCGGAAGGAAACACCACCAAGAACGGATGGAGCAGGACCCAAATTTGCATCTCCTAACTCCAATTTCAGGCTTTTGCAACCTCATAAAAGCAACTTGCTGGTCGGCCTCTGGGATCTGTAGTTTGTTAATCAAGGCTCTTGAGAAATGACGGAGGTACAGCACTTTCAGTCCCTCTCCAGTGTGGCCTTTCTCTTCTATCGTTTGTCTCTCTATTCTTCTAGGGCAGTAGGAAACTTTCCACCAAATCCCTTACAAACACAAGCTTCTTTCATTTTTACTTCTTTCTTTTTTCTTTTTTTAAGATTTATTTATTTATTTGAGAGAGAGAGAGCACATGAGCAGGAGGGGCAAAGGGAGAGGAAGAGAGAACTTCAAGTGATCGCTACACTGAGACTGAGCCCCACACGGTGCTCGATCTCACAACCCTGAGATTACAACCTGAACTGAAACCAAGAGTCAGATGTCTTAACCAACTGTGCCACCCAGGTGCCCCGCATTTTTATGTTTCTAATGGCACCTACAGATTTGTAGATGGTTTTTAGACAGAAGCAAATCACTCATCCAGTTTCCTTAACTGACCAGAAACTGAATCAAGAGCCTTCCCTTTTACATCACATGACTCAGGTTATTGCTCTATTATTTGGTGCTTCATACAATACAGAAGCATATTCAGACTGACTTTAACTTTGGACATTTTCTCCCCAATCCATAAAAGCCTAGTAATAAAAGATGTATTTGACAGGACTTTTTGCTACATAGTAAATACTGATTTTAAAAGAACATTATTGGGGTGCCTGGGTGGCTCAGTTGGTTGAGCCTCCAACTCTTGGTTTCAGCTCAGGTCATGATCTCAAGGTCTTGAGATTGAGCCCCACGTGGGCCCCATGCTCAGCACAGAGTCTGCTTCAGTTTCTTTCTCTCCCCCTTTGCCCCTTCCCCGCATGTGTGTGCTTGCACACACACTCTATCTCAAATAAATAAATAAATAAATGAACATTATTAGCAAATGTCTATCAACTGATGAATGGTTGAACAAAATGTGGTATTCTCTATACAACGGAATACAAAGGAATGAAGAACTGGTACGTGCAACATAGATGAACCTTGAAAACTATGCTGAATGAGAGAATTCAGTCACAAAAGGCTTCATCTGTATGATTCCATTTATATGAAATGGCCAGTATAGGGAAATCTATAGACACAGAAAGTACATTTGTGGTTACCTGGAGCTGGGGGCATGGGTGGATTTAGGAGTGAAAGCTAAAGGGTAGGGTTTCTTCTTAGGATGACAAAAATGTTCTAAAATTAAATGTGGTGATTATACTAAAGACTGTGAATTGCATGCTTTAATAATTCAGTGGTATGTGAATGATATCAAAACTGTTTTTTTTTTTAAAGGAAATTGACAAAGTGGTCCACTAAAATTTGGGGGAAATAGTTTTTCAGGCATACGATGTAGGAAGTTATTTTAACCTCCAACCCCTACTTACATCCGGGTTGACTATGTAAAGATAACTGAATAAATAATTTTCTATGTTTTCTCTTCAAAGAAAAAGAACAAACACTAGATTCTACAAATACAGCAGCAGCATAATGCAGATATAACAGCTGAGATATAGTCTGGGTCAATGAAGGCAGCAATAATTAACATCTATACCCTATTCACATCTATATCCAGTCATTATAATATGTGCATATATAAGTAGCAAAAGTGCTGGCTGGGTCTTTTCTTGATTTTTACATTTTAAAATCTTTTATGAAAGTTAATTAATACTAACCTCTATTAAAAAAACATTAAACAGAAGTCCTTATGAATTATCAATATAAAATATTCCAGATTATTTTCCCCCCAAAAATCCATTTCACCTATTTAACATAAAAGTTAGATTATTGTTTGGCTTTAAATACCTTAATTCAAACGTCCTTTTCCATAATATCCCCAAACACACACACAAAAACATGTTTATCCCAATTATTCTTCCATTTAATGTAAAAAATTCCTGGCTGGAAGAGATTTGCAAAAATAGAACTTTACAAAAAATATGACCTAGAGTTTTAGTACCCCCCAGTGGCTCTGAAAAGATAGGCAACTAATTATTATAAGTTTTCTTCTAAGAAGTCTTTGGGGAACCAGCCAAGTTTAAATAGGGTAATTGGTAGGTCTATAGTTGCAATTTACATGAATTACAGAAACATAACACCAGACATTTATCTAATTGAAGAAAATGTGGTGTTCAGTTACTTATCTAGAGGAATCCTACTTGTGGTTTGTGCCATTTGGTGATCAGTCCATTCTCCTGAGACTCTAAACGTGTTTCTCTGGGGACAGCATATGGTAATAATGTTTCAAAATTCATTTTGCTTTACTTCGCAAAAGCTCAAAATATATATTAAATATAAAATACTATTCATATATATTTTTTGAATAAAAATAGCATTAAAATAATATAACTCCATAATTCCTTTACAAGATGTTTATCCACATCCCTACTGGAGATGTTGATTAGTTACACTCACCATTATGTCCTGCTGTTTCTTTAAATGCTAACAGATTCATCACTTCTCCTAATCAATCTATCATAGGTCCTATGTCCCTTAGTTGAGTTTCTGTTTCCTATAAATATAATAAGTAATGTAAGACATTTAATATTATCAAATTTTTCCAAATATTTATTGCACTCTGTAAGTATGAAGTTACCATCTCTACAAAAAGTATATTTGACAGATCTTACATTTTTGCAGAATGCACACCAGAGAATGTATCCCAGATATTTAAGCTTCATAAATTATCCATAGTAAAATTCTACATCCCTATGTCTGAGGTGGAGTCAAATTGCAAGTTTTATCATACAAGCACATTTTAATGCCTCAAGCAACCTCCAAACACACCAGTCTACAATAACCTAGGAAATTTGTAAGACAGGAGAATCCTTCATACCCTCACAGTGGTACACTGATAATTTGGAGCTTACCACACTCATGTTACTGGTACTCATTTACTAAACCCATTTAATTATTTAGCAATTAGTTATTGAACAGTATGTGTTTGTCAGGAACTGTATCTGATGCAGAGGATTAACATAAGGCATAGTTGCTGCTCATAATTAATAAAGCAATCAAGCAAAGGAGACCATCCAGTACAAACTCGCTGAGTTAGCAAAAGCCAGAGATGAGGAGGAAGTGAAGTGGCAGGGAGCATGACAGGAAGCCCAGTAGAGAGGACAGTGAGGGAGAAAGGGCCAAAGATACTAATGTGAGAAGCAAAAAGGTTTATGCAGCCGGGAAGCACAGTTGGCTCTTGTGTTGGAATACCGGGTGAGACAGGAAGTCAAGAAGCAGGCTGAGCTGAATCACAGAAAGTCACATATCCTGAAGGCAAGAGATAAGAACTTAAAGACTTAGGTAGAGACTGGCCCAATCAGACGTGCGTTTTCAGCAGATCATTCTGGTTCTTGTTAGAGAAGGTGGATTTTAGAGAGAGAACATCAAGACAAGAAGACCAGTTAGGATACTGTTGTTAAAATCTAGATGAGGGGCGCCTGGGTGGCTCAGTCGTTAAGCGTCTGCCTTCGGCTCAGGTCCTGATCCCAGGGTCCTGGGGTCGAGCCCCGCGTCGGGCTCCCTGATCGGCGGGGAGCCTGCTTCTCCCTCTGCCACTCCCCCTGCTTGTGTTCCCTCTCTCGCTGTGACTCTCTCTGTCAAATAAATAAATAAAATCTTTAAAAAAATAAAAAATAAAATAAATAAAATAAAATCTAGGTGAGAGAAGGCTTAGACCCTCACCAACCTGGTGGCTATCAGACTAGATATAAACCAAGGTTGTGTCACAGTGTGAGAGAATTTCAAAAGGAAGAAGTAAAGAGATGGAAGAAATCAATAATAGTTACGAAGGAAGCTGTTGCTGTTCTCCCTGCCACCATATTCCTTTAAAAAAAAAATATGATAGTAACCTAGAATTCACCAAAAGGACCAAGTAGTAAACCATAAAGTGATGTTGCCAGGTGTTTTTAAGTAGGCTGTATAAAGGATGAAAACCCTAACAATTCACAATTCAGACGCAGAAGACCCTACAATAGTTTACAAATTTCAAGCTAGTTACACCCCCTATGAAACATTAGAAGGTATTTCCCTATTGGAACTGCGTAACAGAGGACCACAGGGTTTGAAATGGAGTGATACAGCACAAAAGTTTAAGAGCAGATAGTGAGAAGACTGAATGGCTTAAGGTTTTCATTTTCCATTCTAAGACTAGATTCAGGTCGTATCTGGGTTGTCAAAATCAGATTATGTAACATTTAAATACACCGTACTGTGTTTATTGTAAAAATAGTTCCAGTGTTTAGAAAATAAAATTTGAAGCACACACTTGCAGAATGTCTAAGACACTTTCTTGAAGCTTTAGGCTCTAAGAACAGAATCTATCACTGTGAACACAATACTTGACGCTTTATAATCCTCTTGTTGCCAAAAACAGACCGGGGGACATATACACAAACCTTCCAGCAGAGGGCAGCAAAACTTCACTAAGCAGTTTTTGAAGACCCTAGCCACTTTTTTATATTGCTTAACAATATTTTTAAATATTCAGCAGAAGACTATGTGAATATATATGTGTTTAACATATGTACATATATATGTATATATTAGTTTATCTTATATATAAACTTATATCTTACCTGTTATGTAACATATATATTAGTTTATCTCATAGTAATCATGGAATCGCAGTACTTACGTTTAGGCAGAACTCTTCCCAGTTCTGAGACTGCTGAAGGCTCTCGGATGGATAGGACCTGAGGCAATAGCAAGAGGGAAAAAGGTGAGCCACAATATCCTAATGGCATCATTGGCTGGTGGTTTGTCAACTCTTTTACAAAGACATGGTTTAAGGTACGGTGGGATTCTTATGTATGTATCTACGTATGTATGTGTGTATGTATTTATTTCCCCCCCTCCTCCGCAGTGGGATTCTTTTAAAAAATATGTTCCAGCTATGTGTCTGAATTTCCTTATTGGTAAAAAGTAGATAATAATTGTATCTGTACTTCAAGGGGTTCAAAATGAAATGTAAATAAGTGGAATGGTGTTCATAGTTTTTTGAAAGTTATTTTATTTGTTAATATTTAATATTATTGTTTAATTATAATCAAATGTTATTTAACAATATTATTCATTTATTTACTTTTATAATATAATATATAATTTTATAAGTGTAATTCACATATATATGATATATTGCATATAATTATAACATATTTAAACATTAACATATAACAATAATATAATTATATAATATAAATATTTAATACCTTAATATATTGTAAATATATTTTTATTTTTATTTAAGATTTTATTTATTTGCAAGAGAGAGAATAAGAGACAGAGAGCATGAGGGAGGAGGGTCAGAGGGAGAAGCAGACTCCCTGCTGAGCAGGGAGCCCGATGCCGGACTCGATCCCGAGACTCCAGGAGCATGACCTGAGCCGAAGGCAGTCGCTTAACCAACTGAGCCACCCAGGCGCCCATATATTGTAAATATATTTTTAAAGGTTTTATTTATTTGACAGACAGAGAGTGAGCACAAGCAGTGGGAGCAGCAGAGGGAGAGAGAGAGAGAAGCAGGCTCTCCACTGAGCAGGGAGCCTGACGCTTAGCTCCATCCCGGGACCCTGGGATCATGACCTGAGCCAAAGGCAGACACTTAACTGATTGAGCCACCCAGTTGCCCCTTAATATATTATAAATATTATAGAATACAATATATATTGCTATATTTAATAATTGTTTTTTCTTTAAAGTATTAAACCTAACAAAGTTTACCATTTTAACCATTTTTTTTTAAAGATTGTATTTATTTGAGAGAGAGAATGAGAGACAGAGAGAGCACACGAGAGGGGGGAGGGTCAGAGGGAGAAGCAGACTCCCGCCGAGCAGGGAGCCCGATGTGGGACTCGATCCTGGGACTCCAGGAACACGACCTGAGCCGAAGGCAGTCGCTTAACCAACTGAGCCACCCAGGCGCCCCCCATTTTAACCATTTTTTAAGTGTATGGATCAGTAAATTCACATTATGTGCAACTAATCCTCAGAACTATTTTCATCTTGCAAAACTGAAATTCTATACCCATTAAAGAACAATTTCCCTCTCTCCCCTAGCTCATGGGAGCCACCATTCTACTTTCTGTTGCTATAATTTTGACTATTTTGGTTACCTCATATAGGTGGATTCATACAGTATTTGTCCTCTTGTGATTGGCTTGCTCACTTAGCACAATGTCCTCAAGGTTCATCCACAGTGTTGCTGCTTCAGAATTTTCCTTTTCAAGGATGAATAATATTCCACTTTATATATATATATATATATATATTTTTTTTTTAATAAAAATTTTAAAAATGATTTTAGGACTCCTGTTTCCAGTCATACTGGGATAACTAAGATCAGACTTACCCTCCCCATATAAACAATTAGGAAATTGGCCAAAATATATAAAACAATGGTATTCAGACATTAGACAATAGAAAGTATGGATTGAGATTCCTGATAGAAGGGAAGCAAAAAGGTAAACTCCTACAGCCACCCCAGATTTTTGCCTAGAGGCAATTCTCAGGCATGGATGCAGGGAGGGGAGTGGAAGTAGAGACGGGCAGTCTCTCTGAGTTAAAAATTTGGGGAGGCTAAGGTGACTAAAAGTTGCTAGGCAGAATTCTAGAGAACAGGTAGCTGTGCAGAAAAAGACCTAGAATTCTGACTAGGACATCCCCTGACCACACATATGTAGGTGAACATTCATAAGACAGGACAAAGAAAGACTGGGTAGCTGTAAATTGAGTAATACCCAGAGCTGGGTGGAGAGATGTGGGAACTTCAATTAACGAAAATCTTCAACTTAGTAGTAAGACTGAACAATTAGAGTAAAGGCTAATTTATATGTGTTGTAGCAAAAATTAAAATAAGAACTAAAAGGGTCAAATTGTTCTTTAATTAACTTACCTGCCAGCCAGAACAAAGCCTAACATTCTATAAAGGAAAACAACAAAATTCAGACACTCATAATATTCAGTATCTGACAACATATTACTAGACATACCAAGAATCAGGAAAATGTTGATTCATAACCAAGAGAAAAAAAAAACAATAAATAAAAACAGATGTAGAAATTATAGGGATGATGGGACTAACAAACAGATAAGAATATTAAAACAGCAATTATAACAATGTAAACATATTTAAATAAAAATATGAACACAGTGAGGAAGGAAATGGAAGATACATAAAAGGACCAAATGGAACATCCTGAGATGAAAATACAGCATCAAGAAATTAAAGTTTCTCTAGATGACACTAATAAGATTAGACACTGCTAAAAAATAAACCTGTGAACTTGAAGATCTAGCAATAGAATCCATATGAAATAAAGCACAGTTTTTTTCATTTTTTAAAATTTAAATTCAATTCATTAACATATAATGTATTATTGGTTTCTGATGTAGAGGTCAGTGATTCATCAGTCTTATATAATACCCAGTGCTCATTACATCACGTGCCATCCTTGATGTCCATCACCCAGTTACCCCATCCCCCCATCTCCCTCCCCTCCAGCAACCCTCAGTTTGTTTCCTGAGATTAAGAGTCTCTTATGGTTTGTCTCCCTCTCTGATTTTGTCTTGTTTTATTTTTTCCTCTCTTCCCCTATGATCCTCTGTTTTGTTTCTTAAATTCCACATATAAGTGAGATTATATGATAATTATCTTTTTCTGACTGACTTATTTCACTTAGTATAATATCCTCTAGTTCCAGCCACATCATTGCAAATGGCAAGATTTCATTTTTTTTGATGGCTGAGTTGTATTCCATTGTATATATATACCACATCTTCTTTATCCACTCATCTGTCAATGGACATCTGGGCCCTTTCCACAGTTTGGCTATTGTGAACATTGCTGCTATAAACATTGGGGTGCAGGTGCCCCTTCGGATCCCTACATTTGTATCTTTGGGGTAAACACCCAGTAGTGCAATTGCTGGGTCATAGGGTAGCTCTATTTTCAATAAAGCACAGATTTTTATTTTTATTTTTTTATTTTTATTTATTTTTTTAAAAAAGATTTTATTTATTTATTTGAGAGAGAGAGAATGAGAAAGAGCGAGTACATGAGAGGGGGGAGGGTCAGAGGGAGAAGCAGACTCCCTGCCAAGCAGGGAGCCCGATGTGGGACTCGATCCCGGGACTCCAGGATCATGACCTGAGCCGAAGGCAGTCGCTTAACCAACTGAGCCACCCAGGCGCCCAAGCACAGATTTTTAAAAGATTAGAAAATAAAATGAACAGAGCCTCAGTGACCTGTGGGAAAACATGGAGTGGTCTAATATGTGTGTAATTGGGGTCCCAAAAAGAGGGGAGTACAAAAAACTATTTGAAGAAATAGTAGACTGTAGTTTTCCAAATTTTGTGAAAATTATAAACTCAGAAATTCAAGAAATTCAGTGAACCCCAAGAAAGTTAAACACATTCACAGATACAAACCATAACAAGTCATGTCATAATCAAATTGTTGAACAACAATAATTAAGAGACAATCCTAAATGCAACAACAACAAAGAAACGTCCCATCACCACCACCACATTACATACAAAAGAATAAGATAAGAATTATCAGGAACTGTTGTCCGAAACAATGCAAAACAGAAAATAATGCTGTTGCATCTTTAAAGTGCTGAAAGAAAAAAAAATTGTCAGACTAGAATTCTGTATCCAATGAAAATATCCCTTAAAAATAAAGGCAAAACTTTTTCCAACAAAAACTGAAGGAATTTCTTACTAGTAGACCTCCAATAAAAGAAGTTCTTCAGGCTGAAATAAAATGGTAACAAAGGATATCTTGATATATACAAAGGAAGTAAAAGTACTACAAATGGTAAAGAAGTGCATAAATATAACATGATTTTTATCTAATTGCTTTATTTCTTTAGAAGATGAATACCTTTATTAAGAAAAAATAATGACAATAAATTGTAGGGCTTATAACATAAGGAAACAAATGTATAACAGAAGCACAAAGAATGGAAAAGAGGAAATGGAAGTATACTGGTGTCAGTTTCTTAAATTATACATGAAACAGTATAATATTATTTCAAGGTAGACTGTGATTAGACTTAGAATAAGATTGTGATAACAATCACTATGAAAAAAGAGAGAGAACAGAGACAGTGAGAGACAGAGAGAGAATAACTAATAAACCAATAAGGGAGATAAAAGGAAATATTAAAAAATACTAAATCTAAAGGTAGAAAAAAGGAAATAAGAACAAATGGGACATAAACAAAACAAGTAGCAAGATGGGAGACCTATAACGAAGTATACTGTTAATTACATTAAGTATAAAGGGTATAAAATCTCCAACTAAAAGACAGAGATTATCAGGCTAGATTAAAAAAAAAGTGAGACCCATAATGCCTTTTGCAAGAAACCTATCTAAATACAAAGACATACAGATTAAAAGATTTGATGACAAAAGATATATCACATATGCACTAATCAGAAGAAAGCTAGAGTTGTTATATTAATATTAAAAAGAGATTTTAGAATGAGGAATATTACCTGAGATAGAGGACATTTCATAATGATAAAGGGGTTAATTCATCCAGAAGATATAACAATTCTAAATATGTTTGTACCCAATAACAAAGCTTCAGGATACATACACAAAAACTGAGAACTAAAGGAAAAAAGATAAATCCAAAATTATAGTTGGAAACATGAACACTTTTTAAAAATTGATATAAAAGGCAAACAGGAAATCAACATTGATATAGAATACTTAAACAGCACCGGAAACCAACTTCATCTAATTGACATCCTACCCGACAATATCAGAGTTCACATTCATTTCAAACACACATGAAACATTCACCAAGATAGACCATATGCTGGGGTATAAAACAAGTCTCAATAGATTTACAAGGATTAAAAAGAATACTCTAAGGGGCACCTGTCTGGCTCAGTCAGAGGAGCATGCAACTCTTGATCTCGGGGTTGTGAGCTCGAGCCCCATGTTCGGTTTTAGAATTACTTAAAAAAAAAATCTTTAAAAAAAAAAAAAAAAAGGATACTCTAAGATTAAGTAGTGTATATCCTTGGAATGAAAAGTTGGTTTAATATTAGAAAATTAATATAATTCATCCTATTAAAAAGGGGAACCATATGATCACCGCAGTAAATTAATAACTTTAGATAAAATTCAACTCCATTCAAGATATAAAAAACAAAGCAAAATAATCTCTCAGCAAATTAGTAGTGAGAGAGAACTTAACCTGATATATTCAATGATATAAATGTATATAGAGAAAAAAACATGTCCATTGATTGAAAGACAATATTATTAAAATGCAATTCTTCTCAAATTGATCTTTATAATCAATATAATACCAGTCAAAATCTCAGCAGGCTTTTTTGGTAAAAATTGATAAGCTTACTCTAAAATTTTTTTTGAAAAAAAAAAGAGGACTTAAAATAGCCAAAGTAATCATGAAAAAGAAACAAGAAAAAAAAACAATGTTTAGACTATCTAACTTTAATAAGTGCTATAAAGCTACAAGAATCAAGGCTATATAATACTGATAGAAGGAGAGTCATCTGCAAAGCAAAAACTGGATAAAGCTGACATCCAGAATATATAAAGAGCTCTCAGAACTCAATATTGAGAGCACAAGCAACCCTACAAAATTAGGCAAAATATTTGAACAGACACTTTACAAAAGTAGATATGGGGATGGCTGATAAAGTACATGAAAAGAATCTCAACATTGTTAGTAATCAGGGAAATACAGTTAAAATCACTATCAGATATGGTTACATGCCTGCCAGTCTCATGAAAGAGAGAGGGAGAAACAAACCAAACAATACCGTGTGTTTTTGAGGCCAACAGGTGAATACATAAACACATTGTGGTATATTCATATCATAGAACACTATTCATCAGTAAGAAGGAATATACTATTATTATATGTGACAACCTGATTGAATATTAAAAATGTTTTGATGAGGAAAAGCAGCCAAACACAAAAGAATACATACTATGTTGTTCCAACTATATAAAACTCTAGAAAAGTAAAACCTAATCTACAGTGACAGAGAAAAGAATAGTCAGCTGGAGCCAAGGGCAGGATGGGGAGTAGGTGGAGGTATTGACTGGGAAGGAGCACAAGGGAATCTTTTGGGATAATAGAAAAGTTCTACATCTTTACTGTGGTTGTGGTTCCACAAGTGTAAATGTTTTCCTTTCCCAAAGTCTGAGCAGTACACTTAAAATGGGTTCCTTTGCGTATTTGTAAATTACACCTCATTAATATGATTTACAGTGAAAAATAAAACTTGGCCTGCTCCAATAGATTACAAACCAAATGTTGACAGATTAGACATTCCTGATTCAGTCACCTGTATTGCCACTTGATGTCTCATAGGAGACTCCAGCTTAGCACATGTAAACTGGAACTCATGGTATTCTCTCCCAGACCTGCTTCTCCTCCAGCATCTGCTATTCATTCTCCACATTGCAGGTGAGCAAACTTTTGAAAAATTTTATTGAGATAATTGTGGATTCACATGCAGTTTTAACAAATAATACAAAGAGATCCTGCTGGCCCTTCACCTAGTTTCCCCCAAAGGTAACATTTTGCAAAACTATAGAATAGTATCACAACCAGGATTTTGACATTGATAATATATGCCAATTTTACTCAGATTTTTCCAGTTTAACTTGTACTTATTTGGGTGTGTGTGATGCCAATGTTGGATTTTTTTTTTTTTTTTTTAATCTTACAGGTTCCTGGGGCTCTCTTCATTTCTTTCTAGTTTATTTTCTCTTGATGGTTCAGGTCAATTCTATTGATCTGTCTTTGAGTTTCTGGTTCTATTGTCTATCATCTCCCCTTTACCATCAAGCCCAAGGAATTTTTTGGTTTAATTTCTTTGGTTGTATTTTCACATTCTAGAATTTCCACTTGATAACTGTTTCATGTAAGTTCTATTTCTTTGCTGAGATTTTCTATTTTTAAAATTTTTTCAAGAGAATTTGCAATTGATTTTTGAAGCATTTTTGTGATGGCTGATTTAAAATCCTGGTCAGATATTGCCAGTATTTGACATATTGATGTTAGCATCAATTGATTATCTTTTCTTTTTTTTAAGATTTTATTTATTTATTTATGAGAGAGAGAGAGCACAAGCGGGGGTGAGGGGCAGAGGCACAGGGAGAAGCAGACTCCCTGCTGAGCAGGGAGCCCGATGCTGGGCTTCATCCCAGGACCCTGGGATCATGACCTGAGCCGAAGGCAGACGCTTAACCTACTGAGCCACCCAGGAGCCCCAATTGATGATCTTTTCTTATTCAAGTTGTAATTTTCCTGGTTTTTTAATTGCAAAAAAAAAAAAAGGTGTTTTTAATTGCATCCTAGGCTTTTTATTATCATTATTGTTATTATTATTATTATTATTATTATTATTATGTTGGGAGGATGCTTGCTATTTAACTATCTTATTTTAGCAGGCAGTGATTCTGTTTAGGTTTGGCATGCAGGTTTCAGCCCAATTTGGGGGACTGCGGTTCCGAAGGCAGGTTAATTTTCAGAGTGATGAAATTTCTGGTTCTGATAGGGCTCCAACTGGTTCTTGCTGGTGCTAAGCAGGTAGAGAGTGTTTCCCAGGCTGTATCACCAGGTGTCTTTGGGTGGAGGAGGTGACTCTAAAGCCCATGGGAACAAAGACACTTCCTAGGATGGCCACTTGTGGTGGCAGAGTCTCTCTTGCCAGTACCACCTGTTACTCTAGTATCTCTTGGTGGGGGGAGGGTTGCCTCAGCAAGAGACTCTCACAACTCCTATTTAATATTGTACTGGAGGTCCTAGCACAAAACACTGATGACAAAACTACCCTTTTGCACTGAAATGCCTTCACATTTTTGTTGAAAATCAATTGACCATATGTTTGGTTAAACTTCTGGATTCTATTTGGGTCTACTGACTGTCTATCTTTATACCAACTACTCTGTTTTGGATGTTGTAGCTTTATAGTAAGTTTTGGATTTTTTAAAAAATGATTTTATTTAAGTAATCTCTACACCCAACATGGGACATGAACTCACAACCCTGAGATCAAGAGTTGCATGCTCCACTGACTGAACCAGCCAGGTGCCCTGTAAGTTTTGGATAAGTCTTCCAACTTCGTTAATCTTTACAGAGTTGTTTTGGCTATTCAAGATCTCTTAGATTTTCATATGAATTTTAGAATCAGCTTGCCAATTTCTAGAAAACACTCCAATTAGATTCAGATTTGCATTGTGTTAAATCTATGGATTCATTCTGGGGAGAGCAGACATCTTAGCAATATTGAGTCTTCCAATCCATGAACATGGTATACTTTTTTCATTCATTTAGGTATTCTTTAATTTTTGTCATCAGTATTTTAAATTTTCAATGTACAGATTTTGTAAATCTTTTCTTAGTTTTATCTCCATGTTTTTCATATTTTTATGATAATATAAATGGTATTGTGGTTTTAATTTCAATGCCTCATTGTTCATTACTATCATATAGAAACACAATTGAATTCTGTACATCTTATGTCCTGCAAACTTGAATTTAAATATTTTAGTAGCTTTTTTGTATATTCCATAAAATATATCAAGGATATCAGAAAATTTTTAGACGGTATCTATGTTTCTGAAAAAGGAACAGTTTAGCAGGCTGATGAATAAGATCTATGCTGCTCAGCTACAGAAACAGCAAGATGGTGGATGATTTTTCAGACTTATTTATGATATTTTAAATATGCAATAAAAGCTCTATTAATTTGGGAAAAAATTCTACATAGATGATATTATTTGTGAATAAAGACAATTTTACTTCTTCCTTTCCAATTGAGCTGCCTTCTACTTATTTTCCCTGCTTTGTTGCACTGGCTAGGACTTCCAGTACAATAATAAATAGGAGTTGTCCTTCTCTTGGGGGAAAGCATTCAGTCTTCAGCATTATGATGTTAGTTTTAGTTTGATAGATATCCTTTATCAGATTGAGAACATTTCCTTGTATTCCTAGTTTGCTGGAAGTTTTTTGTTTTTGTTTTTTTTAAATCAGGAATATATATTGGATTTTGCCAAATACCTTTCTACTATTAGGATGACCATGTGTTCCCCTTTTAAAATCTGATGAATTACATTAACTAATTTTTAAAAAGATTTTATTTATTTGAGAGTGTGTTGTGTGAGTGTGAGGTGGGGGGAGGGCAGAAGGAGAGGGAGGGAATCCTAAGCAGACTCCCCACTGAGTGTGGAGCCAGTTGCAGGGCTTGATCCCACAACCCTGAGATCATGACCTCAGCTGAAATCAAGAGTTGAGCGATTAACTGACTAAGCCACCCAGGTGCCCCACATTGTCTAATTTCTTTTTAAGATTTATTTATTTATTTGAGAGAGGGAGATTATGAGCAGGAGTGGCAGAGGCAGAGGCAGAGAGAATCTCAAGCAGGCTCCCCATTGAGAGTGGAGCCCAATGTGGGGATTGATCTCATGACCCTGAGATCAGGATCTGAGCTGAAACCAAGAGTCTGATGCTTAACTGACTGCATCACCCAGGTGCCCCTGACTAATTTTTTGAATGTGAAATAAACCATTAGTATCATTTTCCTTCTGCCTTAAGGACTTCTTTTGAAATTTCTTGTAGTTTTGGTCTCCTGGTAATGTATTCTTTCAGCTTTTTTATGTTTGAGAAGAATTTATTTTGCTTTTGAAAGATATTTCCACTGGGTATAGAATTCCAGGTTCAGTTATTTTTCTTTCAGTATTTTGAAGATATCACTCACTGTGTTCTTGGTTGCCTTGTTTCCAATGAGAAATCTTTTGTTATTCTTAACTTTGTTCCTTTGTACCTAACATGTCTTTTTCCACTGGCTACTTTTTCAGGTTTTCTCTTTATTGCTTTATTTTCTTTTAAAGATTTCATTTTTAAGTAAACTTTACACCCAACATGGGACTCGAACTTAAAATCCTGAGATCAAGAGTTGCATGCTTTACCAACTGAGCTAGCCTTTATCACTGGTTTTGAACAATTTGATTATGATATGCCTTGCCGTTTTATTGTTTCTTATGTGTGGTGTTTATTAAGCTTCTTGGATCTGTGGGGTGATAGTTTTATCAAGTTTGGAAAGATATTTGCAATTATTTCTTCAAATATTTTTTCTGTCTCCTCTCTGTTCCTTTAGAGACTCCAATTACATGAATATTAGGGCACATGTTTGTCTTGTGACACACTGATGCTTTTTTCATTAAAAAATTATCTTTTGTATTTGATGGTGAGTAGTTTATATTGCTAATAGTTTATATCACTGATTTTTTTTCCCCCTGCAGTGTGTAATCTGCTATTAATCTCATCCAGTGTATCTTTCATCTCATACATGGTAGTTTGCATCTCCAGAAGTTAGATTTGTGTCTTTTTTTTTTCTTCATATTTTTCACTTCTCCACCTAACATTAAAAATATGGAACACAGTTATACCTTTTAATGCACTTTTCTTTTAATCCTAACATTGGTGTCAGTTCTGGGTTGGTTTCAATTGTCTTTAATATTTTTTTTCTTCACTATGGGTTGTACTTTCCTGCATGCCTATGGCCCTTGATTAGATGTCAGGCACTGTGAATTTTACCCTGCTAGATGCTGGATAATTTTGCAGTCCTATAAATAATTGAGTTTTGTTCTGGGGTGCAGTTAAGTTACTTGGAAATGGTTGATCCTTTTCAGCCTTTCTTTTAAGGCTTGTTAAGTGGAAACTAGAGTTGTGTTTACTGTAGAGTTAATTATTCCCAACTACCAAAAGTAGGCCCTTCTGAGTACTTTACTCAATTATGATATTCTTCTGGTGTGGTTTGTGGGAACAGGCCCTATTCCCAGCACTGTGTGAGTTCCCTCTAATCCTTTTTGATAGTTTCCCCCACACTTGGGTAGTTTCTCCACATGCGTGCACTGATCAGTACTCAGCTGAGCACCTGAGGGGGTTGCTCTGCAGACCACCACTGTTCTCCCTCTAGGCATTGCTCCCCTCTCTAAATCATGGCTGCTTTGGTCTCCCTGAACTCTCAGCTCCATCTCTTCCACTTAGTGAGTTCCCTTGACTCAGTCTCCACTGAGTGGTTTCCACTCTCTGCACTGCTGCCTGAAAACTCTCTTGAGGCCATAAGCTGGAGCAATCACAAGGCTCACTCCTTTGCTCTCCCTCTCTTAGGGCCACTGTTCCTCAATGTCTGATGTCCGGTGTCTTCAAAACCACAGTTTCATATATGTTGTCTTTTTTTTTTTTTTTTTTTGGTTGTTTCAGATGAAAAGGTAAAGCTAGTCCTCGTTACTCCAGAATAGCTAGAACTCATTACTTTAAGGAGATTTAAACAAGAAGAAACGCATTTCCTATTTTCCCACATAATTGCATTTTCAGTGCCCTTTTTTCTGTTGTGTGGATCCATATTTCCATCTGGTGTCATTTTTCTTCCATTGAAAGAAGGTCCTTTAACATTTCTTGTAGTATCGGTCTGCTGGTTACGAACTCTTTTGGCTTTGGTATGTCTGGAAAAGTCTTTATTTTGCTTTTGTTTTTGAAATAGATTTTCATGTTTTTTCTCAGAAAACAATCCATCTCCACAATAAGAAACAGAAACACGAAATCCATTTTTGATGATTCCGCAAGATCTTTGTATCCTTGAACCACAACATGTGAAAATAGAATGCAGATGGTGGAATAACAATGATGATGGATGATGATGATGATGATAGCACATGTAATGTAATGTTTATGATGTCAGCCAGCATAGCAGGCTCTGCAGGAGATTCAAATTAGGTTAATTCAAGGAGGACTTCATAAGGGGACTTTATGCACTTGTGGGCAGGGTATAGGGACAATGCAGTCTCCTAGGGCTAGTGACAGTAGTGTTGGTACCCTCCTAGGCTGGCAAGCTTAATGGGAACTCAGAGAGGACTCCTTGAGGGGAGTTGTGACTTCATGTCAAGAGATGCAGTTAGACCAAGGCAATTCTTTGAGAGAGCAGGGGGAATAAATACTCTAACCTCACCTGCTCCCCTCTCTGATGTTACGCAAGCACTTCCCTTTGGCCGGAAGCTACTAGCAAGAGAGCCCATTGATGAAGTACATGCAGGTGCTGCAGGCACAGTAAAGGAAGGATCGGGTTAGAGAGTGGCTTTGGAGAGGTAAACGAAGATATCTGGCATTGCATCCTTGGATATATTAGCTCCTTTAATCCTCCCCCAAATCCTATAAATTACTATTATTATCCTCAGATGAACAAACAATGCAAGAAGAAGAAAAACTCAACAAAACTATGATGCCCTCAGTTTAGAGAAGATATGACTTTCACTAAACAAGAACAAGATACTCTAAGAATAGGAACAATGATAGAAAAAGGGAAAAGGGGTGCCTGGCTGGCTCAGTCACTAAGCATCTGCCTTCAGCTCAGGTCACGATCCCAGGGTCCTGGGATCGAGCCCCGTGATGGGCTCCCTTCTCAGCGGGAAACCTGCTTCTCCCTCTCCCTCTGCCCCTGCTTGTGTTCCCTCTCTCGATATCTCTCTCTCTGTCAAATAAATAAATAAATCTTTTTTAAAAAGCAAGCTTTCTTAAAAAAAAAAAAAAAGGGAAAAAGATTTAGCAATAAAACCGTGATTGGGGTGCCTAGCTGGCTCAGTCGGTAGAGCACATGACTCTTGATCTCGGGGTTGTGAGCTCAAGCCCCATGCTGGTGTCAAGGTTACTTAAAAAATAAAAAAAAATTTTTTAAAGATTTATTTATTTGAGAGAGAGAGCATGGGGAGTGGGAGGGCAGAGGGAGACGGAGAGAGAATCCCAAGCAGACTCCCCGATGAGTGTGGAGCCTGACATGGGGCTTGATCTCATGACCCTGAGATCAAGACCTGAGCCAAAATCAAGAGTCAGAATCTTAACTGACTGAGCTACTCAGGCTCCCCAAAATAAAATCTTTAAAAAAAACTGTGATAGCTAACCTTCTCCCCAAATTAATAGAAGGGTTATAAGATAAAGACAAGTAAGTCTCCCTGAGAGAGAACAAAATATAAGGAAATAAAAAGTAGGAATAAAGGGATAAGAATATTTGAAAACCAATCAGGAATAAGAGATCAAATCCACAAAGTTCAAAATCTCTCTTTCTGGGGTTCCTGAAAGGAAAAAACCCCAGAAAATTATGGAAAGGAAAACACCAAAGAAGAAATACAGATTTGCTGGATTGAGAAGACCACTCACCCCTCTTCCAATCATGCAGTACTATGAATGAAAAAGACTAATCCCATACTTCTGAGAAATTTCATAACACTGCATGTAAATTTAAAAGTATTAAATAACAACATTGAAAACTCTTAGCTCTTACTCATTTTCAAAGTGATTTCACATTCACTATATCACTTTTTAAATGGCCTGAGGGCTTAAAGTGTCCCTTCACAGACAGGGAAACAAATACACTGAATATAACACCTGCAGGATGATATTCTTCCAACCTTTCACAGATGAGTAGCACAGTTCATTAACATTTAGGTGTATTTGTGTGTGAACACCTATGTGTAAATGGACAAGTCAGTTGGAATGCCTGTCCGGTTTCCTGAACTAAACGACCAGTTCTCAAAGATACAGAGCATGGTTTCTAATTCCTTGCAACGCTTTCCAGGTCAGTTGAAGAAGGGCTTAGTCTGGGTGGATCTACATAGCTGACTGATGTGCTAACCAAGCCCGGAGGAAGATGTGACACCATGAGCTGTGATTGTTTTGTGCTTCTTTGCATAAGACCCAGTAGGTGCAGTGAATACAGTCACCTTTTCTCACTGTGTATTCCTATGGGCAAGGTGTTAAATCTTCATGATCTTCAGATTCCTTCTGGAGGGTTTGGGTTTGAGTCACCCTCTTCAAATTCCCTTTCAATACCATAATTCCAGCATTCTGTCAATAAACAAAGATAGTATCAGGTTAATGAGCCAATTGCATCAGTGAGAAGGGGTGTCCGGCATGGGTTTTCTGCAATACCAAGGGGAATCAGGTGGGGAAAACAGCCCACGTAGAACTGTGTGATCAAATCTCCCCGAGAGTCCTCAGGCTTTTGGAGAATTAGTAAAAGGTGGACAGAGACAGAATGTAAATGCAAAGTTGAATAGCTTGCTCTCCAAGACAGTGGGTTGCAGTTTCCTGTGCCCACAGAGACTTTATGAAAATAACCCTGTTGTAATGAAGAATTTTGCATTCTCAGCTGCTGGAGACTGTGCCAGGAATGGAAATGAAAGCAGTCACCGGTGGTGACCACAACCAGAAGCTGAAACCACATTCTAATTTTGCACAAAATTGCTGGTTCTGACTCTTCTTTGCTTATGACTTCTCATTTGGACTGCAAGGATTACATCTAGTTGTGTAAAATAACATCTTGAGAATAGACTGAAGAAAACCATTTAGCCCTCAGTCATTTGTACTAACCCACAACATGTCAGTACACTGCTAGGGATGCAGCCTCCTGGATCAAAGTCAGTACCATGGCAGTCAGAGGTGGATGGAACATCCAAAGAGGCACTGAAGAAGGACAAGGAGGATGGAAAGGAAGGAGGAGAAAGAAGAGAATGAGGAGGAGTGAGTTTTCATTTGGGGAAAAAAGGTGGACTTACATTTATGTGAGTATCTTGACTAATCTTAGAATTAGCAGCATGTTAAAGAAAATGGTGAGAGGTTATTACAAAGATGAGACTACCTACTGGCCTTATCGAGCCACCCTGCTACTGAGAATTGGCGACAAGTATTTAGCCTTTTCATCTAAAGACCACCTTTTGGGGGTGCCTGGGTGGTTCAGTTGGTTAAGTATCTGACTCTTGGTTTCGGCTCAGGTCATAATCTCAGGGCCCTGGGATCCAGCCCCACGCTGGGCTCCACACTCAACATGGAGCCTGTTTAAGATTCTCTGTCTCTCTCCTCCCCCAAAATAAATTAAAAAAAAAAATGAAGACTACTTTTTGGAGGAATAAAACTAACCATTTTTTTAAGGATTTATTTATTTTTAGAGAGAGAGATGGGGGGGGAGGGGCAGAGGGAGAATCTCAAGCAGACTCCCCTGCTGAGCACAGAGCCTGATGTGGGGCTCAATCCCACAACCCTGAGATTGTGACCTGAGCCAAAATCAAGAGTTGTACCTTAACTGACAGAGCCACCCAGCTGCCCCAAAACTAACAATTTTTAAATACGATTTTATGTATTTATTTGAGAGAGAGAGACAGAGATAGTGAGAGAGAGCATGAGCAGGGAGGAGAGGGAGAAGCAGGCTCCCCGTTGAGCAGGGAGCCCAATGTGGGGCTCGATCCCAGGACCCTGGGATCATGACCTGAGTGAAAGGCAGAGGCTTAACTGACTGAGCCACCCAGGCACCCCAAAACTATTTTAATTAAAGAAAAAGTGGCATGAATTTCCAGTAAGAATTTCAAAGTGGAATTTGCCTCCTACTATTTGGTCTCAAGTTTCTCAACAGTCACCTATCCTAGCAGTGAGATGCAGTACTCTTTTCCTATCACAATTATGACTTTCCACACAGTACAGATTCAAGATACAGTGGTTAAACGTGAGTAAGTGAATAAGTGAATGAGTAGAGAATGCTTGAAAAAATAGATCTTAGAAATAGGAGTTCTGCAAAAGTTGTGATAGATCAAATTGAAGCATTTATTTCAACCTGCACCCTATTTTAGAGTTGGTATTTGGGCACAACAAGCAAAAATTCCAGAAAGAACCTCCCAGGAAGACAGCTGAAATTTGACATTTGTTGGGCACATACTGTACACAAAGAAGGTGACATTTTAATGTAATTTATTTGAAATGCTTCCAGAAAAATTTAAGGCCATTATACAAAAACATTCATTTCAGTAAAACATTCACTTTCTTCCCATAGGCCAGCACTTAATGGACCTCTTGTCTCAACACACTGACCAAAGTGGCCGATGGCTCCTACAGAGAATGATTCACTCTTTCCTCCACCATCAAACATCGGTTCTCAGCTTATGTCTGCTTCTATCTGCAGCAGTTCACTCACTTGCTAAATCAATAACAATTTGAGAAACAAAGCAATTTTAAATAAACTCATAATAGAAAAAAAAATTCACCATGTTTAAAATCTATAAATACAGAAATATGTTTTACAGGGTAAAATTGACCACAATATTTTTTCATTTTTGAAAAATAAGTAATATTACCTTGTTTTTATATTGATACATCTTGTCACACAGCTTCTTTGAATGCACATGTTAGATGTACATAATAAAATGATAACATAGCATTTACTGCTCTCTGTAAACTTGAAAGACACAGAAGATTAAAAAAAACCTTTTTGGCAATAATTTAGAATCATTACTACTAGTGCTGGTGTGGGAATAATTTTGCACAGGTCATCCTTAATATTTACACTCACAGGGAGCTTTTCTGTGTATTCAGTTAACTTTTTTTAAAGGTCGGCAGTCCACTCTGCATTGTAAATCAAGGCTAGACAAAGAGGTTACTAGTTTGGCTAACTGACCCTAATTAATCATAGAGTTAATTAAAATTGGCCTATGGAGAATGTAATTATGACTCTGATCATAGCACAGAGCCAGAGACGGCAAAGTGATGACCCAAAAGCAGAGCAGGAAAACCCAAGGCTCTGGCCTTTCCCAGAAGGGCACTGGACCTTGTTTTTCTCCTAATGTTTCCCGCCTAAGGTCATGATGAAGCACTTCTTCCAAACTCTTCCTCTCACATGTTTCTGTAAACAGAGTCACTGACTCACCTGCGGCCTCTTCCTCAATGCTCCAAAATATGAGCAGGCCTTGGCACATGAAACAAAATGATGATGGGCCTTCTTATTAGCCTGCTGAGTATTCCCAGGACTTTTGAGTTCTATCCTGGTGTCTTAGGCTAGAAATGGCTCTCTAAGGCAAGCCAGCAACTATGACAGGTACCCCCCACCGCCCCGGTGCAAATGCATTTCAGGTCAAGATTCAGAGCTGGCAGCTGCTTTCATGCTGGTCCTTTCAAGGTCAGACACTGTTCCACGTCCTAATAGATTATTGCATCAAATTTGCACTTGATGACACTGCAAGGTCAACACAGTGCTTCTTCCTTTGCACAATTAAGTGTCCAGCATCCCCAGGGATGTTTTCATGCTTTCTGGTTGGACAACATTGAACCAAGTTCACTGCAAGGACTGATCTTTTCCCGTTTTCCTGCACATACCATCACAATACACGAGTGACTTCCTCATGCCCTGTTTGCCAGGCCCTATAAATTCCATGCCTTCAGCTATCATGTCAAAGAGCTAGAAAAGCATTAGAGAAACAAGGGAGGATTCTCTTTAAGCAATCTACATGAAACAGTAGTTTAGAGATTCTTTTCTATTTTTTAAAATCCAGCAGGACAAGTGAAAGTAACTTGTTCAAGTACCTCTCCATCCCTCCAGACACTTGTGAAATGCAATACAGGGTAAGAGTTGCCACAGACCCCAGCTTACACGGACAGATTGGCAGTTACAGTACTAGGGATAAAGATAAAAGATACAAGAGACGGGGTCCACACGGTCACAAAAGTATTAAAAAGTGCTTCTCCAAACCGTCCCGTGTGTGGAATGCAAACACTGTACAGTAAGACGCGCGGCTCTCTGTCAGACGTTGCTTTCAATGTACCTGCTGTTCCCACAGGAAGAGTCTGTCTGTTCCATGCGCTCACAGTCGAGGCTGACCTCGCTCGTGTCCATACTACAGTCTGACTCACTGTCCGATTGGTCCATCTGCTCAAGTTTTGTTTCTCCCTGTGGCTCCCGGCTCCCAGTGGCAGGATTTAGGAATGGTCCCTCGGAGTCCAGCACCCCGGCCTGCCCAGCAGCACACAGAACCGTTTCTTTGGCTTGACGAATGCAGTTGAGCCACTGCTGTTTGTTGAAGGTGTCGTTGGCTTGTAGTGAGTGGGTCTGACTTTGGGAACCGTTTTTGAAACTTACTCTGAAGAAGTTTTTAACTAGAAATGAAAAATACATGTAAAAAAAAAAGGTCAACGGACAGGTATTTCCCAGGCCAAAGATAACCTATATAGTGACATTAACCCCCTGTACCTAGGGCAGACATCATTAATTGATTACAAAATGTGTCCCACTGGTCCAGGACGTGGCTCAGCTCTACGCTGCGGCCACCATCAAGCAACTGGATTTCACACCAGTGTAGCTCTCAGCTGCCCCTGAGGCTGGCAAATGGACATCAGTTTAAACCTGGGTGCATATTAAAATCCCCTGTGGGCTTGTTAAAAACAATGCCCAGACCGTACCGTTAAGAGACTCGGATGCAGTAGGTCTCAGGTGGGCCTGATAATCTGGACTTTCAACCACTGCCCCAAGTTAGAGCCTTTTCAAGTTTAAGAAGCTCTGTGTAATACCAAACCATGCCCATGATCCTCCACGTGATAACAGTACTTGCACATATATTACCTAAATGATTGAGAAGATATGCAAAACTCAGAGCTGTTACAAATTCAGTTTCACTTTAAAATAAAAATACATTTTCATTACCTGCACAGGAGCTACGTGTATTTAAAAAAAATGGTAGCGCACAATTTGGAAGACATTTTATTTAGTTTTACCAGCGCATAACGGGCCCCGCATGACACATGCAACGCTTGGTTTGCAGAAGTGGGTGTGTTCAATCCCCTTGCACTATCCCTGGAGCCAACGGTCCGGTAACCACCACTTAAGATAAATTCAGGCTCCACCTTTTGCTCCTGGGCAAGCGCCTTAACTTGTGTATGACTCAGTGTCCTTATTTGTAAAACATGAGAAATGAAGAGGACCTATCTTGTAAGATTATTATGAGGGCTAAAGGCGGTAATGCGTGTGCTTCTACAACACCTGGTACATAGTTCGTATTCAAGAAATAGAAGTTGCCACCACCACCACCAGGGCGGACGGACTAATGAGCAGGTCAGAGGCAGTACATATGAATTATGTTGACAATATGATGCCCCTGTTAACCCAAGAGGCTCAAATGTCACTTTCTCAAGGAAGACTTCTCTGATCATTTCCTCTAAAGCAAACCTCCAACTGTTATCCCTACTGGGCTTTAGTTCTCTTAACAGCACCTGAATATTTATTCATCATCTATCTCCTCTATCACAATGTAAGCTCTGTAAGGAGGAGGAATTTGATGGTTTAGTTTAGTTTGACCATTTAGTATACTAATGCCTGGAATGATATATACATAGATACTCAGTAAACACTGCCATTGTAGCTTCTCTTGGTTAATTTGTTTATTAAGTCTCAAGTTAGAGAAGCCCATTAGAATAATTACAGATGAATCCTCAACCCAGGTGACCATTCTTAATCCTCTTTAGGGATGACTGCCCTGGCTCTACAAAGCCACCAGTAAGCAACGGCTATTGACACAGGGGCTATCTGGTATTAAGCATACTTTTATCCAATGGAAGGAGAGAGAGAGAGGTAATGTAAGGAGTACCTATTACGTGCAGACAGGTTCACTTGCAGTATCTTAATCCTTATAACAACCTTATAAAGTTGGTATGCATACATGCCCATTTTACAGATGGGAAAATGAGGCTCACAGAGGTGGCACAAGGTTACACAAGGAGGGAGTAATGAGACAGCATTGGAATGTAGTGTGACTCCAAGGCCATGGCTACTTCTCTCTCCACCAGCCAGCCACTCCCCCTGAACCACCACCACCAAACCATTCAACAGGTCAAAGCCAACAGCCATCCATACTTCTCTCATTGTTGCTAAATGCCCCGCGCAGGGAGCCGCCCAGCCTCACTTCTCCATCCTGCAGGTCTTCCAGCAGAAGGTCCTTTACAGGGATCGGCTGCCGGTACAACTGATAACAGAGCTGCTCATTGTGGGTGACAGCTCGAGTGATCACAAGCACTTCTTGGAACAGGAAAACATGCAGTTTCTAGAAGAAAAAAATCCACAGGATTTCCCTAAGCGACCGCCTAATAAGAAGTTGATTAATGGACTTCTGCAGATAAGAGGTCCCCAGGTACCAGCTTCACACTGTATTATGAACTTCTAGGCTCAGATCTACCTCCAGAACAGAAGTTGGGCATCTTGGAGGTATTTCCAGATGCACCTAGTGCCTTTCCTGGAGGAGTGCCTCCCTGGGGTGCCCATGGAGAAGGCCTTTCTGCCTACAGACGTCTGCAGCCAGGACTGCCGGCTCCAAGGACATCATCATATTGCATATTCACAACCTGTGCAGACACACACAGCCTCCAGCTTCCATAAGAAAAAAATGAGAAGGGGGAATAGAATAAAGGGAGCAGTGAAGGAAAAAGAAGTGAGTACCCCCACCCCCACCCAGGCTTTGGTTTATAGCACCCAATATAATCCTAAGTGAGCATAATGAACAATAGTCTATAAAGGATACGACTGGCATATCAAAGCCTAATATTAATCTTTGCTTCCCAAACCCATAAAAACACTTGCTCCTTACGCCACAGAGCTGAGTATCAGCTCCATCCAGGCACTCCAACTCAGAACACTGCCCATTCCCGAGGGAACCAGAGTGTGCTGTCATAGCCACAAAGAAAGATGATCAAAGAACTGGCCCTTCTCAGTTATGTTCCTCAGAACCTCAGTGTTCTGAAGAGGCTGTGCTTAAAAGGCTGATGACTGATGTGTGTTGTGGGCGAAAAGAAAATCTCAAAAATAAAGGCTTGTCTCAAACCACATCATGAAAGCAATTTCACTGGGTGGAGCTGGGGTAAATTGGCTCCATTCAAGTCCAAGTGCTAGACTCTTCTCACAGTTTGGAAATGCTGACGAATTGAAATGAAAAGATCTACAACCTTTCTACCTGGTTCTGGTTTTCCAATGGAGATATTTGGGAATGTGAACCCAGGGGTCTCAAAGAGGTGGAAACTCACATTAGAATCTTGTTTTGGGGCAGGAGAAGCATATTCAGCATTATCAGACAATTTTATATTTGGGAGAAAAGAAACTTGTGGATCCCCCCCGCCCCCCACCTACTCGACACACACACACACACACACACACACGTACTTGTAGAAATTAAAGCTTAACCAAATGTTGGCTGGTGCAAATAAAACAGATAATTTTGTACTGGGTGGGAGAAGACTGAGGAGTGAAAGTTTATCAAAAGTGCATTTAAACAGGGCGCCTGGGTGGCTCAGTTGGTTAAGCGACTGCCTTCGGCTCAGGTCATGATCCTGGAGTCCCGGGATCGAGTCCCACGTCGGGCTCCCTGCTCAGCAGGGAGTCTGCCTCTCTCTCTGACCCTCCCCCCTCTCATGCTCTCTATCTCATTCTCTCTCTCATATAAATAAATAAAATCTTAAAAAAAAAGGTGCATTTAAACAGAGTAAAGAAAAAATAACAAAGTTAAGGGCTTTTTTTTTTTTGAGGGGGATATAGGAATAATGTTAAGACTTCTTTAGGGGATGGGGACGGAAGGGGTTGGTCATTGTTTTATATACTAAACATTAGGGGGTTTTTTGTTGTTGTTTTTACACTGTTTCTACTTCAACAATCCTCTAGCCAAGGTAGATAATTTGAATTCAGATTGTCTGGGAAACCTTTTAAAAACATCCCTTATTTATGAGTGCTTCTTTTAGCCCTCAAACTATCAAGCTTTTCTTCTGACACAGGGCTTTGTTCCTAAAGACTTCTATAATTCTACTGGGAAAAACAAATAACTAAAACAAATCTCCCACCCCAACTACTATCTTTGTTTTCAAAAATCTATCTGCCTGAAATATGAACTAGAGTTCATCTTTAATGCCCTAGGCATAGCCAACCAGAGAGTCTCAGTCCTTGACTGAGGGACAGAAAAGAGCATAGGTCTCATTCCGTGCAGTGATATATCATCCCAACCATTTCCCACAGGTCTTCTGAGAAAGAATGCTCAAGAAGCCAGAGATTCAGATTAGAAGTCCACCAGTATTTTCTGAAAATCAGCAAGCAGAATGCAGCTTTCTAGCAATCAGTAACTCTGTAGTCAAACAAATACTTCTTCAAGCAGTGGCCCGTGACCAGTCTCAATACCTCTGCTGGACCATCAGCTAGTTGGATCCCCAGCAGCTCTGATAATGGGCGCTATGATATACACTCAGTGATTTCAAATAACATTTCCAAGCCTGCTCACAAATGCCACTCCAAAGTCCAGGTCAAAAGGTTGACTCTTAAATCATCAAAGCTTTATTAAGAACTATTCAATCTAGTTTTGGCTTTCATTCTAAGAGTTGACTAGATACTGAAGATGAAATATAATAAGAGATTCTCTTTTTTGATGGCTTTCCCAACATTGAATTTAAATATCTATTGTATATAATAAAATGTATACATTATATAAATATACATTTCTATGTATAATATGTTTAAATTATAATATATAATAGACATATTAGCTTTAATTTCTACTGGCTACACATAAAAATAGCCTGGTGAGTTAAATGAATTTTGAGCTCTCATAAAATTCAAATCCATCCTTCCTTTATACAAATATTCATTCATTCATTCACTCACTCATTCACCTAACATTACTGAGTGCTTAGTACATGCCAGGTCCCCATAACAGGTGCTGGGGATTAACAAGACATGGACTCTACCCTAAAAGATCATAGTATAATGGAAGATACTGACAGGCATATGGTGGATAATTACAACCCACTGTAGTAAGTGCTCCAGGGAGATCTGTCCAAGTTGCTATGATAGGAGAGGAGGAACAATTTCAATATCTACTCAGGAATAAAAGCCAGGAAATTGGGCAGAGTTAGATATGAAGCCAGTTTTAAAGCAAAAACTGGTTTTAAAATGGCAGTCTGTGGATGGGTACCAATGCATAAAAAAAGCAAAGAATTTCTCATATAGCTAAGCATTTCAACTTAAGAGCTGTTTTTCTGAGATCATATACTTTTTATATCCTGTTAAAATTACCCCTTGTTTTCTGATATCAAAGCCGGAGGAGATGTTAATTGTTCTGTATTTGCTATTGAAGGTCATGATCAAATGAAATACAAAGTTGGCAACCCAAATTCTTCTTGAATGTATACTGGTAGTGAAATTTTAATATATATAATATATATTTTGTGAAATATATAAAAATATATATTAATTATAAGTTAGAAACACATAATACATATTATTTATATATAAATTACAATATATGAATATATATATACAATGTATATAATTATATATATATCCATATACATATGGGATCCTATAATACAAAAGACACTGGAAAGCAATTTTTGTCTGAAGAATGTGACCCTGGGTAAGGAAGGCAGAGTAACAGGGGGCTGGGCATCAAATGGATTAAGCATTGGGGGAGGCCCAGGATGAGACCACTGAGGGAGAGTAGCCACTCACCACCCCTCGATTGTTCTTCAGTTCTCCATGACAGCACAGCACTCTCGAGTTGTCGATTAGAGAGTCTTTCTGGCCTTCTTCCAAGTAAAGAAGCCGCTCTTTGTAATAGCGGCACTCAGATTCCCCAGTCTTGGTGTTGATTTCTGCCACGATTCCCTGAATGATGTTTATCTATGGAAACAAAGAAGAAAGTATGGGGAAAGTAAGCAAACCATCCACACCAGTAAGTCCCAGGGGCTCAGCCTAGAAGGTCACCAAGATAGACTTGCATCTAATTCTGAGATTCTGTTATCCAACTTGCTGCTTTGGGAAAAGGCAAAAATAAATACATGCTTTGAATATATTGTGTTCATCTATCCACCTATACATATACACATAGATATACATATACACACACATATATATTTGTATACACATACAGGTATTTATATTATATATAAAACTGATGTTGATGCATAATTTTATCTCAGAGGAAGAGATATAAGGTATAGCTTTTGATGTGCAGGACTCATAACCACTGAGCTCTATGTTGCACATTTCTTCAAACATGCTTACAATGTTGAAAATACAGGCATATAAAAACTTTAGCCAAGGAGAGAAAACAAAGCAGAATGTAGTAGTCCCAAAAAGGGATCATCTTTGGGGGTTTGAATCCAGTTTCAAGGTTTCTCTATATGTACTCAATCTAACCTACAAACAAGATTTGCAAATTGGGTGTGACGAAATGATTTGGATAGCTTTTTAGTGGTAAAACATAAATGATTTAAAAAGGACAGAGAACTAGAAATGGAAAGACACTAGGTGTAATGATGGGAACTGTTTGTCTATATACATACACTCACACCCATGCCTAGAGCACATGTGAATATATTAGGGGTGGAGGGATTTCAGATCAAGGGTGGACACACTGTTGTTAATACAAAATGAAACAAAACAAAGCAATAAGAGTACAGCACTCAGACACAATCAGTGGGCATTTATTCTGATATGTTGTTGTTCTATCATATCATAGATAATATGTCTAAAAGATATAACATATTAAAAAACAAAGAACAAGAAATTAGTTGAGTAAAAACTCAAAGACACCAACCAAAGGCAAAATGATGACTTCCTCAGCAGGGACCTCTGTCCTCTAAGAGTGAAAAGACCAGCAGTCCCATCTTTCTTGTGGTAGTATTATTTTTTAAGTTTTTATTTAAATTCCAGTTAACATAGAGTGTAATAGTAGTTTCAGGTGTACAAATGATTCAACACTTACATACAACACCCTATGCTCATCACAACAAGTGCACTCCTTAATCCCCATCATCTATTTCACCCATCCCCTACCCACCCTGGCAACCATCAGTTTGTTCTCTGTAGTTAAGAGTCTGTTTCTTGGTTTGCCTCCCTCTCTCTTTCTCCCTCTCTCTCTCCCTCTCTTCCTCCCTCTTTTTTCCCCTTTTGCTTGTTTCTTAGATTCCACATATGAGTGAAATCATATGGTATTTGTCTTTCTCTGACTGACTGATTTCACCTATCATAATACTCTCTAGCTCCACCCATGCCATTGCAAATGGCAAAATTTCATTCTTTATGGCTAATATTCCATTATATATAGTTATATATATGTATACACACACACCCCCCCCCACATGTTCTTTATCCATTCATCAGTCAATGGACATTTGGGCTGTTTCCATAATTTGGCTATTGTAGATACTGCTGCTGTAAACACTGGAGTGCATGTATCCCTTCGAATTAGCATTTTTGTATTCTTTCCGTAAATACCTGGTAGTGCAATTGTTGGATCATAAGGTAGTTCTATTTTAACTTTTTGAGGAACCTCCATACTGTTTTCTACAATGGCTGCACCAGTCTGCATTCCCACCAACAGTGCAAGAGAGTTCCTCTTTCTCCACATCCTTGCCAACACCTATTGTTTCTTGTGTTGTTGATTTTAGCCATTCTGACAGGAGTGAGGTGGTATCTCATTGTCGTTTTGATTTGTATTTCCCTGATGATCAGTGATGTTGAGCATCTTTTCACGTGTCTGCTGGCCATCTGCATGTCTTCTTCGGAAAAATGTCTATTCATGTCTTCTGCCCATTTTTTAATTGGATTATTCATTTTTTAGGCATTGAGTTGTATAAGTTCTTCATATATTTTTGATACTAACCCTTTTTCAGATATGTCATTTGCAAATATCTTCTCCCATTCTGTAGGTTGCCCTTCAGTTTTGTTGATTGTTTCCCTCACTGTACAGAAGCTTTTTATTTTGATGAAGTCCCAATAATTAATTTTTGCTTCTGTTTCCCTGGCCTCAGGAAACAGATCTAGAAAGAAATTGCTACAGCTGTTGTCAAAGAGGTTACTGCCTGTGTTCTCCCCTAGGATTTTGATGGTTTCCTGTGTCACAGTTAGGTTTTTCATCCATTTTGAATCTATTTTTGTGTATGGTGTAAGAAAGTAATCCAGTTTCATTCTTTTGTATGTTGCTGTCCAGTTTTCCCAACACCATTTGTTGAAGAGACTGTTTTTTCCATTGCATATTCTGTCCTGCTTTGTTGAAGGTTAATTGACCATAGAGTTGTGGGTTCATTTCTGGGTTTTCTGCTCTGTTCCATTGATCTATGTCTATTTTTGTACCAGTATCATACTGTCTTGATCACTACAGCTTTGTAATATAACTTGAAGTCTGGATTGTGATGTCTCCAGCTTTGCTTTTCTTTTTCAAGGTTGCTTTGGCTATTCAGGGTCTTTTGTAGATGCATACAAGTTTTAGGACTGTTTGTTCTAGCTCTGTGAAAAATGCTGTTGGTATTTTGATAGGGATTGCATTAAATGTATAGACTGTTAGTATAGACATGTTAACAATATTTGTTCTTCCAATCCATGAGCACGGAATGTCTTTCCATTTCTTTGTGTCATCTTCAATTTTTTCATTAGTGTTTCATAGTTTTCAGAATACAGGTCTTTCACTTCTTTGGTTAGATGTGTTCCTAGGTATTTTATTGGTTTTGGTGCAATTGTAAATGGGATTGATTCCTTAATTTCTCTTTCTGCTGCTTCATTATTGGTGTATAGAAGTACAACCAATTTCTATATGTTGATTTTGTATCCTGAGAATTTACTGAAATCATTTATCAGTTCTAGCAATTTTTTTGGTGGAGTCTTTTGGGTTTTTTACATAGAGTATTATGTCATCTGCAAATAGTGAAAGTTTGACTTCTTCCTTGCTGATTTGAATGCCTTTTATTTCTTTTTGTTGTCTGATTGCTGTGGCTAGGACTTCCAGTACTATGTTAAATAACAATGGTGAGAGTGGACATCCCTCTCTTGTTCCTGACCATAGAGGAAACACTCTCAGTTTTTCCCCATTGAGGATGACATTCGCTGTGTGTTTTTCATATATGGCCTTTATGATTTTGAGATATGCTCCTTCTTTTTTTTTTTAAGATTTTATTTATTTATTTGAGAGAGAGAGAATGAGAGAGAGCACATGAGAGGGGTGAGGGTCAGAGGGAGAAGCAGACTCCCTGCCGAGCAGGGAGCCCAATGTGGGACTCGATCCAGGGACTCCAGGATCATGACCTGAGCCAAAGGCAGTCGCTTAACCAACTGAGCCACCCAGGTGCCCTGAGGTATGCTCCTTCTAAATCTACTTTGTTGAGAATTTTATCATGAATGGATGTTGTACTTTGTCAAATGTTTTTTCTGCATCTATTGAAATGATCATGTGGTTCTTATCCTTTTTTTATTAATGTAGTGTATCACGTTGGTTGATTTGCTAATACTGAAGCACCCTTGCAGCCCAGGACTCATGTTATTAGCAGGGAAGAGCTTAACAGATGAGAAATGGTAATAAGGTCTCTTCTTGGTTACATTTACTTAATGGAAAAACAAAATCTCTGAAAAGCAAGATTTTTTTAAAAGAAGACTTTACTCAGTGAGAACTTACCAGATCTTGTAATGTGTTAAAGTGGCAGTGAATTCTAAGATTGTTAAGTGATTATTTTTCACATTCTAGTGAAATGATACCTTCTGCCCAAAGCCAACTGGATAAAAACTTCTACCCAGTTAGAACTCTGGCATTTCCATGCAAGTCTGACAGAAGATCTTACAGCTTTGAGTTGAAGTCTGGTGACTATACCCTATGAACAGATGCATAATCTATATATTTTTGTAGCTATTATGAGTTTTAAAGCTCATTTATTCTTTTTTCTATCTCCCAAATTTTGGCGGTAGCACTACTTAGATAATAAATACATCTTTTAAAAAAACACAGGCTTTTTGTAGCATAAAATAATCTTTTTGGCTTTTAATGTCAACGTGACATTAAATATAAGTCCTATGAAATTAATCTGAGTTTTAGTAACATAAAACAAATAATAAATAGAACACTTTGATACACAAACTTTCTCTTTGTTTCTTCCCCCTCTTGGTTTTCAGACATGCCTGATTATTGTTACTTTCAAAAAAACCAAAAAAAAAAAAAAAAGAAAAGAAAAGAATAGGAAACTTCACAAAACATACTAAAGTTATGACTCATCCTTCAAATTAATTCAATTAATGCTTGTTGAGCATCTGTCCAGTATCAAACTAGATGGTATCATTCAAAGAAATGCGACAGGGTCCCTGCCCTCAAGAAGCCTTAAAATATATGGGAGGTACCTGACAAATTCTTTTATGTCTACCTTAACCTTTGGCCTTACTACTTTTTTAATGTGTAGTGGAATCCACATTTTTCCTTGCTTTTAAAGGTCTTAGCATTAATTGCTGTGGCTCTTTTTAGAGTTTAGTATTACTAGGTTTACCTGGAATTAACTGGGTCTTGAGTCAATTTTCTGAGGTTCCTGCAAGTATCCAGGAGACCAGAAAAATGATGTACTGTAGGCATAAATATGTGTGCACTTCCTAATTTAATTCAGGGACTGAACAGCTGACATATCACATGAAGATTAATAAACTCACGCAGCCCAGTGGTTCCTCAGGCAGCTATGACTACTGTCTGATGCTACTTCTTTCTCTGGTGTTTGCAAAGCTACAGAGACCAAATGATAGAAACAATCAGCGTTATTCCACATTCTTTGTGGACATTATAATAGCACTTCTGGGCCTGCTTTCATTTATTAAAAATCTTGTTTTGTAGTTATATCCACCTCTATACCATAAGTATCTAATCTCTGCACTGTTTTTTTTTTTTTTAAGATTTATGTATTTGAGAGAGAGAGAGAATGCAAGTGGGGGGAGGGGCAGAGGGAGAGAATCTCAAGCAGACTCCCTGCTGAGTGCAGAGCCCAACCGGGGCTTGAGTCCAAGACCCATGAGATCATGGTCTGAGTCAAAACCAAGAATGGGACGCGCAACCGACTGAACCACATAGGTGCCCCCTGTATTGGTTCTTGAGAGGTATTTATTGTGCAGAATCACAGGGGGGAATAAAGGTGTATATAGCAGATTGCCAATAGCAAACAGTCACGGTGGTTGTGCATTCAAGTTCAATTTATTGTTGCACCTCTCATCAGGGTTCAAACTGAAGGGAAAGGACCAGTAAAGCAAGACGATGACAAATACCTGGTAACAGAGCAGGGGTTGAGCCCACACATGCCGTAATCATCATCCTCAAAGCGGAATCTAAAAGCCCTGTCTGGTTCCTTGTGCGGTAATGTCATTTATTCGTAGGCTTGTGACATGAACCAAGAATAGCAGCCAGCACGGCAGGAACAGCAGGACTGTTCTTCTCATTGATTCCAGTGATATATTTTTTTTTTCAGGAGTTGGGGAACAGTGGCGGGCGGAGGGAAGAGATGGTCCGCCAGATCATTTGTTGCCTGAAACAATCCTTAGAATTTAAAATGATAAACAACCAGACCTCTGGACTATCTAAATATCTGAAGCTCTATTTAAAAATGTTCTCTTTTGGGGGAAATTTTTTTAACCCTCCGAAACACTGTTAAGAAATTCTAATAAAGATGTGGTAGTTTATGCATTGCAGTAAAAGCAAGACCTTTTTTTAGATCTAATTATAGGACTGGACACTTGGTGTAGAAGCAGTTTACTTATTAGGTTCTCTGATTTTTCCCTTTTCATAGGTGGAAAATCTATTCAGGGAACATGTAATTCAAGCTACGTTGGTACTATGGGTTTTATGTTTATCAGGCATTCACAATGTACCCAAGAGTACAGGGCTAAATATTTCTGTTCATCTGGGTTAATGCCCAGAGGATTTTGAAAAGAAGGAGAAAAAATAAGCCCTAACATTGCTGTGCCTCTATTGTATAAGTGGGCATTTAGAAGACTTGCTTTGCAGACATTTTCAAATGCGGGTCTGCCACGCTTCACACACAAATCTGCCTAAGTAACTAGGTGCAGATTCAACTTTTAAAAATGACATCACATTTTATGCACTAGGGAAACTGGTACGTCCTTTCATATTGCAAACAACCGTCTTCTTATCTGTTTTTAAATCCAAACTTTAGCTCACTGGGCAATTTTAGAAACAGAGCATTCTTCTTTCATGCTGCATATTAAAAAGAAGAAATCTTAACAGTAAAACTCAGAGCAGGCTCACGTGCTTCAAAAAAGTAATTATTTAGACTAGCTTGAGCTCCCTGTTGTATTCATTCCTGCAGACCACACACTTGCTGGGATGAAATATGGACAGGGGGCAACTCTACTGCATGCTTCCCGGTAGTGAAAAACAGACATGATGAAGTAGGATGGGCCTCCTCCCCCGTGCCTGTGTCCTTTATCCACGCTGGACTGGGGACTGGTCTGTGTGTGTTTGCAATCAGTCAAGAGCATCTTTCCTCTATCTTCTCTATCCCTACAAGGAGGCACCTGGCCCAGCTCTGCAGCCATGAGGCCTCTCCACAAAGCCTGGGGGCCGGACAGCTTTCTGTAATTCTACAGGCAATGGGGGCTCAGGGAAGCATCCAGGCTTTCAGCTCTGCGGTACAGGATCATAAAATAGTGGAACAGGCAAATAACAAATACTGTTATTTGCAGTCCGCACTGGGAGATTTGACATCAACCTCATCACGTGCTGGCTCCGGACCCAGGCAAGTTATTTAAGCCCTCCAAGCCTCTTCTGGAATATGGACAGCTATCCAACCCTAACAAGGACAGCTATCTCATAGATTATTATAAGGATTAAATGAGATATATAACTTATAAAGTGATTACATAAAGCTGATTTACTAGGTACTCAAGAAATGTCAGCAGGTATTGCTAGAATTATTATTGTTGTGATTACTACTAATTATTATTAAACCCCTCTCTGGGAGGAGATAGATGGTTTGCTCATAAGTTTCATGGCTTCTGATTTTCAAGTCACTTATGCATATCCTCTTTCTGTTCCAGATGCAGTCAGGGAACGAGCCCTTTGAATTGGTCTCTAAGCCTCCATCCCCATGGCTCCTCCCTCAGCAGGTTTCCATGACTGCATGCCTGGACCACTGAAGCAGCCTCTCAGCTTGCCTCCCTGTCCCTAGCCCCTTCCTCCACTGTCCCCTATCCTACAGACAAGGAGACTAACATGTCCAAGCTTCCACAGCTTGTCAGCAATGGAGCTGGGATTTGAACCCTGAATCCCAGCTAATTAGAAAACAACAAACAAACAAAGGAAAAACATCTATTTAAAATCCTCTAGAACCAGATCTGAACTCTCATCTTCTGCCTTCTCTCCTGCAGCTTCCTCAGAGTATCCTCAACTGTGGGCAGACTGATCCACGGTAGTCCCCAGGCATTTCTTTGTCCTGTCATTCCTCTAAAGCTTTGCTCAGGCCACTGGCTCCTCCTGGCCTGCTATCGCCTCTGCCCTGTCCCGCAGAGCACCCCAATCAGAACCAAGCTCTCCAGACAGAACACTCACTGTTCACAATATTCTCATGAGATGGATCCATTTTCCTGGTCTTCTACTGCTGCTAGGGAAGAATCTCTCTCTCTCTCCATACTTAATGAACATTTTCTGGTGAGCAGGAGGTTTGACTAGGTCGGTCCCTCACTGCAGCCAGAGGCCAAAGAGAGCTGGATATGAAATGGGTGTCGACTTCAAAAATGGGCTCAGGGGCTAAGGTAAGAGGCAACTCCGATTTGCTAACTAAACAAAGATATTCAATTTAAAATCTCCAGAGATCTTAACCCTCGCAACTGTTGTAACAGATTACAGTTTATTATGAATTGTAATTACAGATTACAGAGTCACTTATACAAAATCAAGAACTTTTAGAAATCAAAGCGACCTTTGGGTGTATTTCATATAAACACTGCATTTTATAGGTTGGGAGAGTGAGGCAGAGAGAGAAGTCACTTTCAAAATCAAAACATGACTGATGGCAGCACCAAGCCTAGAAGCCAAGACCCCTGGGTCCCGTGTACCCAGACACCCATGATTCACCCACGCACCCAATCTAGACACAATGGAGAAAACAAGGTAAAGACAGAAAGAAGCAGATGAACTTACAGCTTCTTCCAGGTGTTGCTGATCTGGATTATCATTTGGTGTGTGCCTCAAGATTTCTCGAAGAAGCAGAGGGTATTTCACTAGACGGCTCCTTGGAATATCAAGAAAATTCCAGAGATCTAGCTTGCGGCTAAAGGGGGATTCTAAACATCGCTGTAGGAAATCCTGGACTCGGTGGTCTTGTTTTTTGTGGTCCAGCAGAGCTTTGGCGGCGACTTGATTGCTGCAGTAGCTGTCATAGGAGCTGAGACAAGGCAGCTAGGAAAGGAACATCAAAACAGGGTTGGAGTGTGGAGCTAACTGTGCTCTGAAGCTACCAGCGAGTATCACTTGTGCAGACTGAACAAAACCTAACCGGTCTCCAGGCCTGGCCAACATTCCTTTATGTGCATGACTAGAGGAGACAGACTAGTGCAATCTTCAAAATTGCAGGCAATGAACAGTTTTTAGGGTTTGGCTTGCTTGCACGAAGTTATTTTCTTAGTTGCACATTTAGTTTCTTGATTGTTAAGACCCCAACATAATTTGTTTGGGTTCCTGCCAATCTAAGCTAGAAACAAAAGAACCAGAAAAACTGCATATGCATACAGCTCAAAATTTTCCTGAACTTCCAAAAGTGTCTGGTGAGGGGAAAGCTTCCTATCTTTAAAAACAAACAAATGGGATTTCTTTTAAAATTATTCATAAGAGGGCGCCTGGGTGGCTCAGTTGGTTAAGCGACTGCCTTCGGCTCAGGTCATGATCCTAGAGTCCCGGGATCGAGTCCCGCATCGGGCTCCCTGCTCGGCAGGGGGTCTGCTTCTCCCTCTGCCCTCTTCCCTCTCGTGCTCTCTGTCTCTCATTCTCTCTCTCAAATAAATAAATAAAATCTTTTTTTAAAAAAATTATTCATAAGAAACTCATCTGGAGGACTTAGTGGCATAACAAGAAAGCAAGGAGTCAGACTTCATGGCCCAGCCCTTTGCAAGGCCTGGTGCAAGCAACTCTGTTAGCTGAAGGTTACCTGGTTCCAAGGTGGGCCAATTATAAAGAACTCCACGAAGTTTAAGCAAAAGTATAATAAAAAAAATTAGATGCAGGAAGCATTTAGAAAAATCTTCGAGATTAGATTCTTGTCTATACCTCATGGTTAACATCACAACACCATGCAAAGAACATTTAAGCCTAAAGACTTTGGAACACTTCAACTTCACTATCTTCCTTCCAGCAAAATACTAATTTCCCTGCAGTCACACTGTGCAAACACAGAGTCAGAGACCCAGTAAGAAGGCTGTTCATCTCCCTTTTCCACTCCTTCCTATTAGTGGCACCCAAGGCTCAGCATCCTAATGCATGGGCTGTCAGCTTCCGGAAAGGTACCAGAGGCGATAAAAAGCAGCCAATGGCCCTGCTGTGTTTGCTTCTCTCCCTGGCACTAAGGAGCCACATTTACCACAACCCCTGCCCTGTGGAGGGATTCAGAGCAAGACAGTGGCAAGAGGGTCTTTAATTTCTGCATCCTCAAACTTTGCATTGGGCTTACCATCCACAGACATTCAAAGTTTATATTCTGAATGAACAAATAAATGAGTGTTTAATGGTTTCCAGATTAGGTAATATTTGATGGCCTGGGAACATGGCTTAGAAATAAACTGTGGCAGCATCTGAACAATGGGTCAAAGTGTAAGTATTCTGGTGCTTCTTTTATACCTCTTATTGAAATTATTTTCTCAGTGACTGAAACCAAAAAAAGATACCAAGGAAGTAATGTTTAAGTTCACTGTCGAGTTTAACATTCTTTGGAAAGGTCTACCTTCCTTATGTGTCATAAAAAAACACAAACCTTTATTTGTGTTAAAAAGAGCTGCAGAAATTCTTTCCTCAACCTTATATTTGAAAGTAATGATAATTGCTACTTACACACTTACACACACACACACACACACACACACCCCCCAGAGGTGGTATTGTGGCTTGTAATTTAGATTTTCAGAGTTAATTAAAAAGAGCTTCAGGCCCTCTTAATTCCATTTCCACTTCCTCGCCTTTTAAAAAGACCTGGAAATGCCCAATGTTTTCATTATGGAGAAACAAATCAGCAGTAACTATCAGATGTAAACCAGTGAGGAACTCTGACCACACTGCTGCTCACTGTCCAATGGGCCATTACTCTCTGATCCTGCCGCCCCCACTGCCATGGCAACCCGAACCAGCTCTGGTCCTGTTCACACCTGACAGGGTGCTCATTTCCTGGGCATGACCTGAAAGGCGATCTGGTTCAACCCCACAGACTAGAAAGGGCCATGAGTGATGATTTGATAGGGAAGGAAGAATGTACACATCCTGGTTCCCAAATACATACACATTCACTTACATAAAATGTGAGAGGTGATAATACAGTGGTTAAGCGGACAGACTCTAGAACCAGGGATAATCATGCTCAAAGCCTAACCTGGATAGTTACTAGTCAGGTGACCCTTCTGAGCCTCAGTTTCCCCACTTATAGAATGCATATACTATTGTCCTCCTATCTTTTAATGAGATAAGGCAGACAAAAAAAGAGCTTGGCTTCTGGGTAAGAATCTGTAAGTACCAGCTATTAAAGCAAAAGTATAATTAGTAAAAAATTATTTTTTGTTGTTATTTATCCCTAGGATATTTTTATTGAAGAAATTGTGGTTTAGAGAAGCAAAACTACTTGTTCAGCTAGAGACAAAACCAGTCTGCAGCATGTTCTTCCCCCACCCTTCTCCCCAAAGCTCTGAACTCCTCGACAGCTCTTTAAATAGACCATCAAGAATTTATAAAGGAAACTCTTTCACTTTCTTTAGAAATTCTTTCTATCTCCCTAACCTTGTGAAAAGCGGCAGAACAAACCCATTTTTTTTGCTTCGATGTACCCTGCCTCTCTCTATAGAATTAAAATTTAATTAGAACCCAAATTAACATGAGAACTTGCTGCCTTGGAGAGCTTGTAAATTATTCAAATTTATTAAATTATATAAATTAAATTATACAAATTTATTACTGAAAAAACGTTAGCATGAAGATAAGTCACTTGGGAAGCTGTTTCTGTCCAAGAGGGGAAGTGTATGGGATCAGGCCTACACCGGTGCGGGAGACGGATCCTCAGTGACCAGGGTGGCTCCCTGAGGAAACCACCACTCTGCTTCAGGCCTTCAAAGTACAAGTAATTGATTCATTCTAAGGTCAAAAGGACTGGCCAGGCCTGTCCCATTTGGGAGGCTCACTTGTTTAAAAGAGTTTTTGTTTTTTTTTTCCCACCTTTTTTCCCTGGGGGAGGGGGGAAGTTGGGGGTGGGGGTGGCGAATAAATCAATTTTTCATGGGTCGAATGGGCTCTGACTTTTCTCATTCAAAGTCCCCTCAGATGTTTATTTTGTTCCGTTAAAAAGACCAGAACTCAAACAGATGTACCCCTTGGTTTACAGTTCCCACTCGCAGGGACACATCTGCAGTTAAAAGTGGGAAAACATTTAACAGCTCGTCGGGCCTGATAAATAAGGGCCGTTTCTCATGAGGTCTGGTCACAATGGGCCAGTTGTTTAATTTTAGGCTGCTCTTCAAGCTGTAAGTCCCCACTTGATGTCTGAAGGGTTCAGAGAGCAGTGGAAGTGGTCACATTTCCTTTGAGTAGGTACAGAAAAGGCCTGCAAAAGCCACCCCCAGATCAAACCAATTTCCTAGTAAGAGTGGCAACCACTTATTTCAGAAAAAAAATTAATAACAAGGCAAATTAATAGCAAGGCAAAACCACTTCTGTTTCTGGTGTGAACTGACAGTCTGTATATGATGCCTATGGAAACCATGTCGTTGTATATCGCCATCTCGTCAAAGACAGCAGCATCGTGCTAATTCTGGAGTGTGGCCTCACTGGCCCCCCCCATGCCCATCAGAGCAGCCCACAGACTCAGGAAGTTTAAGAAATATTGAGGCAGAATCTCTCTTCTCATTACACCTTCTCTGTCTCCAGCTGGCTGGCTCTCTTTAGAGAAATTTCTTTGAAGGCTAAAGAAGTTAAAGCACCTACCACGTCTTATAGTAAGTCAAAAATATAAGATGAATGAGCTCTCCGGAAATATTAAGGCACATTTTCTAAATTATTCATCTTAGAACATTGCTTGCCTTTCAGATGCCCTTGGGGTATTTCGGCCTCCATGCTAACAGTGACTTCTGAACTAAAGCTATCTAAGTCATGAAACCCTCAAACTTTCTTGATCAAAGCAGTAATTGAGAAGCAGAAGTTAGGATAAGGGATCAACATCAAAACACAGGAACCGGAAGGCCTAGGAAGGTTAAAATATAACTACAAGTGTAACTGGATCAAGAGAACTCACATGGTGATAGTAGGATTTATAACCTTCACAACATTCCCCAAACAGTGGGATGACTCTAATGCTGGCTGCTGTGGCAATTCCTGCCTATTTTTCTGGAAGACTGTGTGGATCAGAGAGATGAGAGATCTAATCTTGCCTGGAAGAAGTCATCAAAGTAATCTGCTTTTATTACCTGCTTCATGACAAATGAAAACCACCTGGAGCTGGGATGGTACACTCAAGGACTCAAAGGAAACAGAGGTATGGTAATAGGGAATGGTGGGGACTGTGGCAAAATAGAAAGTGCATGCCTGGTCTAAGGTACATTAAGCAAATGAACGACCACATTATGCACCCAACAAAACACAAATTCAGCCCCAAGACCATAAATTTAGAACCCCTAATCTAAGGTCACAGCTGATTTCTTTGTTTAATTAGGAAAGGGGATGGGTTATTTGGGATGAAGGTCAACATGACACCAAGCCTTCCTATGAAGTTACTCAAAATCAGATATATGCTAAACATTAACAACATTTAGTATTACCTTGTGTATGAAACTACATTTGACCATGAGAGGTTTTTTTTGGAGGCTGAATAAAAGCGCCTTTTTTTTTGGTGATGGATAAGAATATGTCTGTGAATATTTACTGGAATAGAAATGATAATAATTATATTAGTAGTAATTGGCCTCAATTGAATATTAACTAGTTTTACCTTATTTGATGTAAAACTAGTAACCATTTCATGTGGGCCTTTACTTATTTTATTGCAAAAAGGCCATGTTATCTTTAAATGCTGCAAATTTGTATTAAGAAAAAAAAAACTGTTTCCATGGGTTGAAGAGATAAAGCCTAAATATGATAAACTTTGCTAGGAATTTGCCATTTATGATGTAAAACTAATATGTGCCAATACAAAAAGTCTAGCTAAAATGAAACTCTATCTCCGTTATTGAAATTTATGCTCAATCAAGACTAGAGAACTTTTCTTACCCAGCCCACGAGGATGTGACCAACATGTTCGGTGGAGCCATCCGGCTTCCGAGCATCTCGAAGTTGACTAAGGAGCTCTGGTTAAAAAAACAACAACAACAAAACAAAACAGAATGCTTATTTTGTTAGGCATTCAAATATGAACAAGACTGGAAGTAGATTCTGGGTTAATCACATTATTACATAATCATGACTTGTGGGACGACTCAGTTAAGGCTACAAGTCATGACTCATTCTGGGAGCAAAATTATACCTTCGTGTAGAGGAATGAGAGAGTCCAGTGTTCCAAAAATTTGATTCAACTCTTGTTCTGTCATTATGGAGAGTTTCAGCATGGGGTCATGATAGGCCTGCACAAGAAGGGCAAGAGATAGAAGCAAACATTTAAAATCAGAGGAAGCAAGTGGTTAATGTAAACAGCGTCGGTGTCTGTGAGACCCCACATAATAACAAAATATTTGGCCCTCCCCAACAACTTCTTCCAAAATGCTGTGGAGACACCAGATGGGTGTGGCCAGAGCAGATGAGAATCCAGCATTGCCTTGGGCCATCTGTGGTTGTTGATAAACCAAAGCATATTTTAAAAAAGCTTTTTTATTCTAGTATATCATACATCTGGGCAAGGGCACAAATCCTAAGTACAGAGCCGATCTGATTTGTATAATGTTTTAAAATTTAACATTATTGAAGACCTTGCAGCTTGAAAAGCTGCTAATTTATACAGAATTAGTTACTAGCAGGTTCTTTTTCAATTAGTCCCTATTTAAACTAAGCAAAGAAAAAAAGAAGAGGCCATTAAGAGAAGGAAGGGAAAAATGAAGGGGGAGAAATCGGAGGGGGAGACGAACCATGAGAGACTATAGACTCCGAGAAACAAACTGAGGGTTTTAGAGGGGAGGGGGGTGGGGGAATGGGTTAGCCTGGTGATGGGTATTGAAGAGGACACGTATTGAATGGGGCACTGGGTGTTATACGAAAACAATGAATCATGGATCACTACATCAAAAACTAATGATGTATGGTGACTAACATAACATAATAAAATAAAATAAAATTTTAAAAACAGAAAAGAAAAGAAAAGTGATGGCATCCTTTATGACTGCTCTGAAGCCAAAAGACCAAAATCTCTGTCAATCTTATCATCTCTTATTAATGATAATTAAACAAGAACACACAATCATACCCAGGTCACTGTAACAGAGTGCAAAAACTCAGATGGCACAGTCCCTGCTTCCAAGAAGATTTATAAAGCTAATTGGAAGGTAAGAAAAACACGTGGATAATTAGATATATGTTTTTAAAAGCTCAAGACTAAAAACAGGAGAGATGTCCCATAGCAGCAAAAGCTGATCAAACTATAACTGCTTAGAGGGTGAGAGAATTAAAGCTGGAGTAGTCAAGGGAGATTTAAGAGCTGCCTGGCATGGAGAAGGAGGCAGTAAATACTGGTGAGGAATGAATTGAGATTTGAGCTAGTTCCTGGAGGATGGCTGGATATGGATGGTTGAAAGGAAAGGAAGGGTTTCCAAGAAGGTAGAACCACCATAAGCAAAAGGACGGCAGTAAAACATCCTTAAGGTGCTTAGCTTCGGGAAATCTTGAAACAGAGTTAAATGCCTTCTTTGCCATCTCCGTCTTCCTCCTCCTCCAGCCCTGCCTAAAAACACAGTTTCTTGGCTGTGTCCAAGCAAAGTGTGGATGGCCATCTCCTGGGAATGTTACAGATGGGACTTCATATTAGCAGGAATCTGGACTAAGGACACTTAAAAGAAGGGAGGCATCTTTCCAACCCTGTGATTCTTTAAAGGGGGCTGGGAATATCAGATGAAGGAGTCTGGATTTCAGCCTTCGGGGGGTGGGGGGCGTCACTGGAATGGAAAGGTTTTGAGGAAGCTTGTTGTCCAGACAATACAGGCTACAAGGCTTGGGTTTCCTCTCCCTTCCCGCACACAATGTGATTAAAACACAAGTTTCTATATAAAAGACCCTAATTCACATGATAGTATCCAAATGCCTCACTTAACCACTTTCTCTACTTAGGAGATTCAAGTGGCTTTATTTCTAAGACATCGTTCCAGTTTCAGACATCCGCATGCTTGCTCCCAAGGGTAAGGAGGCTCCGCCATGAGAGACAATGAAATATATGGAAAGTCAGGCCTCTACGAACACTTCCTGATTAAACTCAAATATTCTTTGAGGTGCATTAGAGACATGCAAAGGAGAAACCCTACAGGCACCAGATGCAGAGAACCTTCTTGTTTTGAGCCATTTTCCCCACTACTTGGTTTGTGCAGATTCTTCTCAATTGTTGATGATCTGTCTTAGTCATAAAAAGAGCGCTCCTAAAGTACAATCTTAGAATTGTAAAATTACTCATAAGAGGAAAAAAAAAAAGGAGGTGGCCCAAATGACTACTGGATTCAAATTTACCTTTTTTGCCAATTTCAAGTCCTCTATCAAGTCTTCTTCCCCTTGGGAAAGCTCAAAGATTGCCTGCAAGCAAAGACAAAACACATTCACTGAACACTCCATTTATGAGACCAAATTCAAACAGTGCTGGTTCTGTTGCTCAAAGCCCCAGATCTACCCATTTCTTAAACATTTTTAAAGGATTCCTTAAAAAGTTAAATTAACCTGCAGCAAATGCATCTAAGTAGCTAAAACCTTTTATAAAGGAAGAATTTTGCAAAACTTCTATATAATGTACTCACCCATTTGTGGAAGAAAGGGGTCCCACATATGTTTCCAACCCAGTAAGTCATCTTTCACGTTACAGAACTTGGGTGCAGCCAGACAAGAGGGAACTATTTTAGGTAAAATAATGACAGTTGGATTCTGCGTCTCTCATGTGTGCAGCAACCATCATAAACAGGTCTGTTCTCAGTGATGGGCATGGCAGTATTATGAACTGGACCATCACAATTTGTCTTTGTTCTACTCAACAGAAGGTGAATCTCAGCAGAAAGCTTTATTCTTATCAGCCATTTGTCTTGAGGCTGGAATTGTAGGAAGAATCCAATATTTTATCACTCTAAATGTCTGGTGAAGTTAATTCATTCTAAATTACTTCTCAGCCCTACACGGTACAATAAATAAAATTATAGGAGCCAGCTGTGAGCAAGAGTGTGTAAATGGACCATTTCTAATTTGGCTCTATTAAGCCATCATAATTTCAGAGCTATGATGTGCAGAATACTCTTTCACTCATCTGGGAGTCTAAACTGTTGGCAAACATTGTTAAAGGACTCTATGTTTAGTCCTTTAACAGGAGTGATAGTTTGGGGACTCCTACATTTCTTTCAGACTAAAGGGAAGAAGTGAGCAAGCCTGGAGAGCACCCTCCATCTCTAGGGTGGATGGAGTATAAGACAAGGAGTTTGCTCTCAGATAAAGCAGGAGAAGGCAGAATACTGTGCTGGAGGCCATGCATGGTGACCCCTCCCAAGGCCCAGTAAAGCCACATCATGCCCTCCTGGTATTCTGTTTTGTTGAACCAGACTCACAGGAGAAGTTGTAAACATAGTACAGTGAGGTCCTGTGCCCCCACTACTCAGCTTCCCCCAATGGTGATGTCTTCCGTAACTACAGAGCATCATCAAAACCAGGAAATGGGTTGTCACAATACAATTAACTAGACTTTACTTAGACCTTCCTCAGATTTCCTTGTACATCTGTTTTACTAGAGCTTACTTACATAGGTGTGATGGTCTGACTACCAAATGTGGTCCCACTGACCAAATGTGGTTCCCAGGAGAGGAAAACCACAGAACCCCATACTGGGAAACACCACCGTCAGATGTCTGTTGTGGGACAGCACAGTGTCACCATGAAGACCATGGGCTCTGGAGTAGGACAGGACCTGGGTTCAAATCGCAGCTCTGTAACTTTCTAGATGGGCGAACTTGTATTCACTGTACCTTAATAATCTCCCAATCTGCAGAATCAATCCTTCTTTCCTTCCCACTATCAGATCGTACAAGTTATATAGGCATACTGTTAACACTTGGGAAAACATAAAAAAGTGGAAAGTGGAAAATTTTAATGTACCCATAATACCATCTTGTTAACTATTGTTAGGGTTTCTTCATATTTCTTCACAGATTTTTTTCAGTGCATGTATTATTTTAAAATGCTTTCTTATTTCTTTTAAATAGGTGATACATTAACACAGTTCAAAATTTATAGTGCACAAAGGGGTATATGGTGAAAACTTTCCTTCTTACGTCTATCCAGCCACCCAGTTCCCACCCAGAAGGCAACAATGTTACCAGTTCCCTGGGAATCCTTCCAGAAATATTTTATAATTCTACAAAGCAAAAATGTGCACCTACACACATATATTCATTTTTCCTTGTTCTTTCACATAGATGGTAAAAGGACATAATATACCCTATTTTGTGCCTTGCCTTATCCACTTAGCCATACATGCATACCAGCACTTCTTGTTACAGCTACATTGTAGTCCATGTATATCTTGTAGATATTCATTATTTAGCCAGTCCCTGACAATAGATGTTCAGGTTCTTTTCAGCACTATTATAAACATATGAATAACCTTACATATATATCTTTTCATCTGTGTATAAGAAGGCAGACAGATTCCTAGAAAGGAATTGCTGAGCCCAAACCTAGAAAGCTTTCAAGTATGCCTTTTGCCAATGTCGGGTTTTCCACAAAAATGGAGGGTTCCAAGGGTTTCACTAGATGATGCACTGGATGTGCTTTGGGCACAGCCTGGCACTTGACAAGCTTTCTATAAAGGGTAAGATGACCATAGTCCTTTAGAGCTATTGATACAGAAAACTTACAGGTCATGAAATGAACTGCATTCCCTAGATAAGTTCTCCACAAAACCGAATCAAAGTTTCATAAACTGAACATTTTAAAATATTCTAGAAGTTGCTATCAACATATAACTCAAGTGATTATTTTTGAGAGCTCTGGGATCCTAAACAGACACTTCCTGATTCATTTTCTTTGTAAATTCAGATTTTCACATCAGTTTCTTTTTAAAGCAGGGGCCGCCCACCCAGCTGGATGCTGGGTTCTCAGTTCCTTACAAGGCGTGACACCCATTTGTCCTCCTACAAATGCAGTGAAGAACTGACTGGGAGCCCGCGGTGTAGACACAGTTTGGCTCTCGCCTATAGCGCACTTCGTTCCAGACACAGGGCCAACTCCTGGGTCCTGAGCCTACCTCCTGACGTTTGATTTCCTTGGACGGAAGCATCTGATTGACGCACACATCGAAGGTCTCACTCCACAGCTTGCTGTCTCTCCGCTTCGTGCTTGAGGGGGCAGCATTTCTGGACCAGGGTCGGGGGGCGAGGATGTCAGGACGGCTCTCGCTGCGGAAGCTGATGGAACGCTAAACAATGAGAAAAACAAACCATCACGGGGCCATGGCAGGACTTGGGTGGATTGTTAGAGCAGCTTCCTGTCACTGACAGAATATAAATCAGATATTCACAAAAAAGAGAGGACAATGCCACAAGGCCTTTTGGGAAGTGGGGTGTTTTCTTGAGCCTACGTGCTAAGGGAAATTGGGCAAAGGGGCTGCGTTCACACATGTACTGGGAGTATCCGTTCCGTAAGACCCGGACACGGCACAGAAACATACACAAAGGCAGCTCTCAGAGAAGCCACAGGCTCCACATTTTTTTCCAGCGGACAACCCCCCTTCTTCAGAAGAACAAGGATTAACAGCAGTGGATGTCCTTTACATCTGGCTAGTACTCCCACTCTCCTCCTCCATCAAGGAACAGAAGGCCGCTATCCTTGGGTATCCTACTTGGTGCACAGTTTGGGTGGGATGCCCCAGACCTGACCAGTCAGAGTAGTCCTCCACCCTGGTTCAGGGACGGGTACCTGCTTCTCCAAAATGTGCTAAGTGGTTCATGGGAGAAAGAGTGGGAGGGTCTTTATTCCTTTAGTATTGTGAACCCAAGAGACAAAATAAGCAGGAATTTCTTGCAGCAGCTCTCTCTAGTCATGCAGATAAGTCTATCTGCTTTCAAGGAGAATAAAGGGACACACAGAATGAAGGACAGAGGGAGAGGGACTGATGGAGGGAGGGAGCAAGCTTTAACCACACTGTTTAAACCCTTGGATCCCACTGTACATGAAGCCAGGAAGAGCCACTCTTCGATTAAGGGGTTAATACATTCCCCCTTCTGTTTATATTAACTTCGGTTGGGATTCTGTCAATTTGAAAACTACCAACTAATATGTATATTAAATGCCATCTTGGCAGCAAATGATGCCTGTCTTTGAGGTATTTTCTTATTTTTCTAGAGGCTCTGGTAGACTTTGGGGTGCTCTGACTACCTGAAGTCCACTCTTGGGGCTGAAACATGCTATCACAGTGCCTTCTCACGACAAGTACAAATGATCAAGAAGAAAGCTAAGTGAATCATCTTTAAGCCTTCATCCTAGAAGATTTCAACACCCTTATTGGGAACTTTGCCAAAGCACTGAGGTGTTGCTGTGCTCAAAACCACATTCTTATTTAGTAAGACATGGCTGTGGCCACATGTGCATGGCCTTCAGAAGTTCCAACTCCTCAGTCTGGCATAGAAGGCCTCTTGTAATCTGACAACAGTCTATATAACTAGAATCACTTCCTGCCACTCACCTGTGAGCCCTCTATTCTCCAGCCCTACTAGGCAATCTGCCATTTCCTAAATGCATTATGCTTTGCCATCCCTTTGTACTTCCTTCAAGCAATCTTCTTTTCCTGGGATGCTTTTCTTTCATTTACTAGCTGGCTAACTCCTAAGTGTCCTCAGGATATACCTCAAACTCCTCCTCTAAGAAACCTTGACCACTTTCCCAGAGCAATTTGGACATAGCTCTGATATAGCAATGATCACATTTTATTACACTTACTGGTCACCTGCCCTGATCTATAAACTTCCTGAGGGCAAGAACTGATTTTGCATGTGACATATGAGGTTGCCTCACTGAGACAGTCTAAGGCAGCTTCCAAATATTTTGAGATTCAACAATAAAATTTAAGAAAGAAAAGAATTTTAAGGGAGCTATTCAACATAAGGGCATTGTTAAATAAGTTATAATTCATCTGCTTGATGGTATACTATCTAGCCAATTAGACAATTCTGAGACCATTTTAACAGCTAAAAATCCCTTCTATGTAAGTTAAAATCAGAACTAAAATCTGTATATGAATACTGTTTCTAGTTATGAAAAAAAGCACAAGAACAAAGATATAAAAGGAACACCAGAAAATTCTATTGTTTTTGCCCGATGACATGATAGGTGATTTTTTATCCTGTTTATAAATTTTTTATAATTCAAGAAAAAATGAATAAATGAAAAATGTAAAAAGAAACTTCCAAGGGGCTTCAAGGTATTATCATAACCTTCTTGAAGCAGGAAGTTAGCTGTTTACAAGTAGCAACATGAGTTCCTCAGGCTGACACAGCCTTCCAAGAGCCCCTGGGCTCATTAGTGAGCTCATGATCACTGGACCAGCCCCCGATGCTGGTCAAGAAAGAACTTGCACCAAATACATGGTTCATTAATGGTATATCGCAAATCCTTGTGATCTCTTGAAAACAGGCCCTTATAAACAGTGACCAGACTAATGCTTGCAGATCCTCCGCACTCAGAATCAATTAGCCACAGGCACGGAAAGGTCAAAACAAGCAAAGTGAGTCATCAGGTTACTCACTGATCTCAGTTTTCGGTTCTGATTACAGCCGGGGTGGGAATTAAAGAGTAGAAAGAGAGGAAAACACAAAAATAAGATTCAAAATGAAAGACATTTTCCACTTTCACTCGAGAGAATCAACCGCCCACCTTGTAACAGTTTCAACTCAACCCCTGACCAACTTAAAATTCCCCTCTCCTCACCACCAGTTCTCAAGTAACTTATGCTAACTTTAAATTTTCATACATTACAAAAGTATATAAAACTAAGTACAAATCCCCTCATTTTCCCAGAAGTAACTGCTATTAAGTCTGTTCTAGATCTTTCCAGACCTTTTAAATGCATTTGCCAATGATCACAGAAAACAGAATGTTTTCTCTTCTCACTCAACAATATGTCTCTTCGTATTTGCATATAAGACTCATTCTACAAAAATAATTTATGGGGGTAAATTTCACATAACCTAAATTAACCATTTTTGTGAACAATTCAGTGGCCTTCAGTACATTCACAATGTTGTGCAAACACCACCTCTGTGTAGTTCCAAAACATTTCCATCACCCCAAAACCACTCTTTCTCTTTAATGAGTGCAGAGTTAGTATCCCATGGTCCAGATGGACCACATGGATTTAATCAACCTCCCACTGATGGACATGAAAATCGTTTCCAGTGTCTGGCTATTACAAAAAGTGCTTTAGTGAACATCCTTTATGTATTTGTGCTATTTTTATAAGGCAGATTCCTTAAGTAGAATTCCTTGGTCTAAGAAATATCTACATTTTAGCATTTGACATGCATTTCCAAATTTGCCAAATTGACCTCCAGACACTGTTTCAACTTCATTGTCCCCAGAAAGGTATGTGAATTACCTTTTTCCACACTCTATCAACAAGATATTATTATTAATCTAATAGGGAAAACAACTACAGCTGATCCTTAAACAACATAGGTTTGAATTTTGAGGGTCCACTTACATGCAGATTTTTTTTTCAATAAATATGGTACAGTACTATAAATGTATTTGCTCTTCCTTATGGTTTTATTTATTTATTTATTTTTAAATATATTTTTTAAAGATTTTATTTATTTATTTGTCAGAGAGAGAGAGCACAAGCACGGGGAGCAGCAGGCAGAGGGAGAAGGAGGCTTCCCGCGGAGCAGGGAGCCCGATGTGGGACTCGATCCCAGGACCCTGAGATCATAACCTGAGCCAAAGGCAGACACTTAACCAACTGAGCCACCCAGGCAACCCATCTTCCTTATGATTTTAATAACATTTTCTTTTTACCAGCTTACATTATTGTAAGAATACTGTATATAGTACTTCTACAAAAGATGTGTTAATTGGCTGTTTATGTTATTGGTAAGGCTTCTGGTCAGCAGCAGGCTATTAAGTAGTTAAGTTTTGGGGGAGTCAAAAGTTATATATGGATTTTCATCTCTCTGCAGAGTGTGGGGGGTGTCGGTGTCCCTAACCCTTGCATTGTTCGAGGGTCAGCTGTATACCTTAACTCCAGTTTCATGTTTTTGAAAAATATGACTGAGCATATTTTTATGTATTTCTTGAAAAATTTCCCAGAGAGCTGGAGATATTTTTCTGTTGTAGTTTGAGGGGGGGGGGGGGGTGGGCGGGGAAGAGAGAGGTGAGCTATACTAGGTGAGCTCTATTATTAAGAATTCTTCGTTTTGTGTTTCCTTAGTGAGTGGTGGGCTTGGGAGCAAAGGGGGAAGGGACCGGGCAAAGTTCACATACATCAAAGAGGGGCCTTTATGTGCCTGCCCACACTTAGCACTTCTGATGAATTCTCTGATCCTCACAACCACCCACACGGTGGGGGTTTATTCCCACTTTACTGATGAAGAAACTGAGGCTCGGGGAGGCTAAGGCACTTGCTCAGGCAGGATTCAAAACCGGATCTGTTTTGCTCCCAAACCTGATCTCTTTCTATCAAGAGGGCCATATGCCTGCTACTTATATGCAAATCATGCACTGGGGGGAGGTTTCAGTGATATGGGCCTTCTAAGAGTTTAAATCTAGTTATGGAGAGGGAATGCGTTTACTTATTTTTTAGGAATAATGACTGAGTGGCTCTTTGACCAAACAGATTAACCCGTTTGGTTGGGCTGGATTAAAAGAAACGTTTTATTTTTAACTCCACTTAGAAAGGGGAAGGATGCTGAAAAGTCCCCAAAGTACAATAAAGAATGCTGGTCAGGTGTGTGGTCGGCACTGGTCAGCCCTGGGGACAGCTGATAGCCAGCCAACCAGACCCAAGCCATGGACAAGTATTTAAGACCATACAACATGACCTACACCTCTCCCAGTCCTCAGTACAACTAGGCGCAATTAGATGAGAGGATTGGAGCTGGGGAAGGAACATGTAACTACTGCTAGGAGAAAAACCCCAAAGAAGAGGATGCCTGTTGAGGGAGGAGAACAGCTATGTCCCTTCCAGTGCCCATCCCCCTTCTCCTGCTTTATTTTCCTCTATTTTCACCATGTGCTGTGTGATGTCATTTACTGGTTTCTGACATGTCTGTTTCCTCCCAGTAGAGGGTAAGCTCCTGGAAGGCAAGGATATCTATCTGTTCTGTTCACTGATGGACTTATTAGCAACTGGCACATAGTAGGGGCTCAACAATTTTGCTTAATGAATGAACAGCATGCCTTGTTTGTGCTGGGCATGGTGAGAGGAGCTTTAGAACCCTGTATAACCAAGAAGTAAGGATTGCTAGCCCTATTTTACAGATAAGGAAACCGGAGGCTCAGAAAGGGTAACACTTTGCTGCAGGTCATACAGCTAATGAGTGGTGCTCCAGAATTTAAACCCAGGTCAATGGTGAACTCAGAATGATGACATAGGTCTGGTCTATTTCAGTTCCCAACACCCCCAAACCCAGGCCCCTGGTGACAGATTTAACCAATATCCTATCCTGCTTCCCCTACTGTTAGATTCAGAGTGTGGTAGGAAGCATGTGCCCAAACAAGTGACTTTCAGGCTACTTCTCAGTCCATGACAGAGATTCTAAACCTTGCCACCAGTAACATTTTGAACCAGAAAATTCTTTGTTGTGAGGGGCTGTCCTGTATCTTGTAGGATGTTTAGCAGCATCCTTATCACTAACCCTTAGATGCCAGTAGTGCCCGCATCCCCATTGTGACAACCAAAACACCTCCATTGCTGAATGTCCCCTGGGGTGAGAAACACCAGTCCATGCTGACTAGGAAAGACCCAGCCTTGCGAGGGTGGCATTAAAAACAGAAACATGCACATAGATCCCTCTGGGTGTGGGGAACGAAAAATGTTCCAGGACAAGCAAGAGCTTCCATGAGGGAATCCAGTTCAGCAAATGAGTCAAAAACCTAAAGCTCATAATTACTGGCAGCTAAAATAACAATAGCTAGAACAGGCACAGATGACGCAGATTTAGGAAATGGGTGCTCGTGTATATGCCTGAGCTGGGTATGTGGAAAAGATGCTGCAGGTGCAAAGGGGACTGTCTGCCAGGTGGGAAAAGAGGGACCCTTTACACATGTCAGAGGAAATGTAAACCCAGCAGGTGAGGCATGATGGAACAGATTTAATTTGTTAATGCCGCCTGTTCAGCGGGGTGCTCCCTCACCCTTTTCCAAAAACAGAAGGTCTCTACAGCTAAAGATAACAGGCTCCAATAAAGAGAGTTCAAGCTAGGGAAATTCTCTGCAGTTACCATTGCTATTTTGTAACATGGTTTATTATTAAATGGATTGGAAGTTAGGGTGGGACTGTCAGAGGAAAATGGGTTTCTATGTTGCTACTATAATGGATTAAACCAAAATGTACAGTAGTTATGGCTGGGATTAGAAAATGGTCTTGAAGAACATCTTGGAGGAGTCTCTTATGGAAGGCTTGATTAGAGCAATTAACTTAAATTGAGAAATAACACTTCTCAGTTTTGTAGCTTCCATTACTTTTGACCCTCATTCTAGTCTTGGGAGAGGCAACTTGACAGGTTCTTGCATTTTTGCCCTTTTTAATAGATGAGAAATCTGAGCACCAAGAGATTTAGTGACTGGCCCAAGGTAAGTGTGGGAATAGGAACAGAGTCTAGTCTTCTGACTATAAAACATGGATTTGGGTTAAGAACACAGGCTTTGGAGTAAAACAGACATGGTTTGAAGTCATCTCAGTAGCTGAGGGACCTTGGGGAAGTTAATCTCTCTGGATGTTAGTTTCCTTATCTGTGTGTGGTTTTTTTTTTTAGAGATTTTATTTATTTATTTATTTATTTATTTATTATTTGCCCAGTGCAAGCCTGACACGGGGCTTGATCTCAGGACCCCAAGATCATGACCCGAGCCCAAACCGAGAGTCAGACACTTAACCGAATGAGCCATCCAGGCACCCTCTCAGTTTCCTTATCTGTAAAAGGGCATAGTAATGAGTACCTCACAAAGTTGTAGTGAGGATTACATAAAATATAAAAGATAAAATATGTCAAGGGCTTAGCCAAGTGCCTGGTACGTGGGCAACAGGCGATGGATGTTACCTATCAGTGTTATCATACCATTGGCTGCATTGTTACCATTAGTGCTGGTTTACATATGTTTTCATTCATTAGCAAACAGCAGACATATCTTTGAATTACTTGGACCAAATGGTTCCTTGGGGACCTCCATTAGGATAACCGATAGGAGAAAACCTTCAGCAGCACAGTGCTGCTTATAAAGCAAAAGATCTAGAAACAGCCTAAAGTGACCAATAGAGAATAGTTGAATACAGTGTAATCATAAAATGGAATATTATATGTTTGTTAAAAACATTATTTTAAGAAAAGCTTAATGATAATGGGAAAGTCTCACATGTAGAGTTAAATAAGAAAAGGAAGATCCTTACTTAAAATACAACGTGTTAATAGATGTTACCCCTAGATGGTGGACTATGGACGTTTTAATTTTCATCTCCATATGTCTCTACATTTATTTTCCAGATTTTTCCATAAGAGATATTAACTAAGAGAAAATGAAATCAGTAGACAAATGTGCAAGACCATGAATATGGAGTTTGAAGTGGTGCTATAAACATAAAATCATATTTGGATTTGATTCAGATTAATGCATATTAAAAAGGCACCCAGTCAATTCACAATAAAAGTAAAAAATCAAACCCCATAGACCCAGGGCAGGAAGTCTTTCTGTAGCTGAGAGAGATTCTGAGTAGAATGAATGAAAAGCAGAAGAAAATATTTGGTTCCGGTGTGGGGAAAATATCGTACAATTTTCTTAGTTCTACCCAAAATTTAGGAAGCCTTCCAGAGGCTTGGGACAGCAGCTCAACCTCTTCATTAGGCACCATAAAATGGCTTTTGCACAATAATGTTCAGATACAATATTCCAAGAGCTGAAATGGAAATGTTGACTCTCCCTGCCACACAGACAAACAAAGAGTAAGGAACAACAGTGAGGTGTGATGCTCCAGACCAAAAGTCTGGTCATCATTTTTAGATCCCGGCAAACTACAGGCTTTATTACGACCAGCTGACTTTTTTGCAGAAGCTGGCTCCAGGAGAGCCGCTGTGAAAACCCTGCAGGATGCCAGCTCCAGCCCTGTGTGACTTAGGGCACACTGTCTCCTTTTGCATACTGATTACCTCCCCCAACAAGTCTAGAGCAGAACAAATAACACAGTAAATAAAATGAATAATAAATGGAGAACACTATTATATCCCATTTTCTGCTGCATCTCAGTGAAATGAAATACTTCGCAGATCTAAGGGCCCAGGAATGGAGGAATGAGAGACTGTGGTACCAGAAACCCTTCCTAAGCCACAACAATCCTCCCCAAGGGGATACAAGTGGGAGAGGGCTGATATTCTGTTGTGAAGTAGCCCAGTTATTATGTAATATTACTAGGTGGGCACCCACTGCCAGCTCCTGGAGAGCCCCTAGGAAGAGCAATGGCCAACTTTTCTAGTAATAAACGCAATAATAACAGTAACTGTCAATTTCTGAGCATATCTTAAGTCACATGTAGTGCTAGGCATACCAAGAAAAGTAAGATACAACCTTGTTCTGTGTGGAAAGTCAAGGGGGCCCCGGGAAGGGCTATCCTGTGAAGATGTCCCAGCAGGCAAAAAACGGTGGGAAAAGAGAGGGGAAAATGTGACTACGAGTCTAGAATTAGGATGTGAGAACACAGAGGAGCAATTCTGCCCAAGACAGGTACACACCAGAAAGAGAGGCCTGACTCTAGAGACATCAGATGCCTTGAGTTTACATAATTTGACCAGAATTCCACTTCTGGGAATATCATCGAAGGAAAGGAAGGAATACACCCACACATAAGGTTTGCAATCAGGATGTTTAAAGCAGTATCATCTATAATGGTAGAAAAATGTAAAGAACTTAAATGTTCAACAAAAGAAGAGTGAATAATCAATACCTGGTATATCCTTTTGGTGAAATACTATATGAATTCATCAAGAACTGGGTTTGTGAAAAATACTTAATGACATGAAAGTGTATTCTCATACTGTAAGGTTATTTTATACTGTTAAGACAAAAACATGTTAAAAGACAGTACATATATAAACAATAGTATATATACATATACATATGATTAGGATTTTGTTTAAAAAAAACACACATGCAGGTATATTGTAAAAGAAGATTATCTGAGTATACACCAAAATGTTACATAAGATATTTAATGATGGGGAGGTGGGGTTACAAGTGACTTTTACTCCCTTTTCTGTTTCTATTTTTCAATTCTAAAAAGATTGTTCTATAATCAGAAAAGAAAACACAATTGGAAGATACTTTTATTTTTATTTTTTTAGTTTTTCTTTTAAAGATTTTATTTATTTGACAGAGAGAGACACAGCAAGAGAGGGAACACAAGCAGGGGGAGTGGGAGAGGGAGAAGAAAGCTTCCCGCCGAGCAGGGAGCATGATGTGGGGCTTGATCCCAGGACCCTGGGACCATGACCTGAGCCGAAGGTAGACGCTTAACGACTGAGCCACCCAGGCGCCCCTGGAAGGTACTTTAAAAAAAAATAGGACGAATGGCTTCAAAAGACATTCAATACAGAGTTATTTGATAATATAAAAAATATTCACAACCTAAATACCCATTAATAGGAGACTGGTTATGTAAAGTAAGTTACATCAACACATTGGAATAATATATACTTGGTCCATTAAGATCATATTTTCCAAGAATAACTTGGAAAAGTGATATAATACTTCCCTTAAGCCATAAGAAAATTCTGATCCAGCCAAAGGACAAAGAAAGGATGCAAATAAAAGAGATGGGAGAAACCAGGCAAAATGCAAAATGCAAAAAAAAGAGAGACATAACTCAAGACAAAAAACATTAAAAGAAATGAAGAGGATTACTGAACCTTAATGAGAGGTACAATTTCCCCCAAGAGGCTGTAACAATGATGAGAGGAATCTTTACATGCCTAACAGCATAGCTTGGAAATACGTAAGGCCAAGACCAATAGAAATGCCAAGGGAAACTGACCATGCAGGTCCCCGTGGGAGATTTCAATCCAAGAGTGAACAGATCAGACAAAGATAAGGCTGGGTACACTGTGAGTAACCCCAAATGAGGCTCAGAGTATGTAAGTTATGTAGATATACCTAGAATAACACTGGAAGGAAATTATTAAAATACTAACAGGGGTTGTTTTGCAGTGGAATCTTTTCTCTTTCTCCTTTTTTGTATTTTTCCATACCGAACCTATACTTTTATAATGGAAAAGAAATGAAGCTCATGTTCGGAGAGAACGCAGGCCTCAACCACAGTGCTGTGAACAGAGCATTCCGTAGCACGCATGGGCCCCAGCACTGGCCCCAGCTCAAATGCGTCCACCAGCTGTGCAGGGCCAGGGGGCGGGGAGAGGCAGGACTCAGCGACTCGCCCACGGCGAGCTCACTGTCCTCACTGCACAGGAGGGGTGCACGCAGGCCCCTTTCAGAGCCGGACCACGTTTTCCTCTCTGGTAGGCCACTGAGGAGATTTTTAGGCCCACAAGGATGCAGACATCTGTGCTCCAGTCTATCGGCAGCACTCACTTCCCGGTCAGACAGAGACAGAAGGCCAGGCAGAGGCTGTCTCTCTCCAACTTCCACAAATGCTGTCTTTGTGCTGGGGCCTAAGCCCCCAGTCTATATGGGTACAGGAGAGGCAAGAGAGAACAAGTTCTGCAGTGTCTGCTTGAACCATTGCTGCAAAGGACCACTCCCATTTGTGGCTGGGGTTTTAACGTTTTTGGAAAAGCTGCTAGCCACGAGCTGTCCTGATATCCTTCTGAGCTAAGCTGGGGTCTCCTGAGGAGCCAGAGGAAGGACTGCTAAGTGCTCCATTATTGATTAAAGTATTGTGTTTGGGTGTTTGGGCCTAAGTCATCTCTTCTGTAATAAAAGGAACCCAACCTCAGACATAACTGGACACTGAAAGGGATATGTATGTCTCTGTGAGGCCAGCACTAGGGACAAGGGATACTGTGACAGAGAACCAAGCTGCTCAATTGCAGCCGGAGTTGTTTTTGGAAGTAGAAGAGGCATATATAATAAACACCTATGAGTGAAGAATGAATGCTGAGAGGTTTGGGGCAGCCTCTACCCAACTCTCCTTGTTTTTTGTTCCTCCCCTTTTGGAACAGGCACCAAGACCACTGAGCACAAAATGGAAGAGGATGTGAAGACAGCCCACGAAGTATCCCTTTGGGGCCTCCTGCTTCCCCTCCTCCTCCCTGCTCCTCAGATCACATTAGTACCCTATCCCATTCTAGCTGGAGAGGGAAGCAATAAAGTCATGGGGCAGTTACTGAGATGCAGGCTGGAAATAATTCTGCAAAACATGCATTGCATGCACCAAGGTGACCAACAGGGAGATATTTGGGGGGCAAGAGAGCATTCTCTCTGCTTTGCAGATCATCCTGCAAACACGGCTGTCTAACTGCACACAGGGGCATAGTTCCATTCACTGACCCCCCCCAAGGACACACTCACAACATAAGCACACTGCTCACGTTCTCTCTGTGTCCACATGCACAACCGTTATGAATTACCATTCTGCTTCTGCTGGCTTGTTTCTGTCCTATAAATGGAGCCTGGAGTTAGCTATTTATCATTATATTTGAAAAAAGTAAATTAAAAAATTATTTTGCCAAAAAAAAAATCTTTGAGGTTTTAGAAACCAATTTCCACATGTCAGATCCCTCCCTTGGGTCTGGCTTTCTCATCCTTGTTTGGCCTCAGTCTGCTGGATTTCAGACATGGCTTGATTTCTTTCTGTCCCAGTTCTCTAGGTCAGTGCAAATTTTCAAGGTGACCAGATATTTCCTGCAGGCTTCCTAGTGTAGTATCTGTAAGGCAGAGACGGGAGAGGAGGAATAAAGGCCGCCTGGGAAGCCAAAGGAAAGGTTTTGAGGGTACGACAATAGAGGATCTTACAGCAACACACAGTCAGGTCTGGGCTGCGGTGGGAGGCATACAGAAAGCTGTCCCCAGAACTAGGAGCACAAACATGGAGTCTACAGGCCAGGCAAAGTGACGACAGTGAGTCAAGGAGTCAGGTATTGGAAGGACAATTGGGAGAGGTGGGGACATTTGTAGGTGACAATTGGCTGGCTACCCAGATCCAGCTCATTATTACCATGTGGCGACATGGGCCCAGCACTGCCATGCTTTTCAGTTCTTTAAAAGAAGCCAGAACTTAAATTCTTTTTTTAAAGATTTAATTAATTAGGGGCGCCTGGGTGGCTCAGTCAGAAGAGCATCCAACTCGGGGCGCCTGGGTGGCTCAGTCGTTGAGCGTCTGCCTTCGGCTCAGGTCATGATCCCAGGGTCCTGGGATCGAGCCCCGCATCTGGCTCTCCCTGCTCGGCGGGAAGCCTGCTTCTCCCTCTCCCACTCCCCCTGCTTGTGTTCCCTCTCTCGCTGTGTCTCTCTCTGTCAAATAAATAAATAAAATCTTAAAAAAAAAAGATTTAATTAATTAATTAATTTAGAGAGTGTGTACAAGCAGGGGGAGAGGCAGAGGGAGCAGAAGAGAGAGAGAATCCCAAGCAAGCTCCAAGTCCAACACAGAGCCCGACGCGGGGCTCAATCCCACGACCCTGAGATCATGACCTGACCTGAAATTAAGAGTCAGATGCTCAACTGATCGAGCCACCCAGGTGCCCCTGGAATTCCAAATTCTTATATGGATTGTTTGGATTTTTATATGTTAGCTCAAACCCCTCACAGCCAAACAAAACACAATTTGAGGGCCAAATGTGGCCATGAATCACCAGAAGGCAACTCTGTCCAAGATGTAAGCAACATGAGGGCAGGATGTAGAGCCTCGTGTGTGATGAGGGCCCACCCAAGGCTTACAGAATGAGTGAAGGCCTTCCCAGGGAAGAGGTTCGACTGTCCTAGGAGAGCCAATGGGAAGACATGGCTGGCAGCACGGAGGTCTCATAGTCAAGGGCGGAAATAACTATAGAGTGAACTTGAGCCCCAGCCACTGGGATGGAAAGGAAAGGGTGAAATGGCAGTAGACAGGCTAAAGAATTTTCAAAAAGCAGAACTCAGCAAAAGACCAGATGTGCAGGACTAGGGCGGTGATGAATCTTCCAGGGGAAGCCTGTGATGAACTTGGCCAGAGGGCTGAGGGACTGGTCACGGGGGAGAGAAGGTAAACACATTTTTCTTCACTAGCTTCAAAGCCCTTCATCTGGCTCCCCCAGATGACCTTATTTCTTTTTCTTCTCCATTCTCCCACAAAGGGGATCAGGGGATAAGCAAGGGCCCACAGGCCCAAGCACTGAGAGAAACAGAGCCAAACCTATAGCTAATTAAGGTGATGAGGTATTCATTCAGGAGAAACTGAGGAGAGCTAACAGAGTAATGGACAGGGCAGGGAATAAACACTGAAGAAGGAGAGCATCCATAGGGAAATGTAAAGCACAGCTTGGGCTCTGCAGTATCATGGCATGTTGGCTGAATGGTGCAGAAGCAATGGCAGGAGGGGGTGAGGGAGACCTAAAATAGTTCTCAAATCATAGATTTTCACAGCATAGGACATGCCTTGGGTTCTGGTCCACAGTTTTCTTAATAACTCGAAAGCCAAGATAAAGATACTGCTAAGCAAAAGTATTCAGGACAAGGAAGGAATGGCAGACTCAAGACAACTTCTCAGCTAAACAAGGTAAGCCTTTTTGCGGCATGGCTTTTGTTGGCTTCAATCTGCAAGAGGATTTTTACGATTATGAAATTTGGTCCAAGGCCTTGGACAAATCTCAATATTCACCTTAAACCATGAGAGACTATGGACTCTGAGAAACAAACTGAGGGTTCTAGGGGGAGGGGGGTGGGAGGATGGGTTAGCCTGGTGATGGGTATTAAAGAGGGCACGTTCTGCATGGAGCACTGGGTGTTATGCACAAACAGTGAATCAGGGAACACTACATCTAAAACTAATGATGTAATGTATGGTGATTAACATAATAATAATAAAAAAGATAAACTTTATTGGGAGTTTAAGAACAACTCTAGCCACTTGTTTACCAAAGAATTATTATAGTAGCTACTATCTACTACTTAGCCAACTAATTAGTAAATTAGTGATTGCTAACAAAGGGTTTAGTATAGTTTTGTTAGCAATATAGCCCTTTAAAGATTTTTTTTTTTTTATTTGAGACAGAGAGAACGAGAGAGAGAGAGAGCACATGAGAGGGGGGAGGGTCAGAGGCAGAAGCAGGCTCCCTGCCGAGCAGGGAGCCCGATGCAGGACTCGATCCCGGGACTCCAGGATCATGACCTGAGCCGAAGGCAGTCGCTTAACCAACTGAGCCACCCAGGCGCCCCGCAATATAGCCCTTTAAATGCACTATCTTATAAACACCAAGGACTTTATTTCTTTTTAAAGACTACTTTTTTTAGAGATTTAATTTATTTATTTGACAGAGAGAGAGAGCGTGCAAGCACAAGCAAGGGGAGCAGGAGAGGGAGAAGCAGGCTCCTCATTGAGCAGGGAGCCCAATGCAGGACTCAGTACCAGGACCCTGGGATCATGACCTGAGCCAAAGGCAGACACTTAACCAACTGAGCCACCCAGTCGTCCCAATACTAAGGACTTTAAATGCACTATCTTATAAATCTTTACAATGATTCCATTCTCAAGAAGCTGTGGCATTATCCCCAATTTACCCATTAGGAATAAAAGCAAGACCTAGAGACATTAAGTCACCTGCCAGGGTAACAAAGTCTCTGAGGGACAGAGCCAAGGTCAGAACTGAAGTGCTTCCACTACAGGGCCTTTCCTCTAAGCCAGGAGTCAGGAAACATTGTCTGTAAAGGGGCCAGATAGTAAATATTTGGGCCTTGTGTGCAACATGGTCTCTGTCCTTGACTGTGCCACTGGAATGGAAAAGCAACCACAGGCAGTACATAAATACTGAGGCATGCCTGTTTTCCAACAAATCTTTACTTAATGGACACTGAAATTTGAATGTCATATAATTTTCTTTTTTTTTTTTTTTTAAGATTTTATTTATTTATTTGACAGAGAGAGAAATAGCGAAAGCAGGAACACAAGCAGGGGGAGTGGGAGAGGGAGAAGCAGGCTTCCTGCTGAGCAGGGAGCCCGATGCGGGGCTCGATCCCAGGACCCTGGGATCATGACCTGAGCCGAAGGCAGACGCTTAACGACTGAGCCACCCAGGCGCCCTGAATGTCATATAATTTTCAAGTGTCATGAAATATTGTTCCTCTTTTGACTTTTGCCCCAGTCATTTTAAAAGGAAAAACCATTCTCAGCTTGTGCACCATAAGAAAAGAGGGGGCAGGCTGAATTTTTCTCCTCATGCTGTCGTCTGCCGACCCTGGTCTAAGTACTAGGCTCTCCTACCCTCCAGCTCATGTCACCTGCTGGTTTTCTTAGGAAGCCCATAGATACTTTAGGACCAACCCTGTGAGTGTGCATATGGATGGGGTATAGGACTCTGAGGAAAGATCCGACAGAGATGATTCCTCAAGTCAGCCCTCAAAGGACTCCATCTGACCCCAGTTTACAACTGGAAAACACACCTTTCTTCCTTTCAGTTCCCTCGTTTGCTCTCTTCTGCTGAAATAAGCATTGATTCAGATCTCTGGGGAGGTTCTGGGGAGAGCAGCAATGACCCCTCCCACACAACATGGTTTTCTGCAAACACAAACCCACCGTGTCCTTCTTACCTGCAGGGTTTGGCTGAAGCGCTTTAACGGTGTGGCCTTCACGGGCGGGATGAGGTTTGCTAGTGACGTGACTCTGGAAAGGGGTTTGACACGTTTATTACTAGGCTCCTAGAGGGTTAAAAAAAAAAGGAAGGAAAATGTCAAGGTTAATTACGGACAACATAACTCCACCCTACAGTCCAGTCCCACTCCACAAGCTACTCCTACCGATCTATGGAATATAAACAGTGCCCCGTCTCACTCCAGCTGTGTGGAGATGACTTGGCTCAGGAGCCAGGGAAGGGGAAATGGCAGGGGACATCAACAGAAGCAGCCTCTGGGCAGACAGCAAATGGGTAGGGTCTGCTCCCTACACTTCACCCCCAATATCTGCCAGCTTTTAATTCAGAAGCTTCCACTTAGAATCATTCTCCCTGGGGCGCCTGGGTGGCTCAGTTGTTAAGCGTCTGCCTTCGGCTCAGGTCATGATCCCAGGTCCTGGGATAGAACCCCACATCAGGTTCCCTGCTCAGCGGGGAGTCTGCTTGTCCCTCTTCCTCTGCCTCTTTCCCTTCCCCACCCCTTGTGCTCAATCTCTGTCAAATAAAGAAATAAAATCTTAAAAAAAAAAATCATTCTCCCCAATGCCTCCTGCAGAGAAAAGCTGCCTCAGATTTCCCATCCAATGACCTGGTCAGGCAGTTGTGTTTTCATGCTTCTGGTTTCATCTTTTTATTTTATTTATTTATTTATTTTTAAAGATTTTATTTATTTATTTGACAGAGAGAGACACAGCAAGAGAGGGAACACAAGCGGGGGGAGTGGGAGAGGGAGAAGCAGGCTTCCTGCGGAGCAGGGAGCCCGATGTGCAGGAGCCCGATGTGGGGCTTGATCCCAGGACCCTGGGATCATGACCTGAGCAGAAGGCAAACACTTAATGACTGAGCCACCCAGGCGCCCCTGGTTTCATCTTTTTAAAAACCCTTTCTCCATCTTGCCTGAAGCCACTCCCCAAATTTCTTTTATGCAATGGGGCTTTTCTAAAGCACAAGGAATGTTTGTTTTATCAGTTCATTAAATTAAAAAAAAATTTTTTTAAAGGAAGTTCTTCTATTGCTGGGCTATTTAAAAAGCATCTTTGTATCTACACTATATTTGAAATGCACCTATGAATACTTATAAATAACAAACAGGAAGAGAAAATGTACAGAGAGAAATTCCTGCCGTGCGCATCTGTTTTTATAATTCATACAGCCACAAGTTTTGAAAATCACCTCCACATAAAACATTTGCAAATCTGCAAGTTACCCCAAAACAAGCTGATGGGTGTGGCCATTCCAATGTCTTTGCAGAGGAGAATTACATAAAAACAATAGGCTGTGGGAAAGAGGGACATGACAGACAAAACATTTTACAAAGACAAAGAGAACAGTTACCCTTGCCTTCCTAAGTTCCATCTGACCTGCTGTAGATGCTGGACAGCACATGAAGACACCAAATTTTGATGGAAAAAGCCAAACTTGCCAATTGCTGTGGTGAACCTCAACCATTTCCAGAGGAAGCCTCAAGATGCTCATCTTTCTTTTTCAGCCATTGCTTTCAAAGTTTTGAGGGGTAAGGCAGAACTTCAGATTCTCCAGGACATCCCTGCAAGGTGTTTTGAACATAGTAGGTGCTTGGAAAAATCTTGCCTGAATTTGGAATTTGCCAAGAAACTCTCATGTCATTTTGTGCCCTTGCCAATCTCAGATGTCAGAAGCCCTCTTGGAAATAGACCCGATCCTTCTGGCATTTAAATAGAAACATTAAAAGACTAAAGAAAAAAAAGTGCAAAACAATTCCACAATGTTGCCAGGATTGACTTCATGATTTCTTGAAGCAGTGAAATACTTTTCCAAGACAGAGAATGAATCTGGGCTGCCAGGGACCTCTCCAGCTTCTTGGCATGCTGAGCGGAACAGACAGTAGGAAACTCTCCGAACACTGGGGAGACTCAGTTCCAAAATGCAAGGGATGAATCTCTCAATATGAGAGACATCACATTACTATTATTGACGTGCTGAAGAGGAAGATCCAATAGCCCTTCTGCTTCTAGGTGACAATGTCCTTCAGGGATGCTCCCTGTCCAGTGCCTGGCTCCTGAGCATCTGTGCCCAGAGGAGGATTTTTAAAATATTTTTTATGTCAGAGCTGCATCACCAGCATACTAAACACACACACACACACACCCTCTTGAGCAGCCCCTGAATTTCTCTAATTTAGCTCCGGCTTCGGGCTGGAAATGCCAGAGTTGTGATATCACCACCTTTGGTTGTCCAAACTGCATTGCAGCAAATGGTGGTGGTGGGGAGGGCTCATGGGGCAGCAGGACTTAGTCTCAGATGATCCTGCAAACACCTCAGAGCCCGGAGACTCCCAGATCTCCATTTTTCTTAACGGCTAAAGGTGCTGGATCACAGATTCTGTATCAGAATGGGGAGGCTGAAAGACAAATGCCAATTGGTTCTCTTGCTTTAAAAAGGGGCAGGGAGCATCGCATGCTTGGCAGGATGGGGTAAGATTCAGTTCTGTTCCACTTGCTGTGTCATCTTTTCTAAGGTTCTGCTGACTTTGCTGTATGACCCAGTCCACGGGTGTTTACGCAGCTACAAGATGTATGCACAATGCAGATGCCAGCCCCTCTGCACTACATGAGATTGTAATTAAAACTCTTTCCTAGGGCATTGCCCATTTGGAAGTAAACATCAGGCTGCTCTCTGGCAATCTGACATTCCCAAGTAACGAACAACTGAAGCAGAAACCACTGCTGCATGATTTAGTGCTGTGATCCAGTAAAGCAGGCAGGTGCAATTTCAAAACCAGAACATTTATAGGTTATTGGATCTATGGAGGAGGCTTTATGCCTGACCCACATGAGCCAAGTATGAATTATGGTGTTCTCCTTGAGGGCTTCAGTGAGACTAGGAGATTAGAAAAATTCTTGGCCTAATTTGATTTTTCTTTTCCATTTACTCAGTATGTCTCCAGCTACATTTTACTGCTATCTAAAAAGAGCCCTCGGGGAAAATGTTTCCAGATTCTAGTTAAATAGCTCTACTGAAAACTAGCAAATGCAATTCCAAGGATGCTTTTGGGCTTTACAGAGAGATGACAGAATACAACCTGCAGAAGCTTCCTAGTCCAACAACTCAGCTGCCAGACCAAGCTGGGCAAAATCGATGCTAAACCCAGACACAAGATATCCTGTTTCAAGTGCAGACACCACCCCCACCATGCAATTTTAAGAAGGGCAGGAGGGCATCTCACTAAAAAGGTTAAAAAGCAGAAAAAAGATAAAGGCATTGGGTATTGTGTGTAGGCAGTATTGTCTGTATAACAAAATTTTGTTTTGTCTTTTCTAGGCCTTATAGGTTTTTTGTTTTTCTTGTCTTATTGCACTAGCTAGGGCCACCTATATATTATTGATTACAGGCTGAGAGAGTGGGTATACTATAATTGATTCTAAAGTGATTATTATGAAGAGTTCATCATTATGAATTGTGCTTGCTGAGAGCATGGAAGAGATACCGTTTATCAAGTAGAAAAAGTTCCACTCTATGATAAGTTTGCTGTGAATTTTTATAATGAATGAATACTGACTTTTATCAAATGTTTTCTTGTTATCTTTTCAGAGGACAAGGAAAGGGGAAAAAAGAAGGGAGAGGGGCAGGAAGGGAAGGAGACAATGAAGAGGCATGGAGGTCACATATTTTCATAAATGTATTGGCACGGCAATTTAAAACATCTTTTGGGCTTGACTTACAAACAAAGGGGAATAAAGCACTCCGTGCCATTTTATTTTTAATGTTAGATTTTATTTTTGTTTTTTTTAAAGATTTTATTATTTGAGAGAGAGAGGGAGAAGCAGACTCCCCGCTGAGCACGGAGCCCAACGCAGGGCTCAATCCCAGGGCCCCGGGATCATGACCCAAGCCAAAGGCAGACGCTTAACCGACTGAGCCACCCAGGCACCCCTAAGGTGAGATTTTATTAAGTAGATTTTACTACTCCTTCGCTAGGGGAGACAATGGTTTTCTTTCCTTCTCCTCATTCTTACCTCCCAACAGGTGAAAAACCAAAGCAGGTTACAGGCATGTAAGGTTAAGTGCCTATCATATCAATATGATCTAGCACAACTATTTATTCCTTCAAAAATGATTCCATTCTAATAGACGTGGCATATAGGAAACGATCACTCATTCTCCTTGCACTTCATTTTTGCAGCTAGAGTGGTGCTGGGGAGCAATAGGAGGGTGTTCCTCATTGTGTTTGTAGGTGCCATGAGACTACCTTCACTCAGCCACAAACCCAGCCCAAGAGGGACCAGAACTGCCTTCATCAGTGCAGGACTGACCACTCTACTGCAGGGCAACACTGCTCTTGGCTGTTACACACCTGGCCAGGAGCAAGGGAGAGGTGAGAATCAGCTGTGCTAGCAGAAGCTTCTGCCCATGGGTTGATGGAGTCAGAAAAGTCTTTCAAATGTTTGAGGACACCAGGGAAGCCTTAGGCAGGGCTCCATCTCTGTGGAAAGAGGAGGTGTGCTAGGAATACCCAGCAGCCCTCTAGGAGGCTTTCGTCATCCTCAGTGAACAGAAGTTACAATCTCAGAGTGGTTGAGAAGTCTCGTATTATGAAATAATAGTAATTGGGTATTTACCCCAAAGATACAAAAGTAGGGATCCGAAGGGGTACGTGCACCCCGATGTTTATAGCAGCAATGTCCACAATAGCCAAACTGTGGAAAGAGCCAAGATGTCCATCGACAGATGAATGGATAAAGAAGATGTGGTATATATATACAATGGAATATTATGCAGCCATCAAAAGGAATGAGATCTTGCCATTTGCAACGACGTGGATGGAACTGGAGGGTATTATATTGAGTGAAATAAGTCAAACAGAGAAAGACATGTATCATATGATCTCACTGATATGAGGAATTCTTAATTGTAGGAAACAAACTGAGGGTTGCTGGAGTGGGGGGTGGGGTAGGAGGGATGGGGTGACTGGGTGATAGACACTGGGGAGGGTATGTGCTCTGGTAAGCGCTGTGAATTGTGCAAGACTGTTGAATCTCAGATCTGTACCTCTGAAACAAATAATGCAATATATGTTAAGAAAAAAAAAGAAGAAGAAGGTAGCAGGAGGGGAAGAATGAAGCGGGGGAAATCGGAGGGGTAGACGAACCATGAGAGACGATGGACTCTGAAAAACAAACAGGTTTCTAGAGGGGAGGGGGGTAGGAGGATGGGTTAGCCTGGTGGTGGGTATTGAGGAGGGCACATTCTGCATGGAGCACTGGGTGTTATGCACAAACAATGAATCATGGAACACTTCATCTAAAACTAATGATGTAATGTATGGGGATTAACATAAGAATAAAAAAAATAAAAATAAATAAAAAAGAAATAATAGTAATAATAATAATAAAAAGCTCATATTTCGTGCAGGGACTTCTCTCAGTGCTTTACAGATATCTACTAATTTATTCCTCCTAATACCCCTGCAAGGTAGATACTATGATGATCCATATTTTAAAGATAGAGATAGAGATACTGAGGCAGAGGATGAGCTATGTGCTTAAAGTCACTCAAAAGAGGTAGCCAGGATTTAAACCTAGGCAGGCTGGCTCCAGAACCCCTGTCTTACAGCTTTGTGTAAGGGGCCAGATGGTAAATGTTTTAGGCTTTGTGGGCATCTAGCCTCTGTCATGACTATTCATCTCTGCCATCACCCTTAAACAGTATGTAAATAAATGAATGTGATTATGTTCCATTATAGACACTAAAATCTGAATTCCGCAGAGTTTTTACATGTCACAAAATATTATTGTTTTGCTTTTTTCAACCATTAAAAACAGAAACGATTCTTTGCTTGAAGACCATAGGAAGTGGGCTATATTTGGCCCATGGGCCATAGTTTGCAGACCACTGCTCTATACTACTTGCTGGCTTTATAGGGATCATTTCCTGCATCAGCTGTCCTCAGTCTCAGCCTTTCTGCTGTGACATACCCAAAGACTCCCAGGTACGGCACCCTCCCAAAGCACACTTAGACAGTCTTCAAGCTCTGGAGATGGTGTAGGCTTGATTTGTTGATTCATTCTGGAGCTGGGTATTCAGGGTCCTCCGCTGGTAAGCAGGGGAGATACCTGACTTATCTTTATGTGAGTAAGCCCTATCCTAACTACATTTTATTGTCTTAACTTTCCAAATAATTCAGCCCAAGCATGACACAAACTTTCCCTGACCATTGATGTATACAAATAAGGGACAAACAAAATGATAGGATGCCTGGGATCTGCTTCATAGTAATACAGGAAGAGGGAGCAGGGATGTGTAGGAAACAAAGCTGACCACAGGTTGATAACTGTCAAAGCTGGGGGCTGGGCAAAGGGATCTCAGTATACAGTCCTGCCTGTGGCATACAGTCAGACACTGGATAATACAAAGGTTTATTTTAATGGACAGAGAACCATTTTGCAAATGTATCAGTGAGCAGACAGATGCCATCAAAGACTTGTACTTCAGCTGTTAGTCAGGGTCTGGTGAGAAAGGATACTGAAAGAGACAGATGACAGACATCATCTAGAACTGAACACAATTAGAAGAAACCTGATAAAATGAAAGAAAAAAAATCCCACTAGTGAATTTCAGTAACTTTCAACTAACATAGGCCAGAAGAGGGAAGGGTCTGTGTGGCTGGGAAATCAAAAGCTGGGAGAGCTACTTTGAAACGTTCAAACTTAAAGATGAGCAACCCTATGGAGAGTCACTGACCCAGCTGCCAGACTCCCTGAAGTCTGCTCTATTCTATTTTTTAAAAAGATTTTATTTATTTGTCAGAGAGAGAGAGAGAGCACAAGCAGGGGGAGTGGCAGGCAGAAGGAGAAGTAGGCTCCCCACTGAGCAAGGAGCCCAATGCGAGACTCAATCCGAGGACCCCGGGATCATGACCTCAGCTTAAGGCAGACGCTTAATTGACTGAACCACCCAGGCGCCCCTGCTCTATTCTATTGACTGGTTTTTTATTTGCTCTCATCAAGAAACCATCAACAGGCTGCCAATCATGGGACTCCATGACATAAAACAATCTATGGAGTTCCACTCTGATGTAGAAACATACAGAGAGAAGAGGAGCCATTCAAGGCCAGACTGCCCGGGGAGGGGACACTTCTGTTCTGTGGTATTTATTTTATGAGAGTGCTTCCCTTTCCCCAATTCTGCCTCCCCAAATTCATGTTTTTCTCTCCATTCCTACAACAGCACCATCTTCTACTAAGAAGGCAAAGACCTCCCATCCTTGCCAGAGCCTCACTCCCACTCTGCCACTCTCCAGGTACATAAATGTAAAGCACGTGACCCCATGACTGTCTTGACTTGACTTTACCACCCGCATCCTTAGGCCCAAAGCCTGGTTCATGCAGTCTTACGGTTTATGCCCAAGCTTCTCACCCTTCAAAACTTCTAGGTCACCACAAATATTATGGTGTTCTCACTTCTGTTGACACCTCCTATTGCCAAGGCCTTCCTACCCTTTTGGGGTTTTTCACTGACCTGCTGGCCAGTTTTTTCTTTCTTTTTTTTTTAATTTTATTATGTTATGTTAGTCACCATACAATACATCATTAGTTTTTGATGTGGTGATCCACGATCCATTGTTTTCGTATAACACCCAGTGCTCCATGCAATATGTGCCCTCCTTAATACCCATCACCAGGCTAACCAATCCCCCCCCTCCCCCCTCCCCTCTAAAACCCTGTTTGTTTCTCAGAGTCCATAGTCTCTCATGGTTCATCTCTCCCTCCAATTCCGCCCCCCTCATTTTTCCCTTCCTTCTCCTAGTGTCCTCCATGCTATTCCTTATGTTCCACAAATAAGTGAAACCACATGATAATTGACTTTCTCTGCTTGACTTATTTCACTTAGCATAATCTCCTCCAGTCCCATCCATGTTGATGTAAAAGTTGGGTATTCATCCTTTCTGATGGCTGAGTAATATTCCATTGTATATATGGACCACATCTTCTTTATGCATTCATCTATTGAAGGGCATCTCGGCTCTTTCCACAGTTTGGCTATTGCGGACATTGCTGCTATGAACACTGGCGTGCATATGGCCCTTCTTTTCACCACATCTGTGTCTTTGGGGTAAATACTGAGTAGTGCAATTGCTGGGTCATAGGGTAGCTCTATTTTTGAATTTTTGAGGAATCTCCACACTGTTTTCCAAAGTGGCTGTACCAACTTGCATTCCCACCAACAGTGTAAGAGGGTTCCCCTTTCTCCACAACCTCTCCAACATTTGTTGTTTCTTTCCCTGTCCATTTTTGCCATTCTAACTGGTGTAAGGTGGTATCTCTATGCTACCCAGAGCAATCTATACCTTCAATGCCATCCCGATCAAAATTCCAATGACATTTTTCAAAGTGCTGGAACAAACAATCCTAAAATTTGTATGGAATCAGAAAACACCCTGAATCGCCAAGGAAATGTTGAAAAAGAAAAACAAAGCTGGGGGCATCACGTTGCCTGATTTCAAGCTCTATTACAAAGCTGTAATCACCAAGACAGCATGGTACTGGCACAAAAACAGACATATAGACCAATGGAACAGAATAGAGTGCCCAGATATGGACCTTCAACTCTATGGTCAAATAATCTTCGACAAAGCAGGAAAAAACATGCAATGGAAAAAAGACAGTCTCTTCAATAAATGGTGCTGGGAAAATTGGACAGCCACATGCAGAAGAATGAAACTCGACCATTCTCTAACACCATTCACAAAGATAAACTCAAAGTGGATGAAAGACCTCAATGTGAGACAGGAATCCATCAAAATCCTAGAGGAGAACATAGGCAGTAACCTCTTTGACATCGCCCACAGCAACTTCTTTCAAGATACATCTCCAAAAGCTAGTGAAACAAAACCAAAAATGAACTTTTGGGACTTCATCAAGATAAAAAGCTTCTGCACAGCAAAGGAAACAGTCAACAAAACAAAGAGGCAACCCACAGAATGGGAGAAGATATTTGCAAATGACACTACAGATAAAGGGCTGGTATCCAAGATCTATAAAGACCTTCTCAAACTCATCACCCAAAAAATAATCAAGTCAAAAAGTGGGCAGAAGATATGAAAAGACTCTTCTCTGAAGAAGACATACAAATGGCCAATAGACACATGAAAAAATGTTCATCATCATTAGCCATCAGGGAAATCCAAATCAAAACCACACTGAGATGCCAGTTTTTTTTTTACTCTTGCCTGTGCCTCCTCCAAGCCATACTTTTACTTCAAGTGGCTCCTATCCTCCCCTCTGGGGGACCTGACAGCCTGCTTTGTAACTTATCCCTCAGAGACAACACATTCCTGCAGGTTCTCCTTCCTAGCTAATGTTTTTCTAACTAAATGACTAAAAATGAGCCTCATTAAAAAAAAAAAATCTATCTATGGGGCGCCTGGGTGCCTCAGTCAGTTAAGCGGCTGCCTTCGGCCCAGGTCATGATCCCAGAGTCCTGGAATCGAGCCCCACATCGGGTTCCTTGCTCAGCAGGAAGCCTGCTTCTCCCTCTGCCTCTGCCCTTCCTCCGGCTTATTCTCTCTCTCTCTCTAATAAATAAATAAAATCTTTTAAAAAAATCCATCCATCTATCTATCTATCTATCTATCTATCTATCTATCTATCTATCTATC
>NC_058403.1:189914475-190127305 GCF_002201575.2 Neomonachus schauinslandi | reverse complement strand
ATCTATCTATCTATCTATCTATCTATCTATCTATCTATCTATCTATCTATCTATCGAGTCTAGCTCTCATACATTCTAGCTGGGTGATCTCAAGCAAGTTACTTACCCACAGTCTCTTCAACTGAAAAATGAGGAAAGAATCCTCCCATAATGCAGTAGTGGGGATTGTGGCTAAGAGCTATCACTTAATTCTGTAAGAGTTTATAATCTATGTCAGGCACTGGGTTGACTGAGTTACATGATTTACTTGTGGCATCTTCAGAATATCCAACGAGAGAGCTAAGATCATTATTCTCATTTTACAGATGAGTAAGCTGAGGCTCAATGAGCATAAGTAGTTACACAGGTCACCTACCTCAGGTGGCAGAGGCAAGATGGGGACCCTATCCTGGACCACACACCTCAGCTACACTATTCCGCCCAAGAGACAACGATAATAAGTACACAGCACACTGCCTTGTGAAAAGCAAGCTTTCCATGAACAGAGCCTAAAATCGAACTCACAAACTGGTATGATTTTACTAGATCATTTCTCCTCCCCTTCCCCTTTGCCACTAAGAACAGGTGAATTTAATAATCACTCAATGTGTGCATTCTCTTTTTTAAAGAAATTGATCTTGAAATAATTTTAGATTTATAGAAGAGTTGCAAGAATAGTACAGAATGTCCCCGTGTACTCTGTACCCACCCCTGATGTTAACATCTTACATAACTATGATACGTTTATCAAAACTATGATACTAACATTGCTACAAGATTACTAACTATTAGAGGATTTACTAGGATTTCACCAGTTTCCCCACTAATGTCCCTTTTCTGTTTCAGGATCCAATCCAGACTTTCACATTATATTTCATGGTCATATCTCTGAACTTTCCTCCAGTCTGTGACAGTTCCCTGGTCTGTCTTTCATGACCCTGAAACTTTTGAAGAGTACTGGTCAGTTATTTTGCTGAATGTCTCTCCATTTAGATCTGAGGTTTTCTTGTGATTAAAATAAGATTATGCATTTTTGTGGGCACCCGGGTGGCTCAGTTGCTTAAGCATCCGACTCTTGATTTCCACTCAGGTCATGATCTTGGGATAGTGGGATTGAGAGCCCTGTGTTGGGCTCTTCACTCAGTGGGGAGTCTGTTTGAGGATTCTCTCTCTCCCTCCACCCCTCCCCCTACTCACAGGCACTCTCTCTCTCTCTAAAAGTAAATAAATCTTAAAAAAAAAAAAAAGGTTATGCATTTTTGGCAAGAATACAACAGAAGTGACTTGTCCTTTTTGGTACATCATATCAGGGTAACATTATCTTATTACTTACTTACCATTTGGTTAAGGTGGTGGTATGGGTTGAACTATATACCCCTAAACAGATACGTTGAAGTTCTACCCCCAAACCTGTGAAAGTGACCATTTTTGAAAATAGGATCTTTGCAGATATAATCAAGCTAGGTCATACTAGATTAGAGTATGTCCTAAATCCAATCACCTCTGTCCTTATAGGAAGGAAATTTAAAGACACAAAGGGAGAAGGCAATAAAATGACAGAGGCAGCAACTGGAGTGATATATCTAAGCCATAGAACACCAAGGATTGACAACAAATACCAGAAGCTAGGAAGAGGCAAGGAAGGATTCCCCTGCCGGTTTCTGAGGCCAATACCTTGATTTAAGACTTCTGGTCTCCAGAACAGTGAGAAATAAATTTCTGTTGTTCTAAGCCACCCAGCTTGTGGTACTTTGTTACAACTACCCTAGGACACTAATACAGGTGTTATCTGCTGGATTTCTCCTTATAAATTTACTATTCCCTTTATAATTAATACATATATGGGAAGAGATATGTTGTGACTATATGCATCCTTTTAAATCTAACTGTGTGAGTGTTTATATAGCATTTGCAAAATTGGCTTCACTAAAGTGTACATCTGTCACCCTAGGGGGGGTGTGTCTTGGCTAAACAGGGAGAACCAGAAGGCTGATCCAGGCAAAGTACCCAAGAGAGTCAGTGTTGGCTGGAGCGGGCAAGGAGAGGGGCATAGTGGACCACAGGGGCGTGCAAGACACGGAGGCAGCAATGAGGAGGCCTTCATAGAGCCGTCTGAGCAAGAGGACTGGGGCTATAGGAACACAAAGCTTCTTTGGAGCCTGCAAGTGACTCTTCATCTTATTTTCTTGTAAATAGAAAAAGATAATAATGAAATAATGGTTTCTAACTCTAAAATTTCCATTAAGTGGTTTTTTGTTTTTTCTGTTCTCTTTTCCCTGGCACAGAGCTAACTGACCAGGTATCATCTGTTACCAGAAGTTGAAAGGCAAATAATGAGGCCCAAATTCCAACGGAAACCTGGCTTCATTGATTAGGCCAAATGCATTTCAGAATTATTGGTTTCTAACCCGCAAGGTGAGCAAAAGGTCTTCAAACTCAGAACTATAATTTTCCTTCAGAGATGCTTATCCATGGTTTCAACAAAAGGGCTACAGACTTTGTGGACTTTGACAAACCACCAGGAACAGCTCCTGGAGGGATCCCTGATACCTTTGTCTTGGCTAATCTCAAAGATGGAGGCCACACCCTGTGCTTATTCTCTCCAGCTGTGGGTCTGGTTGCCTTGCCCTGTGCATCCAAGGGAGATTTGATTTCCTCTTTGATGAAATGGCTCAACTCTCTCCATATCAGATGCTATAAGAAAAACATCCCAATTTCTTAAAAAAAAAAAAAAAAAGCCACGTGGGTGTTTTTGTTTGTTTTTTATTTATTTATTTTTTTGTACTTTTGCTTGCTAATGGAGAGTAAGGAGAGCCTGGATAAATAAAATTCACAGACCACTCCGAGTTTGTTCGTCTCATGGCCAAGCTGCAGACAGCATATTGGATTGCTATGTTGAGAATCCAACAATTTCTCCAGCCTCCTCTCCTGGAAATGCTAAATAGCAGATGATGATAGAGATGTCACAAGATGGTCTAGGCAAATCCACAAATTAAACCATCAGCTCTCGGGGCCATAAAACTGAACATGTGAAGGTTGGAGAGATGATAATTATTCCCTGAACATCAAGTCTTCTCGGCCTGTGCCAGTCAGCACCTACGGCATCTGGCCGAAGTCGGCCTGAGAGGTGGCTGCTTTTGGGAAGCCTTGATAAAGGGGGAGACATCAGGGGGACATGTGACTGAGCTAAGACAATGCTGGCATGAACCTCTGAAAGCCTGCTCAGTCCCTGCTCCAAACAGAGCCTCCCATAAAAAGCAAATAAAAAAAGAGGCTCGAAAGAAAATCACATTTTATGACAACTTCTGTGGTCATCCCGGCTTCATTTCCTCCAGGCCTCCCCATTTCCTTCAAGTCTAAAACACATGTTGGCAAAACGCTATAGCTCCCTAATGTTCATATAAACTAAATGGCAAAATGAAGGGAAGGAGGGGCGTGGGGCGAGGGAGATGGATTTCAGCCAGTATACCCTGCAGAAGCAATTAATCTTACTACAGACTCTGAGAGGGCTAATGATCAGGGCAAACCATTTTGTTTCCCAGGGCAGACGTCAAGCAACTTATTATCTTTATTCTTCTGATTATCATTGAATTTGTGCCCCTACACTGGAAAAATAAGCTGACCTACTTGTCTGCCATGGGGAAATTCATTTTTGCTGAATGACGGTGATGGGATAAAAAAAAATGAACCTTGGGAAATAATTCAGTAAAATATGGGACTCTCTCAGAGCTGAAGCAGGCAACAGCAGCCTAGGTTACGAACATAATCTCTTAGCAGTGCTGGTAAAATAAAACAGAACCACTGTTTCAAGACACTGTATTTTTGGTAAATGTTTCCACTCCTCAATTATTTTCAAAGTTATTCATTTCAGTCAACATTATAAGGGTAAGTCAACATTTGTCCTGGCAGCAAGCCCAAATTTGTTATTTTATTAGTCTGCTACTGGTTAAATTGGCCCAAGATTAAACACATCTAATAAATAGCCCTAAAATTTTGGAGTTTAGTAGAAGACCACATTCAAGTTCTCTTACACAGGATGTTACCATTAACCTTGGGCAGAGGGGAAATGTACACCCACATCCCAGTTAAGTTCCTTTTAGCAAATGCCAGCCCATCTCCTGAAACTCATTTTGGTCATGCCCAGACATGGCACTCGAGACCTTCAGAGAAAGAGAAAGCCAAATATTTAGCTCTCTCTGCAGTCCCTGGGTCCACATCTGCCTTCTGAACGTCAAGCAAAACTCTTACTTTCTCGAGGCAGACAGGGCCAGATGCTCGGGGCTGAAGTGCTTCATGAGTTTGACCTCCTAAAAAAAGTCTCAGGGCTTCCAGCAGGGTCATGCCTCTGTGGCCCTGAAGGGAAGGCAGCTCTGGGCCCAGAAAATATTTTCTCACAGTTAGATTCAGGTTATGCATTTTTCACAAGAACGCCACAGAAACGATGTGCCTACCATGCCACACCCATCTGGGGGTCTAGAAACTGGGGTCAAAGGACACACCTCTGGCTGCAGAATGCTAACAAGGTACCCAGAGGTGGCAGGGGTGGCCTAATCACAGGCACAGGGCCCAGAGGAAGGCCTCCTCTGTGGTTCTGGGGTTTTGCAGGCAGTCATTTCCTACTGACTTCTTGGAAACCCTTGGGTAGGATATAAATTCTGCATTTGTTTTTCTCTATAAAAGGGAATCCCTGGCTTCCCCTTGGGCTGAGTTGGAGGGGAAGGGGGGAGGAGAATGCCACTGGGGATTCCACCCCTACTTCAGGGTTTGGGAACTGCCATGTACAGACCATGTATTTGCTGAGGCTTCCCCAGAATTTAGGAATAAGCCGAAAGTAACAAAGTTCTTACCATGCTGGCCCAAAGAATGTGTTGATTCTTTGCAAAGGATCTAAGGATAAAATATGAGCCAACCTTCCTGGCCAGAGCACAATGCCCTATGACCTCAGACCGACAATGTAACCTCCATGGGCTTGGTCTCCTCCCCTGTGAAGTGGGGGTGACTCTCCTACCCCCTCACAGAGTTGCTGGGAGGATGACATGAGATCATGTGTGTAAATGTGCTTGGTACAAGCCAGCCCCATAAGTTGCCTCCTGTAAATATCAGATTATTGCCCTTATTTCTAATGCCCAAGGAGAGGTGTGGTCTCTCCCCAAGCCTGCTCTCTTGCCCTCATCAATTTCTTGCAGCACTAGATTTTGCCCTGGGCATCCCAAGGATGAAGCTTGAACTCCATGTCACCTGCCACACCACAATCTCACCAATGACATGCTCCTGCCACTAGGCCTCAGGTTATGAGACCACATATTTTGATTCCACATTCCTGCCTTGCCTTTCTTCCTGCAGCTTTATCATCTGTTTAGTCAAGCTCTGGCTGGATAGAGCAAAACTGGGGGTGGTTTGGCAGGATCCAAGGCTATATTGGAGGAGAGGAAAATGTCAGCCATGAAATCCCAAGATAAGACCCTGAGTTGGGGAAAGGAATCCAAGTGGGTCTTGAGGTCTTCATCAAAACCCTCCTACCTAACCCAACATCACTAAATTATGGGCTAGAAGAGCTGGTCTCCAATCTTGCCAGATCCCAGTACTATCTGGGATTAGGCATTGATAGGAACTCTGGGCGTTCAACCCATGTCAGATGAGCAAGGTGGAATTTCTCCCCCAAATAACAAGTTACCTTGGGCTTCCAGAAAGGACCATACAGACTCACTGGCATGTCCTTTCTCTTTTTCATCCACCTATTGTCCTTTGAAGCTCAGCATTAGCTTCGTTTCCCAGAAACAGGAAAAAAAGGTACAAAAAAAAAAGATGCTCAGATCTTAATCTCAATGTCCCAAAGGAAGGACAGACTGTTCCAGCTGAATTTGGGATAATCAAACATGTCTCAGGCAAGAAAAGCTGACAACCAGGTCTGCCATCTGACTGAAGACTAAGCTGGGACCAGGGATCCCACATACACCTGCTGGGTAAAACCTACAGGGACATCTGACCAAGGGCACAGAGTCAGCAGGATGAGAACATGGACCCCCTTCTCTTGTGGCCCAGTCAGCTTCTATTTTTGATAAGAACAGTATCTGAGCAGATGAGACTTGCAGAAATGTGGCCTCCAGAGAGAATCATAAACTACATTTGTCACACTCTCTGGTATCCCCCCCAGCTGTCCCTCCTAGCACAATTTATCCCTTCAAATCATTGGGTTCACGTGCATCCTCAACAGTACATGCCTCCAGTCAGAACCAGGGAACACTGCACCTGGGGGTTTTAGAACAGTCTGCTCTCAACTGAGAACAGAATACACTGAAATCTGATTATTCAAAATGGAAAAAGCTACCAGTGGCACAGCCATAAGGGATTGATTGAATTGGGGAATAAAATAATATAAATTTTAAACTTTCCTGTTTGCAGCTCTCCGCTGACATTTACCACCCACTGAGCAATGGTGTAGAAAAATAAGGTACAAAGCATGCTGTTCAGGAAGCTGTGAGGTAGGTAATCTATAATGGATTCATATGGCCTTTCTGTTGGCCCACACACCCCAACTGAGCAGATGAATAGCTTCAAAATGTTATCCCCTGGGAGATGTGTGTGCGTGTGTGTGTGCGCATGCACGTGTGTGTACGCGTGTGTACCGTGCACACACACAGAACACAAGACTAACTTTATTTGAGACAGTTTTCATTCTGTAGCACATTTTTAATGACAGGAATAAAAAAATGCCCACTAACAATGGATTTTTCCAAAGACTCATAACAAACACTGGCTCTCAGTGCTGTGCATTTGCAACCTTGAAACATAGTGATTATGTGTTATTTCTAACTCTGAGCAATTAATATGCAACCAGATGTATCATTATCTACAGTGTATTAAAATTCAGAAGCCTGCAAATTTGAAAAAGAGTGTATCATGCACAACAAAGGAGGCAGAAGCCTCAGAGACCTGCTCTGCTCCCCACGTCACTTGCAGCTTATTTCAATTACAAAGTCACAAGAGAGAAAATGAATAGACAATGCAGTTGACTTAAAAGAAATGAAGTAGATACAAACCTGTGACTTGACTGTTTGGTTTCGTAAAAAATGTTGGTTTAGCCATTAGAGATTCAGTGGTAAGGGATGCCAGTAAGAGTTTCCAGAAAAGACAAAGGCAGTTTTGTGGTAAAAGAAAAATGTTATTTATTGTGGCAGAAAGGGGTGAAGTTCCCATGAGTCTTCAGCTCAGGCCATCTACAGATGGGAGGGTTCCTTTGGAAGACCACGTGGGGTCTAACCTGGCAAGATTTCCCTAGAGAAGTTTTCCTAAGCACCCCCAAGGGATGGAGGGAAAGTCTCACTGGCCAGGTGCTCGCTCCTCTGCCCCACCATTTAGGAGTGAGGGTCTGGGACTGCTCCTGAATTTATAAAGCAGGGCTGCACAGAGAGGTGTCAGGGGCCACTAACCCTGCAAAGCCTCCAGAATTGTTATTAAATTACATGCTGCCAGGTTCCCTACCTACTCACAGATTCTAGCAATTTTTTAGAAACAGAAGTCGTCCCACACCTGACCCAGGTGTGACTCATCTCTTCTGACTGTCAAAAAGAGAAGGAAGTGCTAGACAATGGGGGACCCCTAGGAGGGGAGGTGGAGGTACCAAGAGCCATGGAGTCACCCCATGCCAGGTGTTGGCACACACACATACGATACAGCAACCCCATCACCTCATTTAATAAAAGAGGAAGCAGGTGTTCAGAGAAGTAATGTGACTTGCCCCAAGTCATACCCAGTAAGAGCTGAAATTCAAATTTAAATCTACCTGACTTGAGGGGCGCCTGCGTGGCTCAGTCGTTGGGCGTCTGCCTTCGGCTCAGGTCATGATCCCAGAGTCCTGGGATCGAGCCCCCCATCTGGCTCTCCCTGCTCGGCGGGAAGCCTGCTTCTCCCTCTCCCACTCCCCCTGCTTGTGTTCCCTCTCTCGCTATGTCTCTCTCTGACAAATAAATAAAATCTTTAAAAAAATAAAAAAATAAATCTACCTGACTTGAAAGCCTTCCCTGCCACCCCCACACCAGCTTCCCGGGATACACAACTTCCTCTTATAACATAATAGCAACAAGACTGACAATGACTTCATGCCAGGCTGTGCTAAAGCGCTCTCTATGCACGATTTCCTTGATTTCTCTTAAGTTAGTACTATTAATATACCCATTTCACAAAACAGGCAACTGAGGCTCAGAGGGGTTAAGAACCTTTCCTAAGGTTACACAGCCAGGGGCAGAGCCAGGACTGAGCCCAAGGCTGCTCCTCAGCAAGACCGGTGATCTGAACCACAGCCTGCTCCTTTCCTAAGCCCTGTGGGAAATAAAGAGGGTAGAGGCAGGACAATGGAGAGTGAGGCAGGAAGCTGAAAATTTGAAGCTGTTCGTTCCACATTCAAGCCCTGTCACTCTGGAATCAGCAGCCCCTCCTGCCTTCCTCCCTTCCCCCCAGCATCTTAGAGTGCCCAGCCAGGCCCAGGTGCCCTGCTCATGTGCCCCCTGTGGACACTGCCCTCTGTTAAGGCACACCTGGGGAATGGTGTGTGAGCATCCAGCATCAGGGGGCTCACTGGATGACCACCTCCCAGTACTGCCCCCCTCGCAGTCTGTCAAAATCCCTAGCGAGATTGCCTGCTTCCCCATCTCTCCTTCCCTGATTGACAATCACTGTCTGTTAGGGTTCTGAATGACTCGGTCCAACTCAAGAACAAGTTCCTTGAGGACAGAAAGCATGCCTTTCTCTTTTAAACTCAGGAGAAATGGTTAGGTAGAGTCTGGTCTCAATAAATATTTACTGACAATCAGAGAGCATTAGGGGTCATTTTTAGTTGTTTGACTCTTCACCAAGTTGTAGCCATCATGCTATGGAATTTCCCCACATTTCTAACAAAGGACCTATTTATAATTAAAGCACCCTGCTAATGAATAGGGCAGGAAGAACTCTCAAAGCAACCTAATCCTCCTCACCTGCACTGGGTCTGTCCCTGCGGTTGGAGCTTGGTTAAGATTCCCAGATGATGTGTGTCAGATGGGAGCCAGACTTGGGGATGGATGACAGACTCTTCATCTCCCATGACCAGGGTGCCTCTCTACCCTGAGCTCACACCCCACTCCCTGCTTGAAAGTCATTCTGGGAATATCAGAAAACTATACTAGGTTTTTTTTTTTCATCCTGCCTGGCAGGAATGAACGTGAATCTTGCCAGTGTGCTTGGAACATCTTTTGTTTTTAAAAAAAATAATGGCCAGTGCCAACTCAAATCCCTGGGAAATTGGGTGGGTATTTCCTACAAAGGAAAGAGTGACCTCCTAGCAGACCCCTTGATAGAGATGATCAGCCACAGCTTCCACTCAGCTGATGTATACTGAAAATAGATGATGCTGTTGTTGCTAATGATCTGCGGAACACTTGCTCTGTGGAATCCCTTTGCAAGCTCATTCGTTTGCACAGGTCCCTTGGAAATTCTCATTTAGAGATAGGGAAACTGAGGCTTTAGAGGATGAATCACTGTCCAAGGTCTCCTGGCTCCAAATGGCCAACTTGGGATTCAGACTTGGCTCAGTCTACCCCTCAAATCCAAGTTCCTAACCACCACACTCTGGGTCTGCCCCAAATTAAAATGCAATCTTGCCCAATCCTTCCCTCAGGGTGAAGGGGAAAAGGAAGAGGATGCGTTAAATGATTTCAGCTGGAACTTGGGAACTTTGAAGCTTTGAAAAGAAAAAAAAGATTTTTGTTCTTAGAAGAGAAATCCAATTTTTTTTTTTAATTTGCTAACATCTAGTCCAGGATAATTTTCTATGACATATTAAAGCCCATCTTTATCTGTTTAAAAATATTAATATCTGTAATCTGGGTCCTATGTTCGAAGCCCAGATTGAAGGTTTAGTCTGCAAGCAGCTGTACCCAAACTTAGGAACCTATTGCTGCAGAGCTTTGGCCATAGAAAAACCCTCAGAACACACGGAATGCTGTTTCCAAACTCTCGCTACCATTGTTGACAATTTTTTTGCCAATGTATATACCACCTGAACTATTTCATAGTTAATGTTTCCTTAAATTACTCATCTTTTACTTAAGTAACCATATTGTAAAAACAAACACTGCATCTGCCATAAATAGAAACTAACTTGAAAAAATGAACCCTATTGTTAAATTCTTATTAGATACTCTTGCCTGTCTGAAGCTTCTAAGCCTGAGGCCTGAGCTTTGTTAAAAAGGGGAACTAGCCCATGAGAGACGATGGACTCTGAAAAACAAACTGAGGGTTCTAGAGGGGAGGGGGGTGGGAGGATGGGTTAGCCTGGTGATGGGTATTGAGGAGGGCACATTCTGCATGGAGCACTGGGTATTATGCACAATGAATCATGGAACACTTCATCTAAAACTAATGATGTAATGTATGGGGATTAACATAAGAATAAAAAAAAAAAGGGGAACTAGCAAGTGATAGAAAGGTGTTAAAGACATACTAGCTCCAAACTAAGACTTTCGCCTCGGCATGATCAGAAGGATCAGAAGGACAGGAAGAGAACAGAAAAGAGAATTATTGTGTGTCTTATCTCTGCATCCCCTTGTCCCTGGTATCATTCAGGCTACTACAAATGGTATGAATCCCACCTTCTCAGAAAAAAGTGATCTGAGCCAGTCTTCTCATCCCAGAAATAAAGACTCTGAGGTCCCCTGAGCCTACTTGTGTCCTGTCCCCAGCTAGTAGGGAGGCTCTTGTAAGAACCAGCTTAGAAATAAATGCTGCTGAAGAAATTCAGATTTAAGCATTTTAAGAGTCCTCCAAAGCAAGTCCCCGTTCCTTGATGCTGAGCCAGAACAAAGCTCACTCTCCTCGGCCCTCAGAGAGCGGACGTAAAGCATTCAGAAACTAACAAGACAACCAGGCCGGTCTTCAGATGCGCTCTCTTTTAAAGCTGTCCAATTTAAGTCACCATCAAACAGCTGAGGCGGAAGGTGACTTTTCACCATGTGTCTGTGGCTAACACTTACGTTACCATCAATTCTTTTCCTCTTGTTAATAGTCTGTTTCCTTCACAGTGGTTTCAGACCCCTTTTGCAAGGCCACACCCCTGAAGCACCCAAGGAAACCACCAACCAGCAAAGAGAATGGCTGAAGGGGTGTGAGAATGAACAAGACCCCAAAACCTAACAGGATGCTGATGAGCCACGTGCACCCCTCCCCAACCTGTGCGAAGTCAAACGTAAGAAGAGTCTTCACCAGTGACCTTTAATTATCTTCTCTGTATTTGCCTGGGGTCCTTCTTGACATGCCTGCGTCACTTGGGGATTATGAAATGTTAGCATTTCAATGTAAGATAAGACACTTGAGAGGGACGCTTGCACTGGCCTTGTGCTGGGGCCAGGGAGCACACAGAGGAAAGACTTAATCACTTGTCCCCCTGAGGTATCAGGCCCGTAGCTCCTTCTCTTTCCACCCACTGGCTGCTTCCCTATTCCCTTCTGAGGCTTCTTCCTCCAGGAAGACTCTAAACTTCCAAATCTGACAATGGCAGCACTGGCTGAACATTTAACTTTATGTATTTTTTTCAAGGTCCTGACATAGGCTCTCAGTTTTATTTCACTCAGGTTGCCAACTTCTCGTGCTATCTACAGAAACCGTCCCCTCCGGGGAAATGCTCTATTTCTCCTTACCCTTTAATTATCGCCTCTGCTGCGAACATTAGATCTGCAGAGCTCAGGAAGACATCATTTTAAGGGATGTCATCTACATGTACAGAAGTTTCTGTCCATCCATTTTTTGTGGGCTTCTTGTTTAATAGTGATCACACATCAACTATAAAGCAGGCTTTGCACTTGAATCTGGTGTGCAGGCCACGGGGTGGGCCCACCAGTCCACTGTCTCCCAGGGGAGGTCTCTGCACGCAGTGTTCTAAGTTTAATGGGGTTCATTCGAACACCGCCAAATTAGCGCTGCTTACCAACTTCACTCAGGAATATGACTGGGTTAAGCCAACACTGTGGTGTGCCAAGAGGTCAAGGCTGGGCAAGGAGGGCCCAACGTTTTGGCCCTGCCTCCTAATCTCTCTGAATCTCTGTTTCTTTGGCCGACAAACAAAGAGGACAGTCCTTGCCTTGCTCAGCGTCCTCAGCCAGTGCAAGGTTCAAAAGAGATCATACACGTGAAAACACCTGCCTGCTATTTGAACACAGGGCGGCATTGCTGTGAATTTAGGGAGCTCGGTGAGAGAGGGACAGGGGATGCATCCCTTTCCTGACTTCCCTACATCCCACGTGCTTACGTAGACACTTAAATGGATTATATCATGTGTGTAATTATGCTCAACTTTTTTCCTTTTAATTTTTTATAAGAACAGTAAGGCATTTCTGTTGGCTAGTGTGTAATGGATCAAATGATGCCACTGACCCCTGTAGCAGAGGCCATGGTACATGGGGTCATCCCCTCATTATAGGTCAGAGAGGTTGTTGGCTTTTCTGTCTGTGATAAATAAACAGGAAAGGATGCTAACCTGAAATGAGAAACCGGACTTCAAGCTTCAGCTCTGCCATGCTCAGTGGTGTAATCCTGGGAAAGTTACTGAATTTCTCTGATTCTTAGTATCCTCACCTTTAAAATGGGGCTAATTATACTCAGGTGAAGAAAAGAATATAAAAGTGCTTTGAAACCTATAAAATGCACAAGCATGCAAAATGATCATTCTTGCAAATAATGTCATTATGAACAACTCTGGACACATGGCATTGTTCCCCCTAAGATCTGGAATACCGGGTCCAGAGATTTGAACCTTTTTTTGTGTTTTAATATACACTGAAGAGTACCTTCCTTCCCCACAGATGCATGTTATTTCCCTGCAACATCCCCAGGACTCGGTTCTATCATGTCTTTAAGATATTTGTGATGTCAAGTAGGTATGAAACAGCACCTATTATTATTTACCTTTTTCATTTCTATAATTTCTCCTAGAGTGAGCATTTAAATTATGTTTACTTTCACAGTTCCTTCTGTGTGAACTACCTATTAGTGTCTTTTTGCCCACTTATCAATGGACACTTGGAAGGTCCTTTTGCATCTGTATAAATTACTTATATGACAAAGATATTAATTTTCAGTCTGTCATCTCCAATTCAAAAATCTTGTTCAATATATGAGTCTACTCTTCTTGCCTAAGGAAGCACATTAAACATAAAAGACACCTTGTTTGTTGATATAGCATTATACAGTGTGTCTGTAGGCTGATCAATACTCAAGATTTCCAAGCACACTGAGGATGTCCAGTGGAAACAAGCAAGGAAGAGAAAGAGATTGGACAGTATGTCCCATTTGGAAAACTGAGAGGAACCAGGACATCTAGCCAAGAGAAACAAGCACCTGGGGGAAGTGTGTGTGTGTGTGTGTGTTTGTGCGTGCGTGCACACACACATACATGTGCATGTGTGCGTGCAGAGTGGGAGTAGATGGGGAGAGAGAGCAGTTTTCAAATATTTAAGGAGATAACACATGAGAAAGTATTACTGTATAATATTCAGTTGCAGAAAGCAATGTTACAATTAAGAGAGGATTCTTTCATGATCCACACTGAACAAAGACAGAATGTACAGGCTCAGAAGGTAATGAGCTCTCTGTCTCTGGAGATGTTTAAGCAGAGATAGAATGGATCCAGCAGCGGGTTAGCACTGGGCTCCATATCCTTAACAGGACTTTCCTACTCTAAGGTTCTCGAATGCAATGACCCTGGGTCATTTCCTGGAGGCTAGTTTTGTTTGTTTGTTTCATAAATCCCCGGGAAAAAAAGCTTGTTTTGCTACTCCTTGCCTCCTCATCTTAAGAGCCAGAGGAGGGAAAAAAAAAAATCCAGTGAATTTACCGTTGAGATTTCTGGTTCTGTTCCAATTAATTGAAGTTTAGTAATAATCGGGGCCACCTTCTCACAAAAGAACACAATGGCTCAAACACAGAAGGTCCAGACACAAGTGTTTCTAGACTTAAAAAGAACCACTCCTTTCCCAGCCAGTAGAAGGTTCAGAAGCCTTTCTTGATTAACGTGTGACATAGCCTCTTCTAAGCTAATAACGGGTGTCAATTCATAAAAAATGGAAGGCACTAGGAACCACTGGCCTTCGTTCTTGACAGTCCATGAGTCAATACAAAAATAAATGGCAATGCAATCACAGCAATTTCCTCATTTTCCGTGTGACCTGTACACATTACCAACGCTGACAAATTATGGGAGGCAACTGCACGCATACATCACAAATGAAGGAGCCCTTCTAGATAGACACATGCCATTAATAACCATCACATGTGCACAGGGCTTTGCAAAATTAGGATTATTTTCATTCAGTTGTTATGAAAACAGTGGCACCAGTCCAGGATTTTACAGGCAATTGCAAAGTGTCTTGAGAAAATGACACAATTTGCAAGTATCCAGATGGAAGTCAGGGCCTTCCAGCTATTGGTTTAGGTGGAAGCCTGGTGGTTAATGTAGATAAGCAAAATGACTAATTGCAGCACTAACGGTGTCACCTCCACAGAGCTGAGCATGCGGAATTCTGCCAAAGACCAGCTCTTTGGCGTTGAGAAACACAGAACGGAAGCTACCCAAACCCTCCCAGATGGAGGCCTGCAGTTCCCATTCCTTTGGGTTGTAGCCGTTCTATGAAGTGGGCTGGCAGAAACACTGAGTAATGGTGGGGTCTCCCATCCAGACACTCAAGAAAAAGTAGGCTTTTGACTGCAAGGCTATTTACTCCAGCAGGCGCATTCATCTTTCATGTGTTCTGTGGTGAGGAGACCAGTGATTTAGTCATTTAGACGCAATGCGATGTGGTTGGGAAAGTACAGACTGCAGGGTCAGAGTGGGGTGTGAATCTTGGCTCCTCCACCTAGTAGCTCAGTCATCCTGGAAAGGCTACCACCCAGCTCTGAGCCTCAGTTGCTTCTTCTACAAAAAGGAGCAAGTACACCAACCTCATAGGATTGTTGCAGGGATAAAGAGTGGACCTACAGTAAGGGGCCCCTAATGCCCTGCTGGGCGCAAAACAGCACTCAGAAAATTTAGGATAGTGATCATTAATTAAAACTGTGTGGGAAATCTTTTCAAGATTCAGAAGTCTTAATGATGATGATGATGCTACTTATTGAACACATATTATGTGCAAAGCACTGGACTAAGCACGGTACGTGAGACATCTCATTGACCCTCACTATGACCTAGGAGGTAGAAAGCTCATTATCCCCATTTTACCACTGAGGAAAACAGGGCTTAGAGAGGCAGAGTGGCTTGTGGAGGTGTAGCTAGGACAGAGTAGCTAAGCAGGTAGTGGAGATGGCATTAGGGCTCAGTCCAGAGTTGATACCCTGAACATCCTCAAATGTACATGTGTAAAGTCAACATGTTTTCCTTTAATAGACCTATTCCTAGTTCAGGTACATCCTATCCTGGAGGCCCAAGACCCCGCAAGACCCCATGTGAACAAGCCTCAGAATCATGGGCTGAATGACCATAACCAGATCCTATCAGCAAGTGATGGCCTTTGCCTATGTAACTCCATGTTGCTCCCTTCCCAGCAAGACCTGAAGTCAAATGATTCATGGACTCCACTTATTTGGTCACTTGAAGAAATACCAGGATTCTAACTGCAATAACTCCTCAGAACTATTTCCATGCAGTTAGTTGTATATCCTTTCAGTTCAACACTATATGATATAGATTCCAAGAAATGTATAAGTTACTGGAAACCATTTGACTCCTTTAGCTCTCCAGCTGACATGCAAGGAGTATAGCCTCAGATGCACACAATTTTCAAGTCCACATGTGGACTTATTGGTGCATAAATTATGGCAGGGGCACAGGGTTCACCTTACCCTTTAAAGCTGAAGCTTTGAAAGTACTTCCCCAGTTACATAAAGTACTCATGATTATATATTTAAAAGAAAATATTTTAAAGCATTTTACACGTCTGTTAAGTTTTCATTCCGCTCCCTCTTTCTTCACAGAGGTAAACACCCTTATGTGTCACAAAGTATGCTGGTATGAATGCTGGACTAAATCCATTAGGAAACCTGGCATTGGATCTTGGTTCAGCTACTGATTTTCTTCATGGCTCTCTGCAAGTCACCTCCCCTCAGTGTGTTTATTCATAAAGTAAGGAGAAAAATACGTGCTTTCTGTTAACCCTACAACATGGTTATGTTCTCGAGTGAGACACTAGATGTGGCACTTCAAAAGGAATAGAGCTCTGTCATTGCTAGGTACACATCATCCCAAGGGCCACACAAGGCTCCTGGAGGACTCAAAATCAGAACATACACTTTTGAGAGGCAAAGGCAATGATTACAAATGCTGCTCACTAAATCTGCCCTAACTCTAACCAACATCTGGGATAGTGAACCTTAAAACCAAAAGTGAGCTGTCCATCAAATTGTCAGATATATTCTTAGAAAGAAAATAATGGAAACATCTCTTTGTATTTTCATTAAAAATGAAACAGACCCCAAACTCTTAAAACCTTCTTACCAGACTCCAGCATCCTTAGCCAACATATCCACTCATTTGAGCTTTCTTTTTTTTAAAGATTTTATCGATTGATTGGGTGTGAGGAGGGTGGGGGAGAGACAGAGAGAGAGAGAGAATCCCAAGCAGACTCCATGCTGAGTGCAGAGCCCGATGCGGGGCTCGATCTCATGATCCTGAGATCATGACCTGAGCTGAAATCAAGAGTCGGATGGTTAACCGACTGAGCCACCCAGGCACCCCAGAGCCTTCTTTCTTTAAAAGCAAACCTCCCCATGTGGAAATAGTGACTTTTAACTTACAATCAGCGGGATTCATTAAGTGCTAACAGCTTTCCTTCTAGTAACTTGATCAGGTGTTCAGAGCAGTTAACATGCCTGGAAGGACCAGTCCTTCCTGGCATGGGAATAAGCAAAACATAAATTAAGTGAAGCTACATCAGTGATCAGGAGAAGCAAGCTTAACCATGCTCACATGATACCATGCTTTTCTGTGAAAGTCGAGAGCCATGGACTAAAATGGACTAAGCTCCTTGGATTTCATAGTTAATGATTAGAGCTAGAAGAATCTAGCTGGTTTTGGTTAAACACTTGCAACCCAACTCCTACATCTATGCCATAAAGAAATACCAGATTAGGAAGCAGTATTATATTAATATCATAATCCATGTAGAATACTATCAGTGTTTAAAATAAATATTTTAAAGAAAATAATTTTTAAAAATAAATATATCACCTTTTTTCTTTCACTGGAAATTATCACTGAAATTAAGAAAATTACAAAACACTTAAATCCCAAGTAGAACTTTAATTACAATTTGCATTTAAGAGAATGTTTGTTGTTGCACATTTTTCACTCAAGTGTATGGTATTAAATGCACATCACTGCACACCAGCCCCTTCTCCACAACTCTTTCCTTAAGTGGCTTTCCCCAGCACGCCTGCTGCAACCACGTAGAAGGCACTTGCCAGTGCAGTGCTCCTCCCCATAGCAAATTCCGAAGGAAAAGCCATTACATGTCTAAAGGGCACAGGTGCTTTGCTGCAACTGCCTCTGAAGGTCAAAAAGTACTTTGGATAAGCCAGTCCTTCTCTTTATAACCCACCTTCTTTTTGGAAAAAAAAAAAAAAGATCGATCTTAAAAAACTACTTTCATAGGAATTAACAGTCAGTGCCTAATTTATAAACATGTATATAATCATGTTTTTCAAAAGGCCTACCAGGGTATGCTGTTCTTTAAACACTTCCAAATACTGATGACACCTGCTGGTAGAAAATATATTTTAGTTAATTGCTGATGGAGAAGTAAGGCCTACAAGGGTTGACTGTCTTTTGCATGGACAGTGAAACCAGAAAACTACCCCCTACACTCAATTTCAGTTTCTTTTTCCAACTTTGCCTATTTGTCATTACCAGAAAATGAAGCTAGGAGATGCACTGGACTGGACATCTCTGCCTCAAGATGTATACAGCATACACGATACTTCCCTGATTTAAACTGTACACATACACAGAAAACACTCAATGGGGATACCTGAAAAATATTTACCATTTCAAAAATTGTTCCTCTCCCATCCTTACTCCCATACCAGGACATCCCCATAAAAGGAAAATAAGTCACATTTTGTAATTTGGATCTGGCTAACATGAAGAAAATTAATATTTGACATTTGGTGATACATTTCTTTCATCACATTTGTGATATACAGATATATTTCTATTCTAAGTATAATAATAAGAAAAAATCAAGCAGATGAGTTTTACCTAAGCTGTTAACTGAACTACTCAGAAAACACAGGACTAAGGGAGAGCAAGAAGGGACTAGAGTCCAGAGCTATTCTCACTATTCTTTCCTTTGATCCATTTCAATTTATTAATTCAATTTGGTTATGCTTTGCTTCCTTCCAAAGGGAATTTGAGAGGATACTAGCTTCACTGCTCCTACATTCATTAAATTATGAAGTTCCTATTGAAAAATCATTAGATCCATTCCAAGCCTGAACAACCTGAATTCTATGCTGGTGCTATCTTGTCAAAACTTAAAAAAGAGTCCAAACACCATTAAGACCATTACACTTCCACAGCTGCTGGGAACAAAAACTCTTTGTGAAAATACACAACTGAGCTGGAGTGTGGGGTGGGGGTGGGGGTGAGAAGTTAGTTGTGCTCAGCTTACAGAAAGCTGATTACAACTGGAGACTGTTTGGAGTCTTGTCAGCTTGGAGCAGCTCTTGTTAGAGGCAATGAATCTTTGATGCTGCCCTCCCAAATACACATAATTCAGTGAGCCAAGTGCACACAGCTAAGGAGACCCAAGTGTGGTGGGTGGGTGGAATCCTCAAGACGGCTGCACCAAGGTCGGATGCACATCTGCCTCCAGACTTTCCCCAGTCATGGTTGGACAGAGTGACAATCTCTCAGATACACATATGAGCAGCAGTGATGAGCTGGGTCCTGTGCGTTCCACTATAGCTTGGCCACAGCAAAGCTGTGGTCTAGTGAAAGCAACTATATTCCCTAAGACCCTCAAAAACTGAGAAGGATGCTTTCTCCTCTAGCTGAACCCAACCTTTAAGACCAGTGAGCTCTTTGCCAGAGATATAACACACACAAGTAAAAGGCAAGATTAAACACAAGCCAGGAGGGCTCTCTCACATCCTCCTCAAGGCACTGGAAAGTTCCCAGAAAGGGAAATGTTTCCAGTGTTCCAAGACAGTTTCCCACTGCCCCAAGGAGTTTAATTCATTTTCAGGATCCATGTGCAAGACACTCAGATTACTCATTTAGCCCCCAGACCCCCGGCTGAATGACCCCACTGGCCACAGATGACAAACAGAGGTGCCAGGCCCTGTCTTTGCTGCCAAACAGCTGCAAGGTCAAGCCTGACAGGTGAGATGGCCCCCAAAGGCCTCCTCTTGCTCCCCAACCCAGGCAAGAGGAAACCCAAGCTTCAAAGGTAGCTCTTCACTGACATCTGAGCCTAAGGATACAGTAAGAGAATGTCCCTCTGCCAGGTCTAGACAGAAGATTGACAGTCTGAGAGCCTTGCAGGATGCAAGAGGCCAGGGCAAAGAGGCAGCTGCTCTCTCGCCAAGAGGAAGAGGGCCAGAGACAGGGGAGGAGGCTCATGATGATCCACAGAGAAGGGGCAGAAGAAGGGAGGCAGAGACAGAGAGTGAGACATGGAGGGAGAGAGAGAGTGTGTGTGAGAGAAATGGGAAAAGGGAGAGGGAGGGAGGGAGAGGGAGAGAAAGAGGAAGGGAGGGAAAGAGAGGGGGAGAGAGAGGGAGGAAGAGGGAAAGGTAGAGGGAAGGAGAGAGGATGGGGGGAACACACTTAATGAGAGATGCAAGCACTGAGAGACTGACACAGCGAGGGAGCCAGTGAGAGATGGAGCGAGACAGAGGGACAAAGAGACAGACCCGGAGAGGTCCAGGTGGAGGCCCTACCTCTGCGTCCTTGGCCGGACTGCTGGCCGGGGGTACCTCCAGGCTGCAGTTCGCCCTCTTGACCGTGAGGTAGAAGGGGTAATCCTTGGCCACCATGGTGGCTGCCGGGCCTGCTCTTTGGGATGTCACCGCTGACCCGAGGCGACCACAAAACTCCCTGGCGAAAGGGGGCCCCAGCTCCACGGTGCCGGGCGGCAGCGTCGGTACGGAGACTGACAGCCGGTTTCTTGCCTGGCGGGACCGACTCAGCTCTCCGGCTGAAAGCGGGGAGGAGCCTCGGCCGGGCCCGCCCAGCTGGGGGTGGGGCGGAGCGCCGGCTCGGCCCCGCCCCGACGCGTCCCCGGAGGGCCCAGGTACCGCCCCGTGGAAACCCCCCAGCGCCGCGAGGGGCGAACCTGCCGTGGGAGCCTGCTTCGTGCGGGCGGGATGCTCAGGGCCACCCTCCCAGTGACTCCCTGGCACTCCGCGGGTGGAAGAGGCGGCGGGTAGAACCGAGGCTGGGGCGAAGCTGGGCGGCGGGGAGAGGTGGCCCCGCGGAGGAAAAGGGAGCGTTTTAAAAGCCCACGTTAAGAAGAGACGGTATTCTGTTTTGCCTTCTTCCCAGCCAGCCTCCCCTCACACTTTTTTTTTTTTTAATGAACGTCACTGGAGTATATAATCTATAACAGTAAGATGTGCCCATTTTAAGTGTACAGTTAGTTGAGTGTTGACAAACGTAAACACTCACGTAACCACTTCTATAATCAGGAAATATATTTCCACCAGTTCCAGAGACTTCCTTTGAGCGCCTTCCTCTGCACCCATTTTTAAATATGAAGAGGCTGGGGCGCCTGAGTGGCTCAGTCGGTTAAGCGTCTGCCTTCGGCTCAGGTCATGATCCCGGGGTCCTGGGATCGAGCCCACCATCGGGCTCCTTGCTCTGCGGGAAGCCTGCTTCTCCCTCTCCCACTCCCCCTGCTTGTGTTCCCTCTCTGACTGTGTCTCTGTCAAAAAAAAATAAATAAAATCTTTAAAAAATAAATAAATAAATAAATAGATAGATATGAAGAGGCTGGTTAGAGGCAGCCAGCCACTCAGAAGGGCAATCTGACAGGGTCTGTCAAGCTGTGCGGCGTGAGCCGGCTGGCTGTACCAAGTCTTATTGGAGAAATACATTGTAAATGTCTGATAGGCAATTCTAAGATCATTTGCTGCAGCCCAGTCTGGGACAAACAAACCCCAAACTGGAAACAACTGTAATGTTTATCAACAGGGAGTGCTTAAATACATTTTCCTCCTTATAGAACCCCACTCAACAGCAATCAAAAAGAAGGGGTCTAGGGCTGCGGCATGGAAAGATCTCCAATGCATTAAATTCAGTTAAAGAATAATTGCAGAGTAAGCACAGTCTCCTACCATTTATGTTGAAAACATAGCTAATTAATACCATGTATTTTCTATAGCAACATGTAAGTAAATACCATTGAAAACCATCCAGAATGATGCACAGCCAAACTTATGAGTCCCTCTGGGGCTAAGGGGAGGCAATCAGTGCCAGAATGTACACGTGGGATTAAAGGATTAAAAGTAGCAAAGGAAACTTTAAATTTACAGCTATTGTTCTTTAAAAAAATTTTTTTTAAGATTTTTTAAATTATTTATTTATTTGACAGAGAAGGAGAGAGAGAGAGCACACAAGCAGAGACAGAGGGAGAGACAGAAGCAGGCTTCCCACCAAGCAGGGAGCCCGATGCAGGACTCGATCCCAGGACCCTGGGATCATGACCTGAGCCGAAGGCAGACGCTTAACGACTGAGCCACCCATCTTTTTTTTATGACAAAAATATATGTGTACTTGATAAATTAGAAGTTAATTTTTTAAAATATTAAAATGATCATTGTCTCAAAAGTTATTTTGTGGACTGCACTGTTGAACTTTTCCTCCCTCCTATCAAAGTCATGACCACAGCAGGTGGTGGTCTGGAGAGATGATGTCTTTTGTTTTGACTTCTTAGGTGTATAGGAGGTAATGGGAATGGAAATATCTAGACCCTGTTGCAGTATTCTCTGCTTCCAGCTAAGGCCAGAATCCAGTTTCCACTTTCCAGGCAGGAAACATCATGCATGATACATGGCTCTTCCAACCCAGGTACCAAACCCACACCCTAGCACTAAATTCACCTACTTTCCTGTCCAGCTAGTCCATAAACTGCTTTAAGAAAAGGGAGAATCTATCTGGCCAGTTTTGCTAACCCTGTTTTTGCCACACATGTAAAGGAAACTTTTGAATTAGTGGGTTCCAGTTGAAATTGAAGAAAGCACCTGAGTTTTTTTCCCCCTCATATATATATACCCTGGAGCACCTGGGTGGCTCAGTCAGTTAAGCATCCGGCTCTTGATTTTGGCTCAGGTCATGATCAAGTCCTGAGTCAGACTCCATGCTCAACGGGGAGTCAGCTTGAGGATTTGCTCTCCCTTCCCTTTGCCCCTGCTCCCCTCAAATAAATAAATAAATCTTTATATATATATTTTTATATATACACACCCTATTTATTTATATATTTATATATATTATATATATAGAACATATATATAATATATATACCCTAAAGCAGTGGGAAGGAGGTGATTGAAGATATTTGGGATGAGAAAGATGCCTCTGGACCACTGATTTTTCCTACTCGTAGTCCCAAACACAACTTTATTTTTTTAACCCAAGCTGTGCTGATGCGGAGCTTACATAGATGCTCCCTGTAAGCTTGACCAAGCTTGGTGGGGATATGAAGGGAAACTTATCTCCAAGGGCAGCCAACTAAAGCAGCCCCTGATTAATTCTGCTGCCAAAGGAGGGCCAGGAAAGGCAGTGACACGCCTCATTCAGGGTTCCCCTGGCTGCCGAGGATATGAGCTGAATCACGTGGAGCTGCTCCTCATGCCCTTCTTCCTGCTCTTCTGGCCCCCATAGGCCCACCATCTCAACTAGATGACTCAGGCTAGCAACAGCCCCTTTGGGGACAGGCTTAGATCCCTGGTGGAGCTCACTGGGCCTTATCCTCCAGTTGGGAAGTGTACTTCCAGCACTAGGTGAAGAAAAGAATGACCCTAGCAAACTACGACTGGTCTTCTCTCTGTGGGATCCTCAGGGCTGGGCAGGAAGTCTGATGTACCATAAGCCCAGTGTGGTAATAAATAAACCCTATGGAAAAGAGGGGACTTTAACCTCAAGTTTGAGTACAACTATTGTGGAGCAAAGAACAGTCATATTGGTTGATGAGAAGGCTGCCATATCTACTTTCTCTTAATAACATTTTTTTTTTGCCCCTCCTCAAAAGATTTGGAACAATAAAAATCAATCAATATACATGGCACATAAAACATGTGCAGGAAACTTCTGTGTTTTCTGCTATACATGCTAGCCAGAGGGAGAAAAAGAGAGAGAGAGAAAGAGAGATTGCTAATGATGAGTAACCATTTAAACAGTGCTGGGGGGGGAAAAAAAAAAGCATAAGCCCCAAGAAGAGTGTGGAAGGAAAGATGGGAATCTGGAGTTCCCTCGGGTGGTCTGATGATTCTCAACTTCTCATAGCATGAATGTCTGACCCCCATAAATAGGGTTCTGGTGTTTAAAGATATATTTTTGGTACAATAAGGCCTGTGAACTGAAGCCAGGCAATTTGGGGTATACATAAGCCATGTATGTGGTCCTTGAGACATTTAGAGGATTTCAAGGGTATTTTTGACCCCATGCAATCTCCACCTTGTGCCCTGACTTCAGAACCTCTGCCATGTGTCATGCGCTGCTCCAACATTAACAGATTCAGGGTTTGGATATTCTGCCTGGATTCCAACCAGAGGTGTCTGCGACCAAAGACTTTGTCAGGAAGCAGGCTGCTCTACACGAGGGTTCCCAAGCACACCCCCCGAGGCTGGTGTTACAAGTGAGGGAAGCCAGTCCAACTCTGCAATGCTGCCCAGCTGAGTGGGCCCCAGGAGCCTGGCGTTCCCCCATCCTGTCTATGTGTGTGTTTATGCGCTTAGGAACAACACTGCCCTAACAGTCAGCTTCACTCAAAGCAATGGCACAAAGTGCCTTTCAGAACTTGCCTTCAGCACAACCCGTTATAATCCTATAAAATGCTTCACAGCCGGGCAGTGTTCCTTGCTAGCCAGAAGCCTGGAGACTGGAATAAAGAAGGCTGTTCTGCGTTTCCAGGAACGGTGCCAAGAGCAGGGCCTGCATTCTCGCCTGCGCCGAGCGGGGCTCATTTGTGCTGCTGGTGGAATGGTGGGCCTCCACACACAAGCCCACCACTGGTTATAAGCTCCTTTCAGAGAGTAGACAGCCAGACATGGCTGAGAGACCATCAATCATCTCCTCAAATCCCACTGCTGTGGCAGTGAGCAGAACAGGCCCAGCATGAGGCTAAAACTTCAGAAGTTAAAGTGGTTGTGGCAATCTTTTCAGCCAACAGGATGATGCCTTGCTCTGTTACCATTATACTTAACATCAGAGTTAGTGAGTTCTTTTTTTTCTTAAAGGTGCATTCATTTGTTCATTCATCCAACCATCCATCCATCCATCCATCCACCCATCAAATATGAAAGAGTGTTTATTACAGAGCAGGTGTTCAATTAGCTACATTTCTTCCCTTTCTTTTCTACCTATTCCTGAACCTCTATGCCAGGAAGGTGTGTAATACACATCAGCTCAAGAAATATGGTTGACTTTAACACATGGCCTTTCAACTATAACCTCAGCAGCGAGGTGTGCATTTGCAGAAGGAGCTCAGGTGCCAGTAGACAATCCCCTAAAGCCCAGCCTTCAAACACGTGCACCTCCATCTGCTTCCTTGGCATCTGGAGCTATCCCTTCTACCCCTGCTAATCTCATACACTCGTGTAGGTACATGTTGAATACACATGTGTACCAACACCTCTCCCCTCCCCTTTCATTTGGGCAACATTTCCAGTTAATGACCGAGCTCCCTCTCCTCTCTGCCACTTCAGTCTTGATGGGAGAGGGGAGTCAAAAGCCTGAAAAAGTTCTGGCAGTGAATTCTGAGAGATCAGGACTGTGGTTTCCTGCCAGATGGGTAAAAATGGCACAATGAAACACTGATATGATTTTAGATATTATTACCAGGATTACTACTCTCCCCCCTGCCTGGGGTTATGTCCCCTGGCTCCCGGCTAGATTTATGAAAATATATCCTTGGATATTCTAAAGCTGGAAGACTTCATTCATGCATTCACTTAAAGATCTCAGTTTTTGAAACAAGTTTGAAAAACCGGTTAAGTGATAGAATCTTTCTCTTTCTCCCAGGATCGAGCTAATCCTGTGGATTACTAGCTATAATGCAAAAATAATCAAGACTTTATGTTTAAAAAAATGGATATTTGTTTTGCCCTGATATACCACAGACAGGTACGTTCCCTAGTCTCTAGTTCATTACAGCAGTGATCCTCAACTGGGGGCAATTTTGTGTCCCCCCCCGTGACATTTGGCAATGTCTGGGTACATTTTTTATTGTCACTGGGGGAGGGTCCTAGTGGCATCTAATGGATAGAGGCCCAGGATACTGGCAGACATCCTATAAGGCACAGGACAGCTCCCACAGCAAAGAATTAACAGGTTCAAAATGTCAATAATGCTGCTATTGAGGAACCCTGCATTACAAAGAGAGTAGAACTAAAATATAGTGTCAGAGCTAGGATAACCCATTGGTTTTGACCTCAAGGATATTCTTTCTTCAGACCTTGGCCATTGATTGATGTCAAATGTCAGTTTGGGCATGGTGGGGGAAAGAAAAAAATGCTTCAGTGTGCCAGGTAGCCTCAGAATTATTGACATGCCTAGAATCCTTCCCTGTTGTCCAAACCTGACCCTTAACAGAATAACAGATTTCATAAAACACAAAAGGACAAGAGAACAAAAAGTACAGGAATAAAGGGCGGGGGACAGAAAACTATCTTAAACTCTTCAGATATGAAAATGTACTTCAAAAGGCCAGTGAAAATGAAAGTTTCAACGAAAGGTAATACTTTAAAAAGAAATTGGGGAGGAAGAAGAAATGTTTCAAAGCTTGGTCTTTTCCAGGAAAACCTTTTCTGCCCTAAATTGTTTTGGGGGGCAAAAATTCAAACTCAGTGATGAAATAAAAACCCCAGAGGATTCGATTTACTGTCTTTCTGATACATGGTATTTCTGGCTACACAGTGTGTATGACTGGAAACCTGTCTTCACTCAAGATTTTGCAGTAAGAGTCCTGACTTTCTCCAATTTGAGCTGATTACTATCAGCAGGTTTGTTTTGCTTATAGAATATAAGCCAGCCTCTAGAACACTTTCTGTATACTACTAGAAGGTCTTTGAACTTTATGGATAGCCTGCATTTGTTTGAGAGTATTTCATATCTTTTGACCAAGAATTCAATAAGTTCGAATAATATTTATTCCCCCCAGACTACAGCTAATGTTATATTATATAGGTTTTCTACACTAACCATTACATGGAGGAATTCAAATCTAAAATATGTAAATTCTAGCTTTCGATAATAGAAGTGTTTTCTCTTTCATCAACTATAAACTCAGCAAAGTATCATATTTCCTCAAGCCTAAGATGCTGAAGACTGTAATATGTGCTATTATTTTATGTATTACCAAGAAAGAAAAAAATGTTGCCAATTGAATTATAACATGTGATCAATTATAAGATACATCCCAATTCTAGAAAAATTAAAATGTGGGGGAAATGTGCATTTCAATGATAGCAGTATTCATATAATCTGGCTGGGATTTGAAAACCTACATATTTATAGAAACATGACTTCTGGGAATTCAGGGACAATAATTCCAGAGACCACCTGTAGTGAAACCAACTGAGAAGCTTATCAAATCCATACCTCTGGACCCCACTTTGGGATCGCTGAATTGGACTCTAGGAATTTGAATTTTTGATAAACACCCTCAAAGAACATTTGTTTGAGTAGCATGGTGTTGTGAGTTAGAATTATCAGCCAGCCCCAAATGAACCTGCCCACCTCTCCCATTCCGGGAATATTCTGAACCACAGTTTCTTGGGCCAGAGGTGCCCAGGGGTAATTAGCCCAATGGTTATAGCAGCAAAATCCAGAGTGGGCATGGAGAGCTGCTTATTTGCTCATCCAGTACTGAGGAACTATTATATGTTGGATAGCCTGCTCTGTACATACGGGTGCATCAGGGATAAAATGAAAAATATGCAAGTCCACACTCCAAGTAAACTACCAACTAAGCCACCCACCAGGAGACATGTTCTGGCTCTTAGAACTTGATTTACAATCTGGTATCCAGAGTTTCAATTAAAAACATGCTTATCTTCATAGCCAGGGGACATGACTGCATTTAAGTTTTTAAAAAATTAGCTGTAGCAATAGAGAATGGGAGGAGGGCAGTTGGCTTGAGATGTTTACTTGAAAGAGATCTGGGGCTGGGGGGTGCAGGGTGCAGGGAGGTGAGTGGTGTGTGTAGAAGACCTTAATTAGAGAATGAGTTCAATGAGCAGAAGCGGACTTGGGGACTCCTTGGAAGCATGTGTCTCACTCATGTGGTGGGAGCAGAAGTCGGTTGGTGTGTGCTAGAGGGCAGCCCATGAGCTAAAAGTGTTCCTCATTGTCATGGGCGTCTGACAACACTACAGAGGGGACAGAGGGTGTAGGTTCACTGGGTGCTTTGGTTAAGTGGGAGGTGAGTTCTGCTCTGTTTGAATTTTTTCCACCTCACATCCAAAACCAAGCTCAGCAACTCAGGTCTCATGGGCTCACTCTTCTGACTGAACCAAACTTGGCAACAGAAAGCTGCACAAAAGTTCAGGCTTCTAGTTCACCAACCTTTATTGCTGCATGATCATTTAGTTCTTTGGCATGACAAGAACAACTATCAAATGGCTTCCTACCAGATAATTCCTCTCACTCAAGGCTGTCCTTGATCCCCAGGCTGGGGGAACCCTTGCTTTGTGCAAACCCCACCCCAGCACTGAAGACCTCTCTTTCCCCAACACCCATCCAGCTTATAATGACTGATTTGAGGTGCCACCACCACCTGACAGGGAGCTACAAAGGCACAGGGGCCATATTCATCTCGCTCACCACAGGGGCTCCAGCTCCTTCTATCATGCTGGCATATGGTAGAAGGATCCATATTGGTTAAAATGAACATTAAATCGAAGTGGGACTAATCAAAGAACATGTCATGGAAGAGATGAATCCAGAAAAGAATGTTTGCAGTAAAGGAACATAAAATATTTAAAGTTTCTGTGATTGGGGGGGGCACCTGGGTGGTGGCTCAGTCAGTTAAGTATCTGCCTTCAGCTCAGGTCATGATCCTAGGGTACTGGGATCGAGCCCCGCGTCGGGCTCCCTGCTCAGTGGGGAGTCTGCTTCTCCCTCTCCCTCTGCCTCCTTCCCTCTGCTCAGGCTCTCTCTCTCTCTCTCTCTCAAATAAATAAATAAAATCTTAAGAAAAATTTTTTTTAGTAGACATGGGTTGACATGCTTCTTGAAGAATCCAAACTGCACCAAAACCACTTTGAGAGAAATGTTCCTGCAGTATAAGGCTATGAGGCCCTTTTGGATATTACTGACAGCTTTCAGTTCCCTCCAGGTTTTACACAGACCTGGCAATTTACACTAATTCCGGAACCAGGTGGACTTGGCAGGGAGACTGAAACTAGTGACAAAGGACATCAAAGAGCTTGCTTTCAGAGATGCCTTGTAACATGCTCCTCCGTCCTTTTCTTGCCCTCCAGAGGCACTTTCTTCCTTTTCCTTCTCTAGGTTTTTGATTCCAGGTTAAATTCCCTATATACATTTTTTCTTTTCAACTTGCCACGCTCATACCTCATGTTATTTATATTGAAACTTCGTTCCCTTGAGTTGGGCCTCTCCTGAGGGGCTGACTTTGAAGGGGGAGGGCAGGCTTTTGCCTGGTGTTTCTGCAAGATTAAACATGGTGCTCATCTAAAGTTCTCAGGCTGATGTGAAAGTACAGACTCAAGGACTTTTTCTCCAAGGAAACCAATGTGAGAAGAAGGAACTTTCTCTGTTGGCTGCTCCATCAAGGGAGGGTGCCACCCTCCCCGTCTGAGCGTCCTCACCTGGAGTCTTACAAGAGATGCTTTGAGAGCTCATTCTAGTTTAGACACAGTACACGGGAAACAAAAATTCATCTGTCAGGGAGTGGGAGGCAGAGAGGGAGGGAGGGAGGGAGGAAGGTAAGAGAGAATTAAAATTGTAAAGCCAACATCACGTGGCTTCCTCCTTGCACTTTAATAACCCAGCACTGTCTGCAGGCTCAGAAAAGCCAAACTCAATGGGTAGGTACAAGGATTGTTCTGGTGCCAGGAAAATGCAATAAGACATAACTTTTACAAGGTAAGCAATGAATAAACGCCCTGCAGGAACAAAACAGATTTTAACATCTCTGAAGTTGGCAGCCAGGTGCCTGAAACATTGGTCCAGTGCATTCAAAATGCACAATAGATAGGACCACATTCTTTAAGATGAGGTCATACTTCAGGGGATGCAAAAGCTGGATAGGCTGGGTTTCTATGATCGAGGGAAGGAGGGGAATTTGATCAGTATTTTCTTTGCCACAGTGAGACCCATTTCAATGCATGTGAGAGATTTTCCACATGCTGGGCAAATTTTCTAGAGTTTTTTAAAGGGAGAACTTTCTGCAGACTACCTTGGCTTCTGAAAGAGGTATCTTTCTCTCTGAGTCGGGAAGGATCTTATTCTGTCCCATGCTGTTACCGAGAAGATCTGAAACTACAACTCTTCTTTTGGATTCTGCTGTTATAAAATGTGGTTTGGGGTGTCTTGTTACACTTTACCCCCAGAAGTGTTAAAGGAAGTGCCTGTCACCAACACTCAAAAATAAAAATGAAAATGATGCTGGCCGGGCTCAAAAACCAAAGGCATCAGCATTTTGCTTCAGTTTCCTGTTCATAAAACTTTATAAAAACAACCCACCCATTAAAGAAAAAAAGCCCATAACAATAGCTCATTATTCTTTTCCTAAGCGCTTGCCTCATGCCACTCTGAAATTAGGTGCCATCACGTTTCCTGAGTTATGGGCTCCAAACACCACATCCCTTTCCTCCCTTCCTCGCCCCCACCCCACCTGGCATCACTCCTGAATTTAGACACTTCAGTTTACGAGCTCAGCAGAGAGGCCAGCGCCCTCCCTCCTACCTGTCCAGAGGAAGCCAAGCATCTGTGGAGCCTTCCAAATTAATTTCCATTCCCTAAAGAAACTTTTAATATGAAAGGTGCACAGTTACAAAGTGAAGAAAAAAAAGATACCTACAGACTGCGCCAGTAAACTGAAAAATAATTATACACACATTACCTTGTGATGTTAATTTTTGAAGAACAGGAAATTTCCCTTCTACCCTGGCTCTACAGTACAACTTTATGGAATATTGAACACCTCATCCTTCAGTTCCCCATAGAACATAGGAAAATGCAAGCTCTAGAATAAGAAGCCTAGATGCAAGCACCAAGTTTTCCACTTGCTAACTATATGACTTTGGGCAATTTATTTAACCATACCAAACCTCTGTGTAATCACCTGTAAAATGAGGCTATGAGAGTTTCAAGGCTTTAATGAGATAAAATATCTGAATAGTTTAATAAGATAATGTGTATGTCAGCATTCTAGGCACAAGGTAAGCACATAATCCATATTGTTATTAACCTTTCCTACTCTCTTTTTTCTTAATGAATTAGAAGGGAAAAGATGGGTGGGGGGCCGCCTGGGTGGCTCAGTCGGTTAAATGTCTGCCTTCAGCTTAGGTCATGATCTCAGGCTCCCTGCTCAGCAGGGAGTCTGCTTCTCCCTCTCCCTCTGCCCCTCCCCTTGACTTGTACTCTCTCTCTCTCTCTCTCTAATAAATAGATAAATTTTTTTTTAAAGGAAAAGATGGGATTTGGGGATCTTTCCACCCTTCTTGCTTCTAGAGAGGTTAATCATTCTTTCATTTAAATCCATAGATTTCAACTATTAATTTGACCATTGTGCATACATAAAAGCAGTGGCACAGGAAAAAGTGAACTGACCTAAATTTGAAGATGTGGGGTCCAATCCTGGTTCTACCTCTAAATTTGCTGTGTGACCTTGGACAAGTCAATTAAACTCACTAAGGCCCAGTTTCTTGAACTGTAAAATAAGGTGATTTAAACACAGATGCTTACCTTCTGTGATTCTATCAAAACCCAAAGACTGAAGTGTCCATGAAGTACTGCCTCAGTTTTATGTTATTTTATTTCCGGAAAGAAAATAAAACTGATATTATCATCTACTGATGAAAGCATCCTTATCTAAAATCAGCATGTTTGCTGTAGGCAGCCCACATTTTGGGTTAGTTCAGTACGGTAATATTTTATACGGGCTCATCAGAAAATTCAGCTTGATGTCCTCATTTGCCAGGAAATGCAACGAGGAATACAGATTCCTTTAATATCAAACGGCCAAGAAAGCAAGATCTAAACAGCGGTAAGATCAACTATGAGCAAAAAAACATCGAAAAGGAAATGCAGCTACATTATACACGGGATGGAACAGGCCTGAAATATACCACTGTTACTTAAAAATAGGTAATGGGCCACATGGTGCTTGTGTTATCTGTATGACAACATTTGGTTCCTACTGTGTCCTCTTCCTAGAGGCCTGTTATGACTAGGAGAGCTGTCTGTTCCTTCAATGACCAAGTCTTACTGCCTCATGGATTTTCGCTAGTCATTCCTTTCTGCCCTTCGGGTAGGCTGCTTACGTCCAAGTGGAGGGACCAGAGCCAGTTCTGTTCTGGATGCAACACACAGATGGTTGTTGGCATGTGGTGCTGAGCACCAGGGGCTGAGAGACTGGGGGCTCTATGTACCCCAGGCCAACCTTCTGGTGCAAAATACTGATGCTGAGGTCACACATTTATAAAAATGAAAACTAAAGAGAAAGATACACTGTAGCAACTTCTAAATGGTGCCCTATAAATAAATGGAACTAGATTTAAGGAACAAATCATAAGCTTCATTATTCTCTAACATCTGTATCTCCCACTTGACTGTAAGCTCCATAAGGGCAAAACTCATGACTCTCTTGTTCAGGGCTCTAGCCCCAGTGCTGAAAAATGCCTGCCAAGTGCCAGGAACTCAACAAATGACGACCTTAGCTAATGCTCACTGAGAGTTTGCTTTCTGCCAGGCACTGTGCTTTGACTTTACGTGACATATCTCAGGTGATCCTCACAACAATCCAATGAGGTGGGTCCTTCTATAAAGGGAGAAACTGAGGTACAAGGAGTTCACTTGCCCAAAGTCACAGAGCTGGTAAATGGCAGAGCTGGGATTCAAATGCAAGTACTTTTCTTCCAGAACCTTCAGTTCCAATCACAAAGTAGACCATTAATTATTTTCAGGCCATTTGCAACTTAGCAGGTGTCCTGATACCAGAGACTATGATGCTAAGGGTCAGGGGTTCAAGCCTATATGATATGATTATAAGAACATCAAACAAGAGTCAGGAAACCTAGGTTCAAATCTTAGCCCTGGACTCCTACACTGACTTTGGTCAAGTCCTATGACTTCTTTGCTCACCAGTTTCTCCTGCTGGTCAAAAAGGGGTTGGATGGCCACTCAGGTCCCTGACAGTTGTAAATCCCAAGTGCTAGAGTCCCCCCAGACATAATCTCACATCCAGAAAACTGCAGGTCACACAAGTGTATTCCTCCATCTTCCAGTCTTCAATAATCTTCAACCATCACACGAGTTACTCAATCTCTCAGAGCCTCAGTGCCCTCATCTGCAATTTGGATATAATAGCACCAACTTCAAAGGGTGGAGGTGAAGATTAGAGAGAAGCCAGGTAAGAGGCTAACATATAGTAGTAATTTTATAAACAGTAGCTAGAAATTATTATGGTCCCAAAGAGGTAAGTCTGGAGGAGGTAAGTCTGGAGGAGGAAAGAATCTCCTTAAAGCCCGGGAACCAACCAAACAATTGAAAAGACAGCAGTGAAACAAAGTGGTTTAAACAATTTCTAAGAGTAGAGTACATGTTTGCCACATCCCCAGATCAAAAATTCCTTATTGGATTCTCTTTCCAAAAAATGGAGTAAGACAGATGTGAGTTAACTTCAGATAGAACAAAAAGGAACCATTGCGATCCGGGGAGTTCACATGTGTGTGCTGAAGCACTAGAAAATTTGCTTTATGCCAGCTCTGTGACAAGCGTGTGATATGTATTATCTTACTGAGTCCTCACAACCTGCTGAAAGGGTACTCTCTCTGGTTTATGATGAGGGTACAGAGGCTCAGAAAGGTTAAGTAACTCGCTCAAGGTCACACAGTTACTAAATATCCACACCAGAACTTAGTCTGCTCAGGACACTGATGGCTTTAACCATGCCGCTGCACCGCCCCCCCCAAAGATGGAACGTCGTTGGCCTCAGCGTACCCCAAAGCCCCACAGCAGCAATCCTTGTCCACAACATGGGCAGGTGGCTTTATAGGCAGCACATGTGTGTGGGCTCAAGCAGCCTTGCGTTTCAGTCCCTGTTTACCCACAGACTCCCAGCAGCTGCGGACAAATTATTTAACTTTCCTGGATCCTGTTTTGATCAAACCGAATGTACTGGATTAGAGCTTTTCAATCCAAGTCTTGTGGAACATTAGCCACTGACATTTTACACCCCAGAAGGTTAGGGACAAGAGAGCCGAGATGTGAGTGGTCCTCTGTCTGGATTTCCTGGTTGGGGGGAAGGAGTTAACAAACCCAGAACTGGGTGACTCCTCAATTCCCTTTCATCTTGAAGCTAATGAAATTCTACTGAACGTTACGTGATAGGGAAAGAGAAAGGGGAAGAGAGGGACTTACAGGAATCATGCGGGGTGGAATGACAGGAGGTTCGTTTGAAACTGTTTGCAGAGCAACACAATGAACATACTTAGCTTGTAAATTTCCTCGGGGTGCTCTGGGGTGGGGGCGGGTGGAGGTGATGGGGAAGGAAGCTAACTCCCTCCTCTTGAAATGACCACTAGTGCACACGGCAAGCACTCAGTAGATGCTGACAGAATTGAAATCAAACGAAAACAGACCTGGATCAAATTGATAGAGGCGAAGCTGCTGCAGACGAATGAATATGTCCAAAAATGCTAACAATTTCCTTTGTTCCCAGCCGCCCACTCTATCATAAGCCATTTTTGATCTCAAGATGAGTTCTTGTCCATGTGAATGAGCACACTTCTTCCCGCGGGATAACCACAGGTAAGCCTTCCCTCTGCCTCTAGCCTACGCGCTTGGAACCTGAACAAAGGTGAGCTGTCTGAGAGCTAAAGAATTCTTCTTGTTTTCATTTGTATCCTTGCCCAGGGCAGTGACAGATACTGTTTCATGAGTTTCCAGCTTAGCTTTAGAGCTCAAAGGATAAAGCGCCTCCACAAGAAAGACAAGAGAGGAAAGAAGGTAAGAGAATTTTAAAATTTAAGATATACATATATAAAATACATATTATATAATAAATTATATGTATATATCATTCAACTAGTTGGATTTCCCAACTAGTTGGATATATATTTTTATTTGTATATAAATTTTATTGAAGTAGTAGAGTCTTTTTTTTTCCCAGGAAAAGTGACGTGTGCTCTAACCTCAGTCAAACCTGTTGGGGTCTCCCTCTGGAGATACCAGGAGTCACAATAACCTCGAGGAGTTCCTTTTGTACTTTTGTTCTAAAAACAAGATTTCAGAGTAAGCTCAGGTCTTCTGACTCCCAGCTGATGCTCCTTGAGGCAGGTTGCCTCATGAGCCATGTCCCCATGCCACAAAAAAGGCCGGCACATAACAGGGGCTCTATAAATATTTGTTGAATAAATTAAAGAACAAAGGACAGAAAAAGTCTCAGAAGACAAGTACGGAAGGCTGTCAACGTGAGTGGATGGATTGGCTGACACTGGAAAATCTTGTGTGTCTTTGAACTCGAATCCAGAATAGCCTCTCCCTTATCTTTCTCTGCCTTTCAAAAATCACCAGTTGTGAAATCCTAGACCAAGGTTTTCTTCTCAGAAGTCCTCCCGGATCCAGCCACCTCATAGGAAATGGTTTCTTCTTTGAATTTCTAACAACTCTTACTAATACCACTCATTAACCACGTTCTGTCAGGTGGCAGCTTCTGAAATGACTTAACAGACTACAGCCACGTGCCTTTTCTGATTACCTCCCCACCTAGAACTTGAGGGTAGGGCCTGTCCACACCTCTCTCTCGATCTGTTTTTAGGACACTGAAACAAAGAAAGAATGACTTCCAGAGCAATGACTAACTACAACTGGAGTATTTTTAAGCTAATATAATCACCTATTCCTATATTAAACTTCTTCCAACTAGTTGAATGATCAACAGAAGCTTTGTGCGGTTCTCCTACTGCCAAGGGAGGCCAGTAATAATTGCATAAGACTCCACTCAGGGAAAGACTGTAAGGGGGCGTGTCCCCTCAAAATACCCCATTAAAATTAAGGATGGTGCTGATATATCAAACCTCTAGATCCACCTACCCGTTTACTGAAAACAGGAGGGAAAGAAAAGTTAAGCCACACCATGAGAAAGCAACCAAGCAATCACCGAAACAAGGAGAGAAAACATTCCACAAGATCAATGACCTGGTTTCTCCAACCAATCAATAGCAGGGGGGAAAACACAGGGAGGGGGAAGTTTTACAGAGTAACAGTTGTAAGAAACAGGTGAACTATGTTGGGATCCTGATTCAAACAGGACCTCTTTGATCAAGAGTCTCATGCTCTATTGACTGAGCCAGCCAACCCCTCTCCCCTCTTTTTTTTCCCAAATAGGATCTCTTTTTTGTTTGTTTGTTTTTGAGAGAGAGAGAGCACTGCGTGCACGAGGGGGGATCGGGGGAGGGGCAGAGGGAGAGAGAGAATCTCAAGCAGACTCCATCCCCAGCGTGGAGCCTGATGCAGGGCTCTATCTCACAACCCTGAGATCATGACCTGAGCCTAAATCAAGAGTTGGTAGCTTAACCGGCTGAGCCACCCAGGCACCCCACACAGAACCTCTCTGAAACAAATTAACAAGAATCCCCTCCATATCATCTAAGATGCAGTCCAAAGGCAAATTTGAATTGGGGATATCTGACTTTGGACCAAATATTAGATGATGTGAGGGAATTCTGTTAGTCTCGTTAAGTGTGATAAGCCGCGGGAGTTACGTAAAAAAATAAAACGTTCTTATCAGGTAGAGACGTACGCCGAAGTTCTGATGACTGAAATGACAGGATGCTGAAAATACGGTGTGGTGAGACTGGGAAGAGGTTCACCATTATGGATGCTGGATGCTGGGTGAGTGGAGGTGCTAATTATACTATTCTCTCTGCTTTTCTCATGTGGTCAGATCACAAGGCATCATGTCTAACCTACTAAATTGTCCAACTTGGCAAATGATAGTTTCCAGTGCTGGTGGGGGCACAGTGAAATAGCACACTCAGAATTGTTGGTGACGATGAAAACTACTATGATATCGAGAGACATCAATATACATCGAGAGCAATATAATTACGCAAATGTCTCGGCCCAGTTTTCCTACGTGGTGAATTTACGAAATGAAAATCTTCCAAAAGGAAATATTTTCAGTGCACTGTCAATTTAATAGTGATGAAATAGAAATAATAAGACTAGCTATTGAATATGGAACATGCACTACATGCCAGGAACTATACGAAACGTTTTATATCCATCCAAACAACCCCTCGAGGAGAGTATTCTCATTCTCCCAGCAAGTCCCCAAATTGGCACAGCTAAGAAGTGGCAGAGCAGGAAATCATGTCAGGTGGGTGACTTCAAAGTCCACATTTTCCAGTCCTGTGCTAAGTTGCCTTGAAACCCAAATGCTGGACAACAAGGGATGTTTAATTAAATTACAGGACATCCACGGTAAACAGTAAGAAGTATACTAATGAAGCCAAGCAACATGAAAAATGCTACAGTAAAAAAAAAAAAGCAGTTTGAAAGCCATTTATCAGAGCACCTCCGCAATATGTATACATGTGCAAAGGCCGGCAGGAAAAACACACACAACGAAAATCATGGTTGTATCAATTATGGACCATGTGGTTATGTTCTTTTTATAATGAAAAAAATTGCAGGGGTGATCACTGAACTGAGGTGCGTCACAACTGCGGGTAGTGGTGTTGCCATAAATATTGTAAACCATTAGTTTCTTCAAATCAGTTTTTTTTTCCTTGTTCTTTGGAAGCCTACTAAAACTAAAGGAAGAAATATTCCTGTCCTCCCTGAAATACCTTTCCAATGACCTCTGCTAGGAATTCACCTACTTTGATCAGGAAGCAAGCATTATCCCATAGTTTCCCCTTGCAGCAGATGCTGAGTAAAATGTTACAATATAAGATGGATGTCTTACACATACCACAAGAGGGGGGGAAAAAGACAGCTTAAATGAATCTATAAAGGATTGTTTTATGATCGAGGTTCCCTCTGAGTCTTGTGAAATCCTCTCACAGATCGTTTGTTATTAGCATGACTGAGAGAAGCACCAGAAAGCAGGAGATGCGGTTCTCCTTCTTATCACTGCTCAGTCCAGGCACATCCTAAGTGCATCTAAGGGACTGCTAATCGCCTCAAAATCCCATGCCACAGCTCGGCATCCTGGATTCACTCTCCTCCTCCCCGCCCTCCCCTCCCCTGGACAGACATATCTGACCAGCATCCAGGGACAAGTTCACTGTGAGATTATGTACATGGAAATGCTCTGGAATCTATAAAATGCTCTTACAGATGGGAGGTTATTCTGATTAAAAAACCTGATACGTGCCCTTGTGTGTTTCTTCTGCCATAAATGAATTCCAGAGATGTTCCTTGGGGAGGAGAAAGAACAACTAACTAGTTCCCAGGTTATTTTAATGGCCAGAACCAGGGTTGCCATAAATAATCAACTTTTTATGACAAAGCTTCTGCAACTGCCAGGGGGGATCATTATCACCTGAAAAGGGCACTAATCTGTGAGCCAGGCCACATGACCATGTGTGGTTCTATGTGGTATTCGTCAGTAGCTGTCACCAAGATAACAGCTTAATCTTGAATGGAGGAGGCAAGCATATTTTAGAGAAAGGCCTGCAAGAGATTCCCCTTTAAAGAGCTAAACAAAGAGAAAAAATCTCGGGGAAAGAATGAAAACAGAAGGAGCCAGACAGCCAGCTGGAAGAGAAGACTGAACTAAAGTCACCGACCCTTCAGGGAGTTAGTGCAACTTTTGTGGGAGATTATGGAAAAGCTACTGTTTCAAAGCCTCTGGACATCAGAGGAAAAAACACAAAGGAGAGTTTGCTGAACAGAGAGCTTTAAACAATTCAAGTTCAAACAAACAGAATTCCAGGAATTAGGAAGAGAGGAAATTACAAGGTGCTTTGCAAACCACTGCAAAGAAAAGGATGTTTAACTATTAAATGTCAGTGATAAAAATGGCGATCTTGTGGTGCTGGAGTTTATTTTGGAGGGGGAGGAGTGAGGACAAGAAATAGTAAGTTAATTATAATTGTAATAATCAATGATTATATGACTGGCAGCTGGCCTTTCCTGAGCACTTCTTAGGGGCAGCACTGTGCGGAGCACTTTGTACGCTTCGTCTCCTTTAATCCCCATGAGAGCCCTGTGAGCCCAGACCTACTGATGACCCCGTCATAGATGAGGAACCTGGGGCTCAGACAGGCTCCACAACTTCTTGAGGTCACAGTGGCAGGACTATGATTCAAACCCAGATTTGCTTAAAAGCTCAGCCTTCGAACCCTTTACACACAGGTATATAATTACCAGCTCTCACAGATCGGACTATTTTTAAAGATTATTGACAATTGTAAAATTCAGAGCTGATAGCCAACTTGGTCAACATCCTGGCTACTTGCCTTCCTTCCTAAAGATAAAATGAAAAGAATGGAATGCTATTCGGTCCGTCTTAGCAACTGTGGATGTTTTCTGGAAAAAGTGGGAGGAAAGCGATTGGAGAAATCTATCATTATTATATACCAGGATTCTCAGAGTAGAACACTTTAGTGGCATCACTAAAGTTCTAACAACCCAAGGGTTCACCCGCAAAAAGTAATTGAGGAAACCCTGTGAGGTGACAAGGTCAGGGTTACACAGCCAGCTAATTACTGAGCACTGTTAGGAACCCATATGCTGGAGTCCAGCTGCCACCTGAGTCTGAATTCTGATTCTATTACTCATTGATCTGGGACACTGGTGAGGGGATCCCTCTGAGCCTCAGTTCCCTCACCTATAAAATGGGGATGAGAACAGTCCGTAAGGTTATTGTGAGAACCAAATGTGATAATGCATGGGAAGCATGAGGCACAGCCAACAAAGTAGCCAGATTGCTTCATTTATAAAGAGCCCTGCACTTCATGCCATGTTTCTTCACAATCTATAGACTATTCAGGTGTGGAATGAGTGACTGTCATTTGCAAAAGCACCAAATTAAGTGCTCGCCCAATTCAAGACCTTGTTCTTTCCCCAAACCATAGTCAGTGGTGGAGAAAGGGAAACTATCTTCCCATATGTTCTCTTCTGCTGGATTTTGGTATTTAACAAACCCTGATGACACAATGGTAGCTTTCCCAACAAATTCCATTAGAATCTCAGAAACCCATCATCAGTAATAGACAGGCAGCAATGTTTTCTGTTTGTTTAGTTTTATTTAGTCACGCTGGTGAAAACTGGCAAATGTTATTGCTCTTGATTATCACAAGACAGCACCCAGGAAGCCTTCATCTTTATGGGTTTAACAGACGGCTCCAGTCATGACTTTCATTGCTTATGTTGTTGGCACCTGGAGTCGATTTTTCAAGGGCTCTGAGGATAGGAAGCCGGTGCTGTGGGGCACTCTGGGGCTTTGACTTGCTCAGCATTGGTTCCTCCCTCTTCTAATAACAGTTCTTCCGTTTTCTTTGGGAAAACTGCCCACCTCTCAGTGTTTGTGGTTTTAATGGGACTGAGCCCATTATTCCCATCAGTCCCTGTGGGTATACATGTGACTCAGGACTGCCAGTCAGCAACCCCCTCTTTCTGGTCACAGTGATTGGTTCAGGAAAGGGCATGAGAACCAGGCTTGGGATTTTTGCAGGAAGAACTGGGCAAGAAAGCACCTATAAATTAGAAGGGGGTAAGCTTAGAGATGTTGGTGGCCATATTTCCACCAGGAGAGGAGAACATATCTGAGAATGGAGGCAACATATAAAAAGATAAGCTGAGAGGTGAAGAGCGAGAGAGGACATTCTGAGGAAAATTAGCACCTAGATCCAGCCATGCCTGAAGCCAGTAACTACTGGACTTTTCTGTTACATCAGCATAAATTCCCTTTCTGCTTAAAGGAATTTCAGTTGTGTTTCTGGCACTTGCAACTGAAAGAGTTTGGGTTCAAATACATACAAAAAGGTCTTTACCATATAAATGAGCACTTGTCTTCCTACCCCCATGCATTATTCAGGATTTATATTACATATCTAACTCTTGCTTCCCTCATTGAGATTGTAAGTTCCTTGAAGCCAGGAGACAAATGTGACCACCCACTGATAAAGTAACACTTTTTTGCCAAAACCAAGCCTAGAATAGCTGAGGAATCATTTTATAACAGTATCAAAGAGAAAAATGTTAAGGATGTTTCACAGGTGAGCCTTTGGAAACTGATGGCATAAGGAGTCAGAGGTCTCATGAGTATCCAGAGCTACCTCCAGAAGTTTCATTTGTCTGAATGTCCTCTCTTGAGCTCCCCCCTCCACCCTGCACTCGACCACCCCAGTAGACAGGAAAACCCCTACTCAAGCTTCAGGCTAGAGGTCTAATTAGAATTGTGAACAACTTCCTACTTATCACTTGTGACACCAATAAACCTACTTTTATTCTTAAAGGAAGATACACTACTCCAGATACTCTCCAAACACAAACTCTGACCACATTTGGATAGGGTAATTTGTTTTGAAGTGTTTTTTCAAGTTTTTTTTTAAACCTGTATTTCACCTTGTATACCAGGATAAACTTCAAATGGATCAAAGATTTAAATGTAAATACGAAAACATAGAAGTGCTAGAATAAGATGGGCAAAGTTCCTGATGTACGGAAGAATTTTCAATGACCTAAAGTCCAGAAGAAAACATTAATAGATCTTTTTATCATAAAATATAATAAAATAGAAAACCCTTCTATGTGGCAAACAAAATGACAAGAGCATCACAAGCAAAGTCAAAAGGAAAACTGGGAAAAAATATCTGCAAATCATATCAGAAAGCTCTAATCTCCATAATATATAAGACCTCCTAGAAAGCAAGAAGCAAAGGACCAGTGACCATCTCTGTATGACTGTGTGTCTGATTAGTATGAAAACATTCATGAGGAGCAAAGCCACTTATTATGCCTGAGTGTTTTAAGGGCTAGTAGAGTGAGTTAAGGACTTGGTGGCCCAGGTTCAAACCCCAGCTCGCCACTTTCTAGTCTGTGGCTTGGGTGAGCTAGTTTACCTGGTAAGCCTCATTTTTCTCATCTGTAAGATGGGGATTATAATAGTATCCACCTTGCAGTGCCATTCTAAGGATCAAACACATTGTGAATGTGCTCAGTGACTGTCACATAGTAAATGCTCAATAAATGCATGCTGTTAGTATGCCAGTAGAGGTTTTAAAATTAACAACATAAAAAATAAATAAAATTAAGAACGTAACCTAACCTCGAGATCTTGCAGCTATTCAGATGTAAGGTCCATGTAAAGTAACAAAACATCAACACAGTAGATAACTTAGTAGGATCCTATCTTACAAATACACTTGTGTTTATTCCTATCCCCCGTTTTCAGATGAAGACACTGAGACTCAGAGGTTAAATGACTTGCTTCAGGTGACAAATACTAAGTGATAAAACTAAGATTGAACTCCAGCTATGACTGGCTTTGAAAGCCGGGTGTTTGTTTTGCTATGCCATTCTGTTTCTCTGTAATTTAAAGCTAAGAAACAAGTTGTCCAACTAAGCGGTTGCAGAAAAAGATACCCAGAGCCTCCAAAGTTCTAAAGATCCCAGCCCTCAGGTAAAGGAATGGACTCTGGCCCAGAAGTAAAACTTGCCATCTGTGGGCTCTTGCTTCTGAGTAGGAGTGAGAAAGATCTGGGTTTTAGCAGATCTTACCACATGTTGCTACTGATTGTTCTTTTGATTGCTCAGAAAGGTTGACAAGATCTCTTCTGTGGCTGTGGGTGGAGGGGAATGCATACTGCTATCTCTTTGGGACAGACTTTCATATGGCACAACTTTTATAGGGCACAGTTCATCTGGGCTCCAGGTAAGTCTACAAGCAGGGGCTTTTCTCACCTCCCAGAAGCTGGTCCCCTGTCTGATATATGACTGGGACAAACATGCCCCCATATTTGGCCCAGGTTGTTCAAAGCCCATAGCTGGAATAGTCAGGAAGCTTTTGCTACCTCTGAGGCCCTACAGCTGAAATGAGGGTCTGCTTAGGATGGAACAATGAGATGCCCTTCCCCAGCCTCCCTGTAAGAAGTAATGCTGTCTGAATGACAAGCCTGCCAACCCCCACCCAGATATGGATTTTCAGAGCAGGCACAGAACTCTGACACTCTTCTGTGGAAATCCCAGTACATTTTCGTTGCCTTTTCATCTTTGGAATGCTGTTGAAAAGCCTGCAGCTAAAATGTTCTAACAAACAGTGGGGCTGTCTTGGCTCTCTGGAACGGCCGCATTTCAGAGGTCAAGGAGAGAGCCCTCCTGTCAGCCTCAACAATCAATGGGTTACATAAAGAAGAGTTTGTTTTTGACCTCTAAGGATGATATCCACAGAATGCGAGGATCTTAGCAATATTCACCAAAGCTACCAAATATAGGACCATCTGCCCACCTCCAAATAATAGCAACACTGTTTAGGGTTTACTATCTGCTGAGTACATTATGGTACTCTACAATGTCCCAGAAGAAAGGTACTACGATCCCCCCTATTTTACAGGGAAGTTATCTGAAACACAGACAGGATGTGTCATTTGCCCACCGTCACAGAGCTTCTAAGCGGCTTGAACCTAAGAAATGTGGCTTGAGTCTATACTCTTAACCATAACGCTACACTGTTCCTCAAGATGATAACGGTGGTGGTGATGGTGGAGAAGGTGGGGATGGTGCCAATGGCGGTGATGATGATCCTGGGTCCTTGGCCCCATGCTAAACATTTCCCATACATTATCACATGAAATCTGATCTTCCAGCAAGTTCCATTAGTTTCACTGCATCCATCTACTTCTCTCCACCTTGCCTGCCATGATCCCAGCCCAAGCTGCCTTCCTCTCTCACCTGGACTGTGCAATAGCCTGCTAACTCTTTTCCCTGCTGCAAACCTTGTCTATAGAATCCCACCACATTACAGCTGCCAGAAGGATCACCTGAATACTTAGATCACAGCACTCACCTTCCAACGGTTTCCACTGCACTTAGACTGAAATCCCAATTCTTTGCCATAACTGATGAGGCCCCATGGGATCTGGCCCTACTGACCTGTCAGACCTCATCCTCCTGCTTCTCTCCTCCTCACCCACAAGGCTGTATGAAGCACAGCCTCCTTTCCTTCCCGACCAAGCAGCCTCATCGCCAGCCAGGATGTCTGTACTGGCTGTTTCCTCTGCCCCCAAATTTCTGCCGGACTGTCTCTTTTTTGTCATTGAGGCATCAGCTCAAAAGACCCCTCCTCAGAAGGGCCTACCTGAACTCTTAGCTATAACAGATCTCTAACCCCCATCTCTCTCCCTGTCCCCCTGCCCAACCATTTCAAGACCAATTTACTGTTATATGCCATCTGGGTTACAATTCTGTGTTTCACATTTGCAGTTATATCACCAGCACCTCAAGCAGTGCTTGGCACTGAATGGAGCCCAATAAATATTTACTGATGAAATAACTGAGTTATCTCATTTACTCCTCTCAAGAACACTGTTTAAGAAACAAGGCTTTGTAACCTCCAATGACACAACCAAGGCCGTAAGTCTAGTAAGTGGCAGTTAACTCCAGAGTCCACACTCTTAACCCTCAGGCAATAATTGGCTCTGTGACCCTGACTTTTCATTCCATTTCTCTGCATTTCAGTGTCATCCTCACTTTAAGATAAGAAGATGGAAAGATCTTGTCTCTTAACTACCTTCTAAGAGTATTTGGAGTAAAGAGCCCACATTTCTAACCATTAGACCAGGAGCTGGCAAACTTTCCTGTAAAGGGCAAATAATAATTATTTTAGGCTCTGTGGGCCATGATGTAGCTATTTCATTCTGTTGATGCGGTATAAAAACATAGACAATAAGTAAATAAAAATGTGGTTGTCTTTCTTTTTTTTTTTTAAAGATTTTATTTATTTGAGAGAGAGAATAGAGAGAGAGAGAGAGAGCACATGAGGGGGGGGGAGGGTCAGAGGGAGAAGCAGGCTCCCTGCTGAGCAGGGAGCCTGATGTGGGACTCGATCCCGGGACTCCAGGATCATGACCTGAGCCGAAGGCAGTCGCTTAACCAACTGAGCCACCCAGGCGCCCAAATGTGGTTGTCTTTCAATAAAACTTTATTTATAAAAACAGACAGTAGGCCAAGGGCACCTGGGTGGCTCAATTGGTTAAGCAACTGACTCTTGGTTTCAGCTTGGGTCATTATCTCAGGGTCATGAGATTGAGTCCCACTTTGGGCTTGTGCTCAGTAGGGAGTCTGAAGATTCTCTCCCTCTGCCCCTCCTTCCACACTTGATCACATGTTGCACACATGGGCACGCTCTCTCTCTCAAATAAATAAATAAATCTTTAAAACAGAGAGTAGGCCAGATCTAGCTGTAGTTCAATGATACCTGCATTAGACTGCTTGGAAAGAAGTCTGCAGTTTTCATCTATCATTCAGTTTTGTTTTGTTTTTCATTTTCAGTTATTATGAGGCCTGGTAAATAGACATGATGATCTCTTCCCAGAACAGAGTATGTTTTAAGAAAAGTTAAGGTCTTCTCTGCAGTTCCATATTAACCAGTCATCATATTCATAGGAACAGAATGGGTACTCTTCTGGTTTTTTCTGGATCTAACTTAAGCAGTCTTTGGGTGAGCCTGGTGGCAAGGGATTCTCTAACAGGAAAGAGGATTTTTGTCCAGGCTCTGGGAGGAGTCAGGAGGGTAAATATCTGCTGAGTCACTGGGGAATCAAGAACCTTGACATTTCTCCTAAATCAGGAGGTGTAACGATGCTTTCGGTCAAGAGGGACCAGTGGAGGCTGTACGGAAAGAGTTTACCAACTAGAGGGCCAGGATCCAGTGGGATCTTAGGAGGTGGGCAGAAGTCTGAGATGGACAAGAAGGCAGCTCTCCTCATGCTAAGCTCACATGCTCTGGGTATTTTGCATCTGGTATATTTATAAGAACTACATATAAATATACATATATTTTTTAGAAATTTTAAAAATCATAGCAAATGCTATGAGCAATATATAATAATTGCTGACATTCCCATTATCCAGAATTAAGAATTCAATGCTTTGTTAAAGTTGCTTCCAGTACTTTCTTTCCCACCACCTCAGTCCCCTATCCCACCTCTAGCCACCCCAGTGGCAACTACAGTTATGGGTTAGGTGTATATCTTACCAGTCCACTTATTGTTACAAACATTTTTTTAATTGAGATAAAATTCATTATTTTAACTCTTTTAAAATATACAACTCAGTGGTGATTAGTATATTTACACTATTATGCAACCATCACCACTATCTAATTCCAGAACATTTCTATCACCCACCCCCCCCAAAAAAGCCCCAGATCTCCTCTCCTCCCAGTCCCTGGCAACCACTAAGCTTCTGTCTTTATGGATTTGCCTGTGCTGGTCATTTCATATAAATGAGATCATGGCATATGTGATCTTTTGTGTCTGGCTTTTTGGACTTAGCATGTTTCTAAGGTTCATCCATGTTGGAGCATGTATCAGGATTCATTACTCATCTTTTTTCTGGTTGAGTAATAGTCTATTGTTTGGATATATCACATTTTGTTTATCCATTCATCAGTTGATGGAAACGTGAGTTGTTTACAGTTTTTGGCTATTCTGAATAAAGCTGCTATGAATATTTGTGTGCAAGTATTTGAGTCCATGTTTTGAATTCTTTGGGGTATATACCTAAGCGTGAAATTACTGAGTCATATGGTAACTCTGTATTTAATTTTCTGAGGAACTGCCACTCCTTTCCATAGTGGCTGTACCATTTTACACTCCCACCAGCAGTGCATGAGGGTTCCATTTTTCCACAACCTTCCCAACACTTGTATTTTTAATTTTTTTCCTTTTTTATGATAACCATCCTAGTGGGCATGAAGTGGTATATGATTGTGGTTTTGATTTGCACTTCCCTAATGACAATTGATACTGAGTATCTTTTCATGTGCCTGTTGGCTATTTGTATATCTTGTTTGAAGATAATTTATTAATTAATTTTTAATAAATAATAAATTTTAATTTATTAATTTATTAATTTTTACCAGTGTATTTATTCCAGGCACACAAAATAATGGGTAGCACTATTTTGTGAGTGTAAATCTATTTTCTCTACTTAGCATTGTTTTTGAACTCCCTCCATGTTGTTTTATATAGATCTAGTTAAAAGCTTAACTGTATCTAGCATCCCTTACACTGTATTTTATTTGTTCTCTTATTTAAGGATAGTTTGATGTTCTTCTTTTTCTTTTTCTTTTTTTTTTAAAGATTTTATTTATTTGAGAGAGAGAGACACAGCGAGAGAGGGAACACAAGCAGGGGGAGTGGGAGAGGGAGAAGCAGGCTTCCCGCAGAGCAGGGAGCCCGATGCGGGGCTCGATCCCAGGACCCTGGGATCATGACCTGAGCCGAAGGCAGACGCTTAATGACTGAGCCACCCAGGCGCCCCTCTTTTTCTTTTTCTGTTACAAAAATCATTGCCTTTCGTTTCCCTGATACACCTCCTTCTGCATTCTTGAGATTGGTTCTCTGAAGCTCAAACATGTATAAAGCAGGATCATAGGATATGCACATTTACAATCTTACCAGATGTTCTTTAAAACATACATTTGGGGATGCAAATGCAATTTTGGATCACACTTCAGGAGATTCCTCAGCCTCCAGTGTAATTCACACCTGCACATTCGCCTAGCTGGATAGTTGTTCAATTTTTCTGAATATTCAATATTCTTAAGTGCCATCACAAGCATTCGGATTGGGAGGTAAGTGTAACGAAGTGATTCTTCTGCATCGTATCTGTCAGACCAGTGGCTCCCAGGATGTAGTCCTGGGAGCATAGCATAAGCATCACCTGGGAACTTGTTAGGAAAGCAGATTCTTAGGCCTCTTCCCAGACCTGAGTCAGAAACTCTGCAACTCCTCAGTGGGGTGCTGACTGACCTTAAAATGTGAGAACCACGGTATTAAGCTTTCCCATTTTACAAGTGAGAAGCAGAGGAAAAGGACCAATCACCTAACTGTGATGCTAAAGTCAACAGGCCACAAAGAAGGGAGCACTTTATACTACAGAGTCTATGGACCCTAGGGAGAAAGCCTGGGACAATGGCACAGGATGGGACTTCAGGACCAGAAAGAGCAGCGTTCACATCCTCATCCTGCAGGACTGGAATCCCTGGCAAGACTCTCAACCTCCCTGGGTCTTACCTCACAGGGTTTGTGAGGGCTAAAAGAGATGTTACACAAAAAGTCCTGTGTTGCATAATTCCATTTATAGGATAATATCCAAGACAGGTAAACCAACAGATGGAAAGTAGGTCAGTGGTTGGTTACTATGGGCTGGGGAGAGGGAGAGAGGGAGTAACTGCTTAACAGGTATGGGGTTTCTCTTTAGAGCGATGAAAATGTTTTGGAACTAGAAGCAAGGGTTTCACTAACATTGTGAGTGTATTAAATGCCACAGAACTGTACACTTAATTAATTAATTTTTTTAGAGTGTGCCCAGGAACTAGCTATATATCCAAACCACCTAGAGAACGTATTAGAAATGCAGATTCCCAGTCTCACTTATTATTATTGCAAGATCGCTCTTCGGAGTTACAGAAACCACATTTTATTTGAGTTTTTAAATAATTTTTCAAAGTAATCTCTACACCCAATGTGGGACTTGAACTTACCCCGAGATCAAGAGTCACATGCTCTACCGACTGAGCCAGCCAGGTGCCAGAGTGCACATTTTAAAATAGTTACTTTTATATTAAATGAAGTTTACCTGAATTAAATAAAAAGAGAGATGTTACACGGGAAAATGCTCCACACAGCACTGGGTATGAAGTAGAAAGCAGCTTTCATTATTGTAAAAAGTTGAGTTTATAGTAAGAAAAACTGGAAGCAGGCTATATGTCCAAGAATAGTGGATTAATTAAATAAAGTTAGGTCCCAGTTGAACAATTTGATATTATGTAGATATTAAGAAAAATAAGGTGCAGGTGTGTATGAACAAGAATAATGTTCATGTGCAAGAACAAGAAACCACAAAACACTATCTGCACATCATGTCCCCCTATTTGCACGTGCACCTAATTCTACATTCAGGAGAGCTGTATGCCAAAATATGAAGAGTAACTCTGGGTAGTACAGTCATGAAAAAATAATCTTCCTTTTTTTTTTTAAAAGATTTTATTTATTTATTCATGAGAGACAGAGAGAGAGAGAGAGAGAGAAGCAGGCTCCCAAGGAGCAGGGAGCCCGATGTGGGACTCGATCCCAGGACCCTGAGATCATGACCTGAGCCGAAGGCAGACACTTAACCATCTGAGCCACCCAGGCGCCCCAAAATAATCTTTCTTTAAGTTTGTCTTTATTTTATAATTTTCTACAACATCTATGTAATGCTACTATAATAAAGAAATAACATTTGAAAAATAAGTGCATTAGGGTGCTTTTGCTTTAAAGACTAACGGTAGTGAATCCTTAACTAAAAGTATTTTGAATGTAAATACCCTAAGTTATCAATATTTTTGTGTTTATGATTTTAATATTAGGCTTTCTCAAAACAGATGTATGCCCATATTGCATGCATGGAAATGAAACAATTATAAGACATGCTAAATATTAAATAAAAGCATTAATTCAGAGTAAAAATGTAATTCATTATTTAATTAATTGCTATTTCCACTTCCAAAGGCCTAAGCCACATGGAAAGACCATATTGCTCCCTTGAAAGAACTACTGAGATTTAGCAGAAAGGCTTAAGCACACAACCCTCTCCCTACTTTTCCCACAGACAGAAGATGACCTGTAAGGTCCAGCAGAGCCCAGGCCGGATGGCTAAAATGGGGCCTGATAAAGGGCCCTGTGGCTGAGTCATCCTCCGTTCACTCTTGACTTCTGGGAAAAAGAGTAAAGAAGCTGAATCATACACCTCCACAAGGACTTCCTGTGCAAGACAGATTTCTCATACAGGGAAAAAACGACTTAACTCTGGGTTTCCTCAATTTCCCCAAAGAGAGAAAAATCACTTCTCTTAGGAAAACTGCTGGTGCTTAGTGTGAGAGTTTCTGCAGCAAAAATTCCCTCTTGACACAGTTCAGCAGGCAAAGGTATCATGTTTACATCTGATTAGTGTAAGCCATTTTATCACTTTTCCTTGCCTCCATTTCCCCCCCTAACCCAATCTTCCAATCCCCCATGCTTAAAAGTCAACTCCTCATGACTGCATACTGTTAGCAATTTTAGGAAGAAACAGACTGAAAACCAGATGCTTGTTTTTGATCAATAGTTGATGAAAAGCTTCTAAAGGAATAAAGGCCATCTATTCCTTTTAGGGAAAGTAGCCTTCTTTAGGATGGGATTTTTTAAGGATTCCTTCATACTTTCTTTGCACACAGAAATGTTACACTAACTTCAATCTATTACTTTTGGGGGGCAGTGAGGAGACAGTTGACATTTCTAATTAAAAGAGAGTTCTGAAACATTCTAAATCCCACCATGGGATTACTCTAATGAACTGTGTCACACATTCATTCAGTGATTCATTCACTCACTTACCCAGAGTCCCTACATGGGCCCGACACAATCTTGTGCCTGAAATCCCAAATGGGATTTCAACCTATTCCCCGCTCACTTGGAATTTTTTTTTCTTGTTTTGTCCTATTCTGAATGATCTACACTGGTTCTGAAGATACTTATGAAAGACAACCAGATGAGACAAAGACATTGTGTACAGGCCAAAAATTAGTCTGCATTACATAGTTTTTATTTCACTCTCTCCCAATGGCCCATCCTCCAAATATTCAGCATGAACTCATGCTTTCAGAGATGCAGAGTCTGCAGTAAGTATGCTTTATTTGACAAACAAATGATTTCCTAAAAAAGTGAAGAGTCAGGATCAGAATCAGAATGTTCAGAAAATTTATTTTGAGCTTTTGAAAAAGACTGGCACTAAATTGTTGATTAAAAAGAACAGTGATGACATGGGTGAAGGGGACTGAGAGATACAGGCTTCCAGTTATAGAATGAACAAGTCACAGGAATAAAGGTACAGCATAGGGGAATATAGTCAATGTTATTGTAATAGTGTTGTATGGTGACAGATGGTAGCTACACTTGGGGTGGGCATAGCATAATGTATATACTTGTTGAATCACTATTTTGTACACCTGAAACTAATGTGATATGGTGTGTCAGCGATATGTCCGTAAAATAAATACTTAAAAATTAAAAATAAAAAATTTTAAAATACAAATAAAAAGAGAATGGTGATGCCTATAGCCCAGAGAAGAGTCTAATTAAGACACTTTATTTAAAAGGAAGGAGAGGAAGCAAGCAGAATCCATTTTCTTACTCTGCGACCATACTGAGAGAAGAGTATGGCTCCCTGGGGTCCCGGGGGATCAAACCCTTGCCTCCTGGTCCAGCATTAGTTCCACAATCCCACCAACAGAGCTAACTGGAATTGACTGCTCAATGGAATTAGTCTTCCACTTTTAATTGGCTAGAAAACTTGCCAAGAAGTTTTGCCTAACAGTCCATCCAGCAGAAAACATGAGGATGGGTTCTATAATTACCAATGGGAATTGAAGAGGATGACTATTCATTAAAGAGGCTATGTCATGAAGCTGCTTGAAGCGGCAGGGCAGGGAAATGCTGCGGGGCTGGGGGTGGGGTGGGGTGGCCAGAGCCTGTGGGAGCCTGCCCCTCGTAAACCCTGGGTTCCAAGGCCATCACCCCCAGCAGATGAGGTCACAACAGATTGCAACAGGTCTTGACAAACAGTTTCCCTCCCAGGAGTCAGTAAGTCACCTGAAAAGGCTTAGTTCTATCTGCTGAATTCCCCCCAGTGTGAACACACTACCAGAATGGTCCAGGAGGGGCTGTTTCCTTTGCTGCTATGCAAACAGCCACTCAGACAACTCTACTCTAGAACCTCGGGCTATAGCTTCCTTCAGCAGGTGGAAAAGCTCATATTTCTAACTGCTAAATGTGGGAATTGCCATCAAGATACATTGAAGTGTATATTCTTGCTCAATAATTTCACTCCTGGGAAGACAGCCTTTTGAATGTGTGCAAAACTGTAGCTGCAAAGACTACTTACCACAGGACTATTTATATTTTAAAAAATGGAAACAACTTAAATATCATTCTATATGTGCGAAATATAGCCATAAAATGGAATATTGTGTAGCCTTTCAAAATAATGATACAGAAAATAAACTTGTCTATATTTCCCAATTTTTCTACAATACACAAATATTATTACAAAGCCTGTAAAAAAAAAAAACATCATGGGGAAAATAATTTAAAATTTCACATAGGTTAATGTTTACACAGTTAAAATGATAATTTAAATACACTGGAAGAACATAATACCAGGGTGAGCTTTTTCTGGTAAAAATCTTTACATAAGACAGATATCCATTCTCATTTTTTTAATATTAAAACTGGATTCTATTACTTAAATTATCACTAACCTTTGCATTGTTATTTATCAAAAACTGGAAAATAAGATAATAAAAAGGTTTTTGAAAAAAAAGTCATAAAATCCACATACTAAGATGGTCCATGAAACTCATTTACAGGTAGTCTTCCTTCCATAATTCTGAGAAGCCCTACTGCATGGTTAAGAAATCTGACCAGGTTAGCAGCTGAAGTGCAGATGTGAGAAGGTCTAGAAAAACCATGGCAAGCTGACCTGAGGACTCAAAAAAGTGCTGATTCCTGGTGCCAGCCAACCCTGAAACATCAAGAGGCCAATGCAATATAGCAAAGCACAGTGACTGATGCTCATCCCACAGTGGCAAATGATAGTTTGTAAAATCTGTCTCAACAGACAGGAGAACACAGTATCTATTATGTAATGGGATAAATGTGTGTCATTGCATATATACATTTTATTTTATTTATTTTTTTAAAAAAGATTTTTTATTTATTTATCTGAGAGAGAGAATGGGAGACAGAGAGCACGAGAGGGGGAGGGTCAGAGGGAGAAGCAGACTCCCCGCTGAGCAGGGAGCCCGATGCGGGACTCGATCCCGGGACTCCAGGATCATGACCTGAGCCGAAGGCAGTCGCTTAACCAACTGAGCCACCCAGGCGCCCCGCATATATACATTTTAAAAGTAGGATTTTATATCTATTTATGTAGTGGTGCATGTATAGGTGTGTATGTATGACTTAGTGTTTTGTTTTTTTTTTTATTTTGGGTTTTTATTTAAAGGAGAATGTGTGGTAAAATCCAAATAGATCATAGTTCCGTTAGGAATACTGTATCGACATGACTTTCTTGATTTTGACGAATGTGGTTATGGAAAATATTAACATTAGGGGAAGGTGAGTGAAGGGTGTACAGGAACTCTACCAGATTTGCAAATTTTCTGTAAATCTAAAATTATTCCAAAATGAAAGTTTACCTAAAATACAGAGCAACAACACAAAGAATAAGGGCTTGGTTATTTAAATGTATTTTCTACCCCCTGCACCCTTTCCCCAAATCTCAAGGGGTCTGGTAACTAAGGTTTTACTGATTGGATCTGCGTGCATCAATGCACCATTACAAGGACCCTTTCACCTGAGATGGCTATCTTCCTTTAGAATCTGATAGCTCACAGCAAAATATCACGTTTATCCATTCACCGCCCTAGGAAAAAGAGTGATTTCCTATAACAGAGTATTGAGAAAATGAGCCTGGTCCCCAGGTTTGCAAACTCTGGAAAATAAAGTGGTAGAATGCCATAGGATCCCAGCGCTCTCAGGACCGGAAGAGCTGTATCTGACAGGAAGCTCCGTGGGGATGATCTCAACCACCACATCCCAGGCATTATCTCATCTTGGCAGGGTGTCATCCTCTACGTTTTCCCTCAAGTTGCTAAGAGGAAATGGGGAATGAGATGCAGCTCCAGCAGCCCACCCTGTTGGTAGGTAAGTATTTTTAGCAATTTGAGGCCAAGAGGTTACTTTTTAAGACCATCCCAGACATGGGAGAGATGGAGACTTTCTCCACTACACTCTAATGAAAAACCCATGCCGTGCTTAGAGCCATCCAACAATGGTTAGCAACAGGAAAAAACACTCCGCTTCAGGGGGCCATAAATATTTACCGTGTCCGACGGTGTATTTAGTACTCAGTGATCATGCAAAATAAATGTTCTAGGACAAGACATGGTCTGTATTCCCACAGGCTCATAGTTTGAAAGCTGGAAAGGAGAAGAGATGTCATCCAGTTTGTACATTTTACAGACTAGAAGGTTGAGGCTCCAAGTATGCTCCCATCAAACATCTCCTTTTAAAGCATCTCTATTACAACACACATCCCCTGTTCCCTGTTTATACATTTGTCTTTTGCATGAGATTAGAAGTGTGCATTTGCTGAGGGACTAAGTACAGCAAGCTTCATAAGTGTCAATAAAAGTCTGAGACACCAGGATGGAAACCCAGCTCTGTCCTGACTCATGTTCCCAGGAATTTCTTTACTGCACCTAATTTTAAAACTGAGAAGACAAATTCCACTCTTGAAAGGCTGAAACTGCAGCCAGGAATACATTGGAAATTCACTTGCTGATGTATTATAAAATTAATACAATCTATTAAAAATTTTTAAAAATTATTCTTTCGCTCATTTCATTAAAGACTAAAATGTTTTCTTTTTTTAAGTTAAGAATTTTTAGGATGTTGCTTTATCAAATTTCATGGTTAGGAAGATTTATTGAAATAGAAAAGATTTTCAAAAACAGTGAGATGGATATGGAAAGGTTCCTGTTATTAACATACACACAATTATGCAATGCCAAAGAAAGTCTTCAACCCCAGAATGTATCTACGGGATCTGAAGAATGCTTAAATTAACACTCCAGGCTGCAAAACTGCTGAAAACCCTTTCCTTCACCTCCAATACATGAGTACCTCCAGTTCCTCATCTGAACTAATCAAGTTCAGGGTAAAACAAAATGACAAATTAAGATCCCTAGATACATCACTTGGTATCTCAATTGCAAGACAGAGAAAGATGGACCTCGTTTGAGTCTTTGCCTATGGTAGCAACGGTAGGGAAAGCTCAGTCACCCCCACTAGCTAATCAGGCAGAGGCTCTAAGGAAGCTACAAAGGAGAACTTGGGAGTGTCCTTGTGGGTGGGCTTCCCAAACCAAATCACCTTTTCAGCCACAGCACACTACTTTGTTCAGTTACGTGAGATCTTCCATGGCCTCCACTGAGGCACAACTTACCCAATTAGCTGCCATCAACTCTGCCCGGCTCCCACTCTCCCACTTTCTCCATTAAGGCAGTCACTTAAAAGCCAAGTAGCTGAGGGAGGAAACTTCACTTTTCTAAGTACAAAGTTAACTAGCAAGCGCTAGAGCCAGAGCAGATGTATGTGATACAAAATTTAAACATAAGCACCCACAATCTGATGAGATGTTTCTAAGGCTTTAGTTACATAGTTTCATACTAGAGACTTCACCCCCACAAAGACCATTTAATTAGAAAAATTCTTGGGTATGATTCTGTGCATTTCAGAATAGCTATGTAATCGCTTTGATTCTATGTTTTGCCTTTTTCAGCCATCAGATTGATTTGAAATAGGTAATTCCATGCATCATAGCCAAAATGTTAATTTAAAAAGGATCAAAAGGGGACAGTTTAGGGGAACAGCCCCCCATACACACATACAAATTTCCAAAACAAGAAATTGAGCACTGAACCATCACCAAAGAATGACAATATCTATTACAGATGTATTTAATAAAGATCTCGGCATTTGTTTACTATTTGCAAAGACCTTTTTTTTGTTTTTGGCTAATAATTTGTAAGCACTACACATTATGTTTTATAGATGTTAGTTCAGATAATCCTTACAATTGCCCTACAAGGTAGGAACCATTAATAAGCCTACTTGGAGGTGAGGAAATTCAAGACTAAGAAGGTTAAGTCCTTAGCTTATTAAGTTAGTTGTGGAGGCAATATTTGAACCCAGATCCTCCCCAAAGCTCATCCCGCTTCTGACAATGTTTCCCTAAACACGGCCCATGTACCACAATTAGAATGTGAGATTTTTATTTATTTATTTTTTTAAGTAGGCTCCACACTGGGTGTGGAGCCCAATGCAGGGCTTGAACTCACAACCCCAAGATCAAGACCTGAGCTGAGACTGAGTGAGAGACTTAATCAACTGAGCCATCCAGGCATGTGAGATTTTAAGATGCACATGGATACATACATTTTTGGTTTAATAGTTATATACATGTTTATTTTAATGTGGATTAGAAAAAAAAAAGATTCAATTAGCAGATCTAACTTGGATCTTATTGCTAAGGACCTGGTTAATTTAGCATCAGTTACATACTTTACAAGAGCTAGAAAAATAGTCAAGAATTCTCATGCCATTTCTTCTAAGGAATTGAGTGATCTGGCCCACCAAAGGATGGAATCCATACCAGTCTCAAGAGACTGGCACCCAGCTGACTTAATCAGCCTGGACATTAAGTGATTCCTCGCAGATGCCTAGAATCCAATGCTTTTACCTTCAAAGAAGAGTTTCTTTTCTTATCCCTCTCTTCTCCATCAACAAACCCCCTTTGTCCCCCCCCTCCCCACCGCCACCGCAATACACACATTCGTCTGGTCCTGGGAGGTTACCCGACATAAGGTGAAGTGATTGAGAGCAGAGATATCTAGAAGAAACAGACCTGCCCACTCATCCCTCTCTCCCCAACATGGCTCATCACAGAACTCTCCCTAGGGTGGCCACAGCTGACTCTTGGGCAAGTACCCTGTTCAGACAAAGGCCAGACATCAAAGCTCCAGTTGACTGAGAAACCTCTGGGGGGAAAAGTCCTCTTGGTGACGTGGTATTTTTAGTTTATCCTTTTTCTTTATTGTTGAAGTGACTTTATAACTTTTGGCTGTGGCTCTTTAAGAAGTAGGCTGACTTTGTGTTATATATATATGTTATATATAAAATATATATATATATTTTAAGTAACTTCTAATTGCACATGTAGCACATGAATACTTGAATACTTTCTCCTTGTAAAAATGTAAAATGTTAAAGATTAAACTAAAGCTGTCCCAGATGGCTGCTGGAGCCAATACCAGACCCCAACCTCAGAGGGAATCATTTGAATGAAGTTAAGGTATAATCCTTTCAGGTTGCTTTCAATACATTTGTGTATCTTTGAAAAATAAATAATTGCTTTTTTATGGTTTTTACAAATATTTTGCTTATTTTAATGAAACTGGTACAATGTCCATTTGAAACCCATACCCCAACCAAAAAGTACAAATAAAATAAAAAAGAGCAGTATTCTGTTGAATACACTTCTGCATGAATAACTTTATTAACTGTTGATGAAAATTACAACTTTTCTGAGCTCTTCTGACAAGACTTTTCTTTTATCTTAAACCCTTTCTCTTCAGTGAAACCATCTTTGGAGTTAGTCATTACTCTCAACATCTCTGTCATCTTGACTCCAGCCTGATAGCTCTCTTCTTTTGGTCCAGACCCTCAAATTTTAAAAGTAGCTCCAAGTTAAGGAAAGGCCATTTTTTCACAGTTCAGTTCTCTGAAAAACTTCCATCTGCCACTGCAAGTCATAGTCCAGGAGTGAAGCAATCACTCCCGTTGGTAGATCTTACTTATCACAAGCCTGAAAATGCAAAATCCTGGAAAAGGTGGCCTCTCTGTGCACACAAGTAATTTTTAAAAAGGAGAGGGCAACATGAAGGAGGCTGAGGCTTTTTTTTTTTTTGGAGAGAGAGAGAGTGGTGGGGGAGGGGGGCAGCGACAGAGGGAAAGGGAGAGAGAGAATCCCAAGTAGGCTCTACATCCAATGTGGGGCTTGATCTCACAATGCTGAGATCATGACGTGAGCCGAAAGAAATCAAGCCAGATGCTCAACCCACTGAGCCACCCAGGTGCCCCAAGGGGGCTGAGGTTTAATCACCAAAAATCAGCACAATGAAAACAAATGATAATGGATGATGGGTACTAGAATTCAAATTACCATTTGTTTTAAAGAGACGGGGGTGCCAGTTTTCAATTCCATTTTGAACACCGTTTTACAAAAGAACTATTTTTATTTATTTTTAAGATTTATTTATTTATTTATTTGAGAGAGAGAGAGAGAAAGAGAGAGTTGTGTATGGGGCAGGGGGTGGGGTGGGAGGGGCAGAGGGAGAGGGAGAGAGAGAGTCCCAAGCAGGCTCTACACCTGACGTGGGGCTCGGTCTCACAACCCCGAAATCAGACCTGAGCTAAAACCAGGAGTTGGACGCTTTACTGGCTGTGCCATTGAGGTGCCCCAAGAACTATTTTTAAAAATAAAAAAGGATTGAGGGTAAAGAAAAAAATAAAAAGAATATCTAAATTGTTGAACGACCCCCTGTTTGTTCCCGATAAACTTCAACCACATCTTACTCCATTCTCAGTTCTTTTGGAGTATGATTATCAACGATTCTCTGACCTTCAAAGAGAAACCTGGTGGGCACCTGGGTGGCTCAGATGGTTAACCGTCTGCCTTGGGCTCAGGTCACGATCCCAGGGGTCTGGGATCAAGCCCCACGTTGGCTCCCTGCTCAGTGGGGAGTCTGCTTCTCCCTCTCCCTCTGCCATTCCCTCCACTGTGCTCTCTGGCTCTATCATTCTGTCAAATAAATAAATAAAATCTTAAAAGAGAGAGAGAGAGAGAGAAACCTGGGTGAATTCATTGGAACGCGCTGTGTTTGACAGTGATTTTTTGAGTTTCTTGAGATGTGTTGTCATTTTCACTTTGAAGTGAATCTCACTGCTCTCCTGTCCAATGACTCTGAGTTTAATGTATTCTCCTGCCTTCTTATCCCCCAGGTCCTCAGTTGAAGGGTTTGCCTCCTGGTCAGACTTGGTGATGCTGGCTTCACCCAGGGTCTCTGCATAGCAGCGGCCTCGGGTAGGCAGAACCTCCCTCCGGTATTTACAAATCTGTCTCTCTCCCCCACCCAAATAACTTTTTTTTCTAAATAATTGCTTTTTATGTGATTTAGTTTAGCACACAAATGGCATCATACTCAAATTTCTGCAACTTGCTTTTTATTCTTATTATTTATTATTTTTGCAACTTGCTTCTTAAAATCTAATGCTATATCTTGACAATCTTTTCATCTTAGGCTTACCTCACTTTTTCTCTTTCTTTTCCTTTTTTTTTTTAATTGCTGTATTGTATTCCATAGTACGGATATATATATATATATATATATATTTTTTTTTTTAAAGGTGAAAATAACATGCAATTCAACCTTTGGCTTTTCTATAGCACTTTTTCTTAGAGAGCAATGACACACAAGAACCAAATCTCCTTTAAGTTCTGTCCTTTCTGGCTTCTAGAAGACTGCCCCTGATTTCAGTAAAATTAAGAAATGGGTCATGATCTGAGTGAGGGATCGACCTTAGTTTCATAAATCCTGCTGCAATGACATGTTAATAGGCTATGGAGTCAGGCAGAATCCCACTTCAGAGCTATGTGGCCTTAGACCTGTTAAACAACATTTCTGAATCTCAGACTCATCATCTACAAAATGAAGATATTACTATTTACCTTTCAAGGTCACCATCAAGACTGTGTAAGAAAAGGAAATGAAAACAGCAAGCAGAGAAACCGACACATGGTAAACACTTAGTGCATGACAATTATTTCAAGCTTCATGGCACAGTTCTGCTCAACAGTGCAGAATGCAAATCAATTTCTATTGCATAAGATTTCCAGTTTATGTTAAAAAGTTATTACTATACAGTGGCTAACTGAACATAATAAAAAAAAGTTATTAGTTCCCCTTGAAGCATCTTGTTAGTATAGATACTAACTGTGGATTTATAGGCAGGGAAAGTGAGATAGAGATATGCTCAAGGTAGATCCATCATGGAGCCAGGACTTTCTAAGAGCCATCGAGCTCCTTCTTTTATGATTTATCATTAAGTTAATAAACAGAATGTTTGAAATTGCTACCTGAAACCTAAGTATATTGTAGGGAAGCTTGCTTGCCCTTGTTAATTGCCTTCAAATGACTATTACTCAGATTAATTGAGCTAAACAAATTAAAGTTAAAAACAACTGGAAGGAGCACAGTCTTTCAGGCAAAGAGGGTAATATTTAATGAAATAAAACAAAACAAAAAAGAAATAGGAAAATAAAACCAATACAAATGGATACTGTCACCAGGATTCCAGCCAACAGATAATGAAACAGGTTTTGCCTAAATCTTATAGCAGGGCTAAAATAATCAGCCTGAAGGATTCGGGACTCTGGATAAATTTCCCAGTATTACATGGACAAAGAGGAAAACAGAGGGTGGTTTTCTGGCAACAGCAATGTTTCCTGGGAGCTCTACGGGCTCTGGTCTCTCTGCCTTCTTATCTGTTCCATCATCTCTACCAAGTCCCTGAACATCGCATATGGCTGACAGCCTCTGTGACTCCTGCCTTCTTCTTGTGAAGCCTTCAGTTCTGTAACCACAAGGAACTGAATGCTGCCAAACACCATGTGAGGTTTTTTTTTTTTTTTAAGATTTTATTTATTTATTTGTCAGAGAGAGAGAGAAAGAGAGAGAGCACAAGCATGGGGAGCGGCAGGTAGAAGGAGAAGCAGGTTCCCTGCTGAGCAAGGAGCCCAATGTGGGACTCGATCCTAGAACCCTGGAATCATGACCTGAGCCGAAGTCAGAGGCTTAACCGACTGGGCCACCCAGATGTCCCAACCATGTGAATTTAGAAGCAGATCTTCCCTAGTCAAACCTCGGATGAGACCACAGCCCTGGCTGACACCTTGATTCCAGCCTTGTGAGACCCAGAATTAGAGGACCCAGCTAAGCCATTGACAAACTCCTGACCCACAGAAACTGTGAGATGATAAATATATGTTGCTATAAGGGGCTCAATTTGTGATAATATTGTTATAGATAACTAATATATCACATTTGCTTCCATCTGAACCAAGAGGAGAAATATAAAGCCTGGTCTCACCAGTAATGAGAGAGTAAAAATCACCAGCAGTATTGGGTCTATTTGATGATCTTGAATTGAAATGAGCCTTATTCCAAAAATGGCGCTATATTTTGTGGGGTTTTTGTTCCTCAAGTTTTCCTTCTTTGTTCACAGTGAAAGAGAACAACATACATTTTAACATATAATAGAACTCCAGGAGCAGATGATCTCCCTGGGAGATTTCCCTGGCTTCCTAATTGATTTACCAGCTGCCAGGCCCCAACTTCACAGACCTACTCTCTCTGTCCTTGACCTTCTGAAAAGACCATTCTGATCAGATCATGTCCTTCTCCCAAAACCATCCCTGCCTGGAGAATTAAAACCAAACTCCTTAGCAAGGCTCCAAGGCCAGGTCTGTTGAGTGAATAAAGAAATGAATAAAGGCATGTGGTAGAAAGCATATCACACTGCACTGAAGTTGTGATTTCTCAACGGCAAAGACTGTATCTCATTCATTTTCACTTCCCCGGTGCCCAGCACAGGGCTTGCCATGCAGCCGCTGCCCCTAATCTGCCACTATGATGCTGAGGTAAAAATGCAGCATCATGCTCCACTGTTCTAAGGATCGCTGTGTCACTTTGGTGGCCTTGCTTCTGGCACCTTGCACTTGTGACAAAGAGCCCAGCCTTTCCCAGGCCGATAATCTGCCCATTGTATAATAACGTTCAGCAGCTAACTATGTAACATGCCATCTGTGTAGCGTCTAAAATTCCCGATTGGGTTCATAATTCTTTCTTCACTCCAATCCAAGGGACTTTTGTTTATACCTTTCATTTGATATGTTTTATTCCACTTCATACCTCAAGGGAGCATGAGGACACCAACACAACTGGACAGAAACAGAGAGAGTAGAAAATGGAGCTGCAGGAAACAGGAGTTGAATGAAGAGACCAGGTAATGGTCTCATGGCTTAGGGAAGTGTGTTGAGACTGAAAGTGGGTAGCCAGTTCAGCAACAGTTAACCAGAGTTAACAAGAGAGGGTAAAAATGACTAGAGACGTTCCAGGTCCAGCTGTTGTTTATTCAAAAGGGACATGTAAAGAAATTGCTGTGAATGGGCTCAACGTCTGTGTACGCTGTTTGATTTGCTGTTTTTTACTGCTCTGAATGCTCTTCTGTACACCGGAAACTATATGGTGCTGTTTTATAGCAGAGCTTGCTTGTGCACTAACTTCACGACCTTTTCCCCATACAGTCAACCCTCCCCCCATCCAGTCTTTGATCAAAGGTATCTTTAGTGAGCCCAGGGCCTTGTATCCTGTCTCCTTCCCCTCCCTGTCAAAGCTCTAAGAAGCTAAGAATCATTCATAAGCACTCCCTTCCAAAGGCACTTATTTGCACTGTTACAAGGAAAACACTAATAATTATTTACAAATTATTTATTTACAAAATATTTACAAATTATTTTCAAATACACCATCTTCTTTGATACTCAGTGCCTAGCCCATGGTAGGCACTCATTTGTATTTATGGAATGGATGGGTTAAGAAATAGAGGCTCAGAGAGGTGAAGTGACTTACCTAAGGTCACACAGTGAATTAAAGGCAGGATTGGGGAGGAGAACACAGGTTTTCTGATTCCACATGCCAAGCTTCCACTATTCCCACCAAGTCATAAACCAGAGACACAAAGATTCACCAGAAGAATTTCAATTTGGGGGGAAACTGGTTTTCCCAACTCCCCAGAATTTATTCCATGAAAGCAGTTTCTTCTGCAATTCAACCCTATTTAAATTAAGGCATATTCTAAGAATCAAACTTGCAAACTCAAAGCAGAATTCAGCCTCATTTTGTACCTTCAAGCAGTTATTTGCTGCCTGTGTTCCCATGTAAGAGGCTTTCAAGGTGGAAGCAGTGAGCTTGGGGTTCAGGAGGAGCCGTTTGTCACCTCTTCTGTCAAAGATTCTCTGTGTCCCTAGAATTGCTTGAAAATTGTGAACTCCCAATTTTTAAAAAGTTGAGAAGTCTTTATGAGCACTGGCCCCACCGACTGGGGCAGAGCGTGGGGGTGGGGTGAGAGTCGGGGAGGATGGCACGGCTGCTGCCCCCTTGGAGTTTATGAGGCACAGGAAGTGATCACAGAGACAGTGACGTCACGACCACACTAAGCACCATGGACTAGAGAAAAGTTCATGGTAGAGCAAAGCAAGCTGAGAGCGGAGGAGGAAGTAGCTTTAAAGCCAAACCTGCTAATGTTGTGACATTGAAACTATCTTTGGGTTTTATTTACGGATTAAATGATTTGATGTTTGGGATTTGCCTTAAGATGCCAAAATAAATAAATAAAGGGTATACGGATGGGGGCATAGGCAAAAGAAATGGTAAGCTATGGATGACTTCTGGAGCTTGGTAAACCAGGATCTGGGGCTTGAGAATTTCTGCAGTAAAAAAAATAAAATTGTTGGGGAGTTAATTCAGAGCCATGTCACTTGCTAGCTCTGTGATTTTGGGCAATTCACTTTACTCTTCAGAGCCTCAGTTTTCCCAAGCATACAACGGCTGTGATACCCCCTTCTCTTAGCGGGCTTTTTTGAGACTTAAGTGATAATGAAATATATGTAACGGACCTGGTATTATTTCCGAAAAAAAGGTAGGAGCTCAACAAAAGGTAGTGTATTATTGTTATCAGGTAATAAAAGTTATTTGCGGGAGGGCAGAGAACACACTCCTACATACACACAGCCTCCATTCACCTCTCCCACTAAGACATCTTAATACACTTGATGTGCATGTGACTTTTTTAAAAGGCTGAACTGCATACTAATTATCATCAGTAGGTATCCAGATCTTTATTTAGTAAAACCACTAAAAGATCTGTATTTTTATCTTAATTGTAGTGAATCAAGCCTCATTCACCTCCCGCAGATGTGAGAGCCAGCTTTTTGTGACGCGATTTCCTTCTGTATGTTCATGGGGGCTTACAAAATAGCACCTAAGTATCCTGTACCTACAGAATCAGGTTATTTTTTTTTCACCAGGAACTTACATAATTCATCTTTACAAGTTTGCATGAGAAGCTAGAACTCTGCTTTATTTAAAATAAAAATAGCACACACTTGAGGGGGTTTTTCCATACATACATACAATGTGGCTTAGTGTTAATGCCTAGATTCATCCTAACAGTATGGAGTTACAGCCTTGATCAAGTGTCCTTACCTCTTTTGGTTTCATTTTTTTATTTGTAAAATGGGGACAGTGACAGAAGCAACTTCTCAGGGTTGTTGAAAGGGTAAAAGGAGAATATACATGTTAAGTCACACCATAACAGCTCAATAAATGCTAGCTGCTTCTATTATTCATGTACCATGACCTCAGCCAGAAAACTCTCACATTAATATCACTTCCCTCCCATGATGTCCATAGCCTGTTGCGCCTTAAAGATGATGTTTTATCAACTCTAGTAACCCAAAATAGACGGTCCCTCCCTGCCTCTGAGTGAAACAACAAGAAGTTTAATTACCAGACAAAGAAAACACACTTTGTGTTCTATTTCTAGATACCAATCTTAAAGAAGCACAAAGAGTGGAAGAGTGCGTCTGAAAACACATTTTCATCGAGGATGGCTGTTTCTAGAATTCAGAGAACAATGCCTTCTAAAAATACTGTGCCTGCATCTTCCCCGGTTTCCCCCTTAAGAGAGCTGCCTTAACACTCCGGCTGGGACCTGACAGCTGAAAGGGCCTTTTGGAAGCATGCCTTCCAAAAGGCAGTCTTGTGCCTTAGGTTTTACCAATTTGGGCTCAGGATCCAAAATAAAGTTACTTTGTGCATTTTCTGAGTTTCAAGCACTGCTTACCCCCCACAGGAACGCACTGCCAGACACTTATCAACAATGTTTTCAGGCCCTATTTGTTTAATTGATGCTTTCCCACATCATCCATCATATGTAGGTACGAGGCACTGCAGCTCCTGGAATTTTTGAAAATTCAGGCAGTCTGATGAGATAGGGGTGTTACCGACATTTCTTTGTAAACTTGGTTATTTGGAACTTGAAATGAATTGTTCCCCCCACCCCCTCCAGGCATAGGAAACACAGCCATCTGAGGTCTATGTAACTCATGGCACAGTCAAAAAAATTATTTAAAAACCTAACTGCCATGTGTATTTACTTGACAACTATAGGCAGAGTGCTTACAATCTACATGAGGCACTTGGGGAGAGGCCGATTAAACACACATGCCAGGCCCTTAGCAGCTCAAACTCCAGTCTCTGTTTCTATTTATCAGTCATTTTGTAGAGCTTACAGATGCCACACATTGTGCTAACCACCTTACTAATATTAACTTATTTAATCCCTGTAACAACCTTATGAGGCAGATATTATTATTAGCCCCATTTACAAATGGGGGAACTAAGGCACAAGAGAGGTCTTGTAACTTGTTTTAAGGTCATTCATTAGTAAGTGATGGCGTGAAGACCAAAAGCAAGGTGGTCTGGCTCCCAGGTTCACCTATTTGCTTGCTCACCACGCTGCCTTTCAGCGGGGAAATGCCCTCAGATTCCACTGGAGAACGCCAGCTGTGTGCGGGAGAGGGTGCTATGTCTCCCATGTCCCCAGTTCCTTCATGCCTGCTGGGCACACCCCTTCTCTCCTCCACCCATCTCTGCTCCAGTTACTGACACGACGCCACCAAGTTTTACTATGGCCCTCCCTCCCCCAGCCTGTCTCCGGACACTGTGGATTCCACTTGAAAATACTCTCCTCTCCTGTCCTCCTCTGAACCCCATCACTCCTCACCTGGACTAGTTCAAGAACCTTCTACAGGGTTTCCCTTCTCAGTCTTCCTCCAATACTCTTTTCTTTTCTCTCTCTCTCTCTTTTAAAGATTTGTTTGTTTATTTGAGAGAGAGATAGAGCATGTGAGTGGGGTAAGGGGCAGAGGGAGAGGGAGAGACAGAATCTTAAGCAGACTGTGTGCACTGAGCTTGGAGCCAACGTGGGGCTTGATCTCACGACCCTGAGATCGTGACCTGAGCTGAAACCAAGAGTCAGACATTTAACCGACTGAGCCATCCAGGCGCCCCCAATACTCTCTTTTCTTAAAAAAACAAATGAAAACCTGTGTTATGGGGGTTTTTTTTCCTTTTAGTGTAGAAGTAACACATGATTTCTGCAGACAAGGTGTAAGACCCAGACAAGCAAAAAGAAGAAAATTAAAATTCCCAAAGCTTATCCCCAGAGATAAACCTGTCTTCAAGTCACTTCAGATCTTGTCTCTCTTTATTATATAGATATCAACATCAGTCTATATATCGTTTACCTATAAAATCTGTTTCTTAGCAATGATTCGTTATTGTTAGGCTAATCGGGTCACAGTACCCCACGTTGCGGGCGCAGACCTTCAAAGATTCCAAGTGGAGCCAGTCTCGTAGACCCAGCCCCTGTGCCCACTGTCACCCGACCCTCAGAGCACACGGTCCCAGGTCACAGACCCTGGGAGCACACGGTCAGGCCTGCGGTCCTGGGAGTCTCCCTACACCATCTGACTTATTCTGTTCCTATCCAACATTTCCCAACCCTGGGCCTTCCGTTAGGGCTCCTCCTTGTGCAGGGAAAGCCCACACAAAGCAGAGGCGTGGGTCACATGCAACAAAAATGCCCTAGTGTAGAAACAAGAAGCTTCCTCCTGGGCTTCCCCCAGGATGAAGGCCTCCAAAAACCTGGTGCCCCTGCCTGTTCTAATCCTATTCCATTATTGATTGCTGTCTTCATATATGGAGTGCTATATCTCACAGGAGGGAGAATCTGAGTAAGTGTTCTCCTTGTTCTTCTTCTTGTAGTTTCTTCGGTTGAAACAGAGCCCAGAGATATTGGAGACCTGAAAGAATGGAACCTCTAGGCCCATCACACTGACCACCAGTGACCTGAGCCCAGGACGCAAAGCCTGGCAAGTCACCTGACCTCCTACATGCCAATGTCACCTTTGAAGGTCACACACACACACACACACACACACACACACAAGACCTAAATTGCTATTTTCTCAAATGTAACAGCAGAAAGCTATAGGACTTAGCCCCTTTCTCCTTACTTCTGCAGATCAAAATCATGGCTAGTTCTCTTTTGTTTCATGGGATTAAAGGAAAAGCTCTACAGAATTGTCACAAGCTGATTCACACACTGTAAAAAAAACCCACTTGTATAATATGCCATTCTTAATGGTCAACCTGAAGAAGAAAATGTGAAGTATGCAGCTGGTAATCTTTCCAGCTTCAGACTGAGCTGCCCCATTCACCAAATCCCGGCCTGACATGTCTACGTTATCCTCTCCACCACTGCCTTGATTCACTGGAATTACTACTTCTCAAGGAAGAAGGCTGGCTACTCAATGGATGTATAGATCCTGCATTGCCTTTGAAAAATAGTGAAGGCCCAGGCTAAGAATAGCCAGAGTGCGTCAGTTGAGAGTCTCTATTCGAAGTTCAAGGGATTTTGTGTTTAAGAATACAAGACCTCCCAGAAATGGCAGATTTTAAACACTGGATTTGACCCAAAGAGGGAAATCTGTACATATGATGAACCTTGGTTCTTATTTCTTTCAATACAGCACTTCTCTCTACTCCCTGAGCACAGGGTGCAGAGGTAGCTGAACAGACCACATAGCGTTATCAGAGGAAAATTCAGGGAAAATGACAGGTCAGAAATCTACCAACAAACAGGTCTTGTGATTGTGAGGAAGAAAGACCCTATCTTCCACCCTCAACAATATACCTGAGTTACCCCGTGATCCAAGGTTTTCTTGTTACATTTTTATTTTAGACTGTTTTATTAAGAACTGAAATTAAGGAATGCTTTAAAATTACAGAGCCCCTTTCACACACCATGAATCCTCATTTTTCCCCTCTTGGTTGAGTACTTGGGAAGCACATACTTTGTTCGAAGAGTTGAGCCAGGCACTGCAGGCCCTGACATAACCAGTGAAAACACAGGCTCCTATAGAAACCTCCAGAAGGGGCACCTGAGCGAGGGCCAGGGAGGGTTTCTCAGTGGAAGTTATGAGAAAGCAGAGACCCAATGTTATGAGAAAGCTAAGGCAAGGGTGAGGATGAAGGAAAGAAGTTGCCAGCAGAAGGAGCAGCAAGTGGAAAGGACGATGGTCAGGAAGTCTGGTTGTTTTCAAGGGAGAAAAGAAATGGTAAAAGACACAGGGGGCAGGCAGGGCTGGGGCTTGCAAGCCACGCTGAGAAGCAGGCTTTCTCCTTGGGCTTTCTCTAGAGGGAACAGGAAGGGGCAGCAAAAATGTAAAGTAGCAGAGTGACAGCCCAACTTGTGTTTTAGGAAGGGCCCTCTGGCTTTCTGCAGGGAATAGATGTGAGGGGGAGGAAGAAGGCAGCAGGAATGCGGGCCAAAGAGGAAATGCCCTCAGCAAAGGAAGAGGCATCGGGGCTGGAGAAAACCAGAGGATTCCAGAGATACTTAGGGTGGGCAAGTTGAGACTTGGTGATATAGATTCAGCGTGGGAAACAAGGGGAGGGAACCAGGCCATCATGCCACCCAGGTTTCTGGCTTTGCCAACTGAGAGGTACTATTCGGAGGGACACAGATACCTTGAGGGGCAGTGGGTTTGATGGTGGGGGAAGGCAGGAACTGTACCTTAAACAAGTAAAGGATAAATTCTGGGGGAGACATTCAGATGCAGCTGACCAGGAGGCCTCACTCAGGACCCCGACAGACATTGCCATTTAAGGGATGGCCACAGGAAGGGGAACGTGTGAAGGAATCCAAGGTGGGGTGGCCAGAAAGGTGAGGGTGAATCAGGAGAGTGTAGGTCACGGAAGCCACACAGAAGGGAGATCTGGATCAGGAACTGTCAGTCATACCACACGGCAGAGGTCAGGATGGAAAAAAAAAGCCATTAGATGTGGCCATGGCAAGACCTGGTTGGCCAACGCCACATGATGTCTGGCTATCGGGTCAGATGAGGACTAAGGGAGGAATCAAGACCGGAGTGGATCCAGGAGCAAATGGAGCTGAGGAGAGTGGAGAGGAGAGAGATGGAGGTGAGGGGCAGGAGGATGGAGCGGTACCTGCAATCACCAAAGAGGTTTCACTGCAGCGAGAAAGACTTGAGGTTGTCAGCAATATTACTGTTGCCATTTTTATGCAGAGGATAAAACAACTTTTCCCAAGAGAGTGGAAGAACAGGAATCCAAACACGTGTTTTCTGACTTTCAAAACGTCTCATCCTGGTAGCAATACATGGATTTTATTGATATGAAAACAAAACAAGTACTCTGGGCAGCCTGACCCCCCTCCCTCCCCCCGAGCGACTGCATCACAAAACTAGAGACACTGAAGGGGAAACAGCTGTAAGACTGAACCGCAGCTTTCCCACGTTTGAGACATACACACACAGGGCTGAATGAGAGTTGCCATCAGTAAAGGCATTCCAAATACTTACCCTTAACCCTAAAACACAAGGAAATTTAACTTGTAAAGCCACACCTCCAACAAGACGAGTGTCATTTTTCAACTCCACTATTTGGCTTTCAAAGGGCTTCTTTTCTCATTCCAGTTAGGGCGTTTCATTTGGTTTGGAGGGGGCGGGCCGTCAGAGGCCCCGCAAAACAGCAGGGGCCAATGCTGAGGAGGGAGAGGTAGGGCTGGGGGGCTGAGCCGGTGTCCATGGGAGATGTCTGCCCCCAGGGTGGGAGTGGGGTACTGGGTGATCACAACCAGCCCATCCCAGGAAGTGGCACCATTGAAAGGCACCAAGCCACATGAAATACAATAATTCAGGGAGAAAAAAAAAAAAAGTATGGAGATAATAAGGGAAAGAGGAAGAAAAAGAAAAAGAAAATGAATGACCTATGTCTAATATCTGTCTGGAAGGACACTGACTCCACATTTTTTGGAAAACTCAACCTCTTTCCTTAGCTCTTTCCCCAGAGCCTTCACATACCAACATGGGGCTAAAGGATTCGTAAGTTATCAAATCTAATACTGCGATTTCACTTGTCTATTTATTGCTGATAAACTCCATCTTTTATTACACCAGCAATTCATAAATACGGGTCCTCCTTACAGACATGGCTTGAGTCCCCTCAGGCCCCCTCCCCCCTGCACCTCCACTGCTGAGGATCTCCCTTCTCTGATGAAGTGGAGGTGGCTCTTCTTCCAGACCTTTCTCTGTGCATTTATACATATAGATTATATAAACATAGATCTCCTCTTTACTTGTGTCTTGTGTTTTATAATTATCCCAAAGTGAACCAAATTCTATTTCACCTTGAGAGTTTTTTTTTTTAATTTCAAGGGACCCATCACAATTGCAGTTGACGCTTCTGCTCTAATAAAACAGGAATTTAAAAAAGAGAGAGAGAGAGGCTTTTTGGAGCTCAGTTAGAGGGTTTACTCTGCCTTCCAAGATCAACTGATTTGCATCTTCATAATCTAAGTAAGGTCTAAGCAATGTCATTTATTTGAAAATTTATATTAGAGCTTTTCCAAATCCCTGGCACACATTCTCCCTTAAAACTAACTATGGAGACCAAAGCCTGTTATATATAAGCATCCACGTCTGCAGCCATGGGCCATAATTCTTCAGCTGCCAGATCACATGCCGGATAACAAGGCCAAGATAAAGGCAGTAATTAAAAAAAAATTCTTTTCTAGAAGAAAAATGACCTATGTATTTGAAAAAATAAAAAACAAAAGGTTTCAAGCTATTCCCATTGGAACCCATTCTAAGTAGTTATTCCTCAACAATAAAACAATAAGAAATTTGACTTTTTTTAAAGACTTATTTATTCATTTGAAAGACAGAGAGTATGTGTGAAGCAGGGGGCGGGGCAGAGGGAGAGAGAGCCTGAGGCAGACTCCCCACCGAGTGTGGAGCCCAGTACAGGGCTCAGTCCCCCAACCCTGACACCACAACCCCAGCTGAAACCAAGAGTCAGATGCTCAACCAACTGAGCCCCCCCCCCAGGTGCCCCAGAAATTTGTTTTTTTAAAGAGCTACACCTATAATGGCTACTGTGGGTTGACTTTCTAATAGCTATTCCCTCTTTCTCCTTCTTATAGAACCCCTGCTTTCTGCAAATATTTACAGCATGCCCACTGCATCATCTGAGTCAAACTGCCTAGCATTCCTCTGGGAGCTGTTACTTGCACAGGGATGAGCTTATGACTTAATGCGCCAATCACACTAAAAGGAAGGACTTATTTTCTAGAAAATGGAAGCACATTGCTTCCATAGCTACGAGCAGTCATCTTGCAACCATGAAAATTATCAGCCTGAAGCGTATGGAGAATCTGGGGAGATGGGAAGGCCTGGTGTTTGCTTTGAGTTAAGTCAGCCAACCAGGGTCCAGCCTACCTCTGAACTTATTCTGTGAGACACAGCATCCTTGCTGTCTAAAGTTCTGTGAGTCAGATTTCTGCAGCTTTCTCCAAGCTGATCTGCCACCAAAGAAGGCGGGAGGGGAAATCTGGTGCCCTTTTCTGACCTATAAATTACATTTGACAGGTTTCTTTTTTTTCTTTCAGGGTCACTTACATAACCTATTCACTATATCCACGTGCATTTTTGTAGCTGAATACATTTCCCTAGGTTTTGAAGCAACCGTTTTAATGGTTTTAAACCTATTAAATAAATATGATTAACTGGCTGCTACCATGGAGAGTTCAAGAGAAGCAAACTCAGCTCGGAGGACACCGAGGCCCTAGCCAGTGTCTGCCAAGGTGCTCGGGGCTGGGGCTACGGCAGAGATTACAACAATTGACAGTCAGGGTCCCTGTGTGTGCTTGTGGACTTACCTTCCGGTGACTAGCTCTAACTGCCAAGAGGAAACACTGGGGGAGGGGAGGGTCTCCCCTGACAGGATTATCAGGGATGATATGAGGCATGGCCTCTACAAGGACACAGAATAAAAGGCTGAGATCAGAGCAAGATGGGAGCCAGATCTGGGGGAAGAAGAAAGACTGGAACGAACCTGGTATGTTTAAGGAACACCAAGACATTCTGGTTTACTAGGGGGTGCCAAGAGAGGGGGATGATGGAGCGAATGAGGTTGGCAGGTAGGCAGGAGCCTAGGCATATCAGGCCCTGCAGGCCAAGGAAGCTGGATCCGTATTTTATTCTAAGGCAGGGATTCTTCATTGTTTTTGTGCCAAGAACCTCATGGGCAGCACACTAAAGCGTACGGACCACTCCTTACAAAGTGTTTTTAAACGACAAAGAACAAAACAAAACAGAAACAAAGAAAAAAAAATTAGGATTATGAAGGAGCACCTGGGTGGCTCAGTTGGTTAAACGTTGGACTCTTGATTTCGGCTCAGGTCATGATCTCAGGGTCATGAGATCCGAGCCCGCGTCAGGTTCTGGGCTCCATGGGGAGTCTGCTTGTCCCTCTCCCTCTGCTCCTCCCCGCCCCCGCCTCTCTGTAAAATAAATAAATAAAATCTTAAAAAAAAAATTAGGACTATGAAGATCATAGTTGGGTTATCGGGGCAGGGGGATAGTGGACATGGTTTATCTTGGCACGGAGGAGTATTTTGTCAATCACGTTGTTTAGAATTGCCAGCATATAGTGATGATAATAAAAAGCAGACAGACGTGAAGTCAACTTTTTACTGCTTTTCAGTTCTTTAGCCAATCCATCCCCTTATTGCCTGAAATAGGGACTGCTCCCATCACTCCCCTACACCCCGCCTTGGTCCACTTCTAATGAAGGAAACCCATTATATTAAAATAGTTATCAACATATGACATAATTTATCATACGGTACAAATGACTTCTTTGCTCATGCTTTAAATAACAAGATCTGGTGATGGGTCTACTAACTACTGTCACTTTCAGTAATCATGGACATGCAAGATATTTAGAGATATATGCGACCAGTGTCATGTAAAAAGAAAATATCAGGGCATTCTTTTGGTGACAAAGTCACAGGTACTGCTATGGTTTGCTGCTCTCATTTGTAACAAAAGGAAATGTATTTTTTCAGTTGGAAGTTAGTGAAAATAAAGATGTGATTTTTTTTTTCCAATCTAAATTTATAGACTCTACAGAAATTGCTGGAAGGTTTTATCAAGGGGTGTAACATGATCTGATTTATGTTTTAAAAAATCAGCCTAATAGGGCGCCTGGGTGGCTCAGTTGGTTAAGCGACTGCCTTCGGCTCAGGTCATGATCCTGGAGTCCCAGGATCGAGTCCCGCATCGGGCTCCCTGCTCGGCAGGGAGCCTGCTTCTCCCTCTGACCCTCCCCCCTCTCATGTGCTCTCTGTCTCTCTCATTCTCTCTGTCTCAAATAAATAAATAAAATCTTTAAAAAAAAAAATCAGCCTAATAGATGTTGGGGGATAAGGCAAAAGGGAAAAAAATGCACTAAGGTCATTTTCCGTTGAGAGGTTGGCAATGGCCAGCTGTAAGGAATGGCAACACCACGCTTTTCTTGCTGAGAAACTGCTAAAGAACAGATCTGTCTTTATGAGCGCTCCCTGGGCTGGGGATGAAAAAGGCCACGTTGCAGCAATAAAGCACCTCTGGCCCTCTGCTGCCAACAGAGAGAACAGGAGGTCACAGCCAGGAAAGACCCCTGTGCAAGTCAGTGAAGCTCAGAGAAAAGAAACCTCATTTGCCCCTGTTTCCTGTAAGATGGGCCTCATGATAACTACCCACCAGGCCGGGTCAGCTGACGAGAGGAGCTGCCGGACACAGTGCCAGGCACCAGCGAACAGCGAGCCTTCAGGAAGTCGTGGTCAGTGCTGTGGTGGGACCGGGCTCCTCTGGTGCCTTCTGCCTGGGACCTTGATCGTGCACTTTGGAGGGAGGGTGGGGCATGCAGGAGTCTTAGAAGCCATCTCGCCTTGCAGACCGTCAAGGGATGGCCCCAGGTGATCTATAAAGGGATGGGGCCCAATTCTGACATCTAGGGTTGAACAAAACCAGTGTGAGCTCCTCAAATACTCAAAATCTAAAACCTAGATTGCCCAAGTAAAAACATGCCAAAGAAACCCTCCTCCTAGCAGGGCAAGCAAGGACACCTGAGACTAGAAGAGGGTAAAGCAGGAGCTCCAGCCCTGGGCTTCCCTCTCCTGATGCATTTGCAGAGGGGGCAGTGGGCCACCAGCTCCTTAAAGGGAGGCTGTGCTTATCCCGCCGAGGGGCTGGAGGGTAGGGCTGGTGAAGCCTAGACTTGCAGGGCCCTTGGAAGAGGGGCTGCTCAGATCCCCTCGGGGAGCCAAGAATAGAGTCCACCACTGCCAAGTCCTGTGCATGGCCCAGAAGTTCCTGCCAGACAGTACTCCTTCTCTCCCCAAAACTGGAGAATGTGCCTCACTCAGGTTCTTGCTCCTCTTTCTCTTCTAAGGGTCATTGAAAACTTCTACCCTACCTTTGGCATTTTTGTTTCTTTTTTACGCTTTCTCTCCCAAATGCCTCCGATCTTTGTATCTCTACTGGAAGTAGCAGTTCTACTCCGATCTTTGTATCTCTACTGGAAGTAGCAGCTCTACTTCCAGTGGCTTATAACAGTTCTCAAGTGGCCCCCAAAACCCACACACAGCGACAGAGTGCACTAAAAAAAATGGCCTCTGGCCAATCTAATACAGAGTCAAAAACAGAGATCCACAGCTTGAAATGGGGGAAGCAAAAGGAAGGGTAACTCCCTGACCCTCCCTGCTCATCCACCTTTCAGGGATTTACAAGGAATGGCACAGAGGCAAAGACATAGTGAGGGGGACTAGAACGGGGAGCGGGGGCAGTTTGTCCTTCCTTAAGTGTGAGAGATGTCAACCCCCCCCCCCCGCCCAGAGTGACCAAAGCACCACCCAAGAACCCCTCTACTCCACAAATCCTGTGTTCACTTTGAACTCAGATCCATGGAACAGCTTTTGTCGAGCCAACATCAAACCACATTTTAAGAGGGTGGGGAAATACCCCTTCCCAAATCCTGGCTCTTATTCCAATTGGCTAAACAAAAAGCTTTTATGAGAATTATTTCACTGGCCGACACGGCATGAAGAAAGCAGTCCGCTTGCAGTCTGAAGGTCAACAGTGCTGCTTTGTCTGAATTTGTGTCCTTTACGGGGCCAAGGCTGAGTCGTGCCGCCCTCCAGGGATCTCTGTGGCAATGCGCATTGATTTAAAGACTCACACAGGATGAGGTTGCTGTGGGCAGCTGACGAAGGCTGACCAGCAAATTACACCTCCTGTCTTTCCTTTGGCTCTCTCATTAGATTTGTTTTAAGGTCAATGAAAATGTTATCAACACTCCTCCTTTGGAAAACGTTTGTGGTTGCAGCTGAGTGCACCTGTTACAACTGCTGACAAAGGATTCCAAAATCATAGGGCACAAGAGTCAAATGAACCCCCTTAGCAAAAACTCCTCTCGCTTTTTTCCACTCCATTTGGGCTGTGTTCACGGGGCTGTTTCATTAGAAGCCCTGCTTTCACTCCTACTCATGTGAAGGGTTTTGTTTTATTTTTCTAATGAATCACATCTGGTGTTTTTCAAAAAGGCATCTGTTATCGACTGAATATTTGTGTCCCCCTAACATTCATATGTTGAAGCCTTAACCCCCATTGTAATGGTATTTGGAGGCAGTCCTTTGGGAGGCAATTAGGTTTAGATGAGGTCATGAGGATGGGGCCCCCACAATGAGATTAGTGCCCTTACAAGAGTTCCTGTCTCTCTTCCAGCCATCTGAGGACACAGAGAGAAAGTGAAATGGTGGTTGTCTGCAAGCCAGTTAGAGAGCTCTCACCAGGGACCAAATGTTCTGGCATCCTGATCTTGAATTTCCCAGCCTCCAGGACTATAAGAAATAAATTTCTGTTGTTTAAGCCACTTGGACTAAGGTATTTTGTTACAGCAGCCTGAGCTAAGACAGCTCCTAATTAAAGAACGGTCTATGTTTGCCATAGTGAGAAATGGAAAAGTATGCACTAGTGTCCTTGACTGCTTATGACTTATGACCATCCAAGGAGTGGAGAGAAGGACTTGCAGCAGGGTGGTCACATGAACCATGAACAAACTTAAGATGCTGGTCTCCCATTATTAACCAACATCTAATGTATTTACCTTCTAATCATCTACCTGAAAAACCCATGGTACCCAAAACGTCATGGATCCAGGGAATTGGGGCACTGGAAAGGATGTAATTTGACTGCTTTACTTTACAGATGTGGGAACTGGTGCCCAGAGAGGTGAAGCAACAGGTACAAGGTCAGATAGCTACCAATGACAAAAGTCAAAATAAAACCCTAGTCTTCTAATCCATGCTGAGAAATGCCTATCCCAGATGAGGCAGTAAAGATACAAAGTTTTACACACGTTCCTCAAACCCATCTGCTCCACAGCCAGCTAAGTCTTACATCAAACTTTGGCTCCTCTGAGACATTCTCCACTCAGCAACCGGGAGAATCTTCTCAAAACACACAACACGCCCTTGCTTAAACCTCCCCGTAGCCCTGCCAGTGACTCCCTACTGTTCTTAGGATAACAATCTAAATCTTGAGCATGTTCTTTGAGGCTCTGCATGGTCTGCTTTCTGCCAATTGCTCTAATCTTACCATCTACCACCGGCCAGACGCACTTGCCTTTAAAGCAGCACGCTCCATCCTACCACAGGACCCTTGCACATGCTGTTCCCATGATGCAACTCTCACTCTCACCTTTAATCTAGTTAACATCTCTCCCTTCTTTCAGATCTCACTTCCTCAAAGAAGCCTTCCTTGACCTTTCATGACTAGGTTAATGTGCTTGATTAAATGGCCTCACAGCAACATGCTTCTCTCACTTTCTAAGCTTTTATTTCCAGTTGTTATTATATTCTTGTTACTGTAATTATTAATTAATGTCTGCCTCCTCAACTAGGCTGTAAATTACCAGAAACTTTCCTATCTTGTCACCATTTTATCCTCTATCAACACAGTACGAGCGTAGAGATGCTCAATCAATATGAATATGAATAAAAGAATTAATGAGAAAAAGAATTTAAAAATGCACGTTTAAGGTCCTCGAGGATCTTAGAAAAATGTCTTCTGAGTCACTTGTACATTGGGAAGCTATTCAATGATCAATGCTGCTTCACACAGATCTTTCTAGGAGAGACGGAAATGACTTGATAATCCTTCTCTCAGAAGCACACTTTCTTCTTCAAGACCACATCACATAAAATATAGGAACATTTCAATGTCTACTCAATCAAATGTCACTCTTCTGCTAACAACATGAGATCTTCCTTCAAATGGAAGTTCCTAACCTAAACAAAACGTCTGGGGCCCCAATGGCAATTTTGTTCCTTACTGTGGTTTCTCGAGACCCCATCAATCAAGCCCTTTGGTACGTAACACACAGAGCTAACCCTCCCTTTATACCATCCCTGTTTTCAGACACATTCTTCATGACCACCGCCAGCAGCGGCTCATTTCTCATTTCAGACACTCCTCCACTTTTCCTGCGGGGACAGCAAGCACATGGCCAATCTCCCGCATCTGACAACAATTTAAATGAAATCTCAGCCTCAGTTGCTGTTGTATTATGGAGGGAGGCCCGTCATCGAGGAACACAGCGCAGCTTCGAGCAGGCATGTGTCAGAGAACACGGACGGTGTGGCGCTTCAGACACAAAAGCACAAGCCAAACAGGAAACATCAACTTTAAAGGAAGGCAATTTACAACTTTTTAAAGCCACATATGTTTCAACTAAACATAATTTTCAAATTTGTGAAAACCAAACCGTGTTATAAAGATGTTTTCTCTCTTCTCTCTCCTCTGTGGAATTTAGTCAATTCCTGTGGCTTTAACATCTGGACAGGTGGCTGGTGAGATGCCATCTGCGAGGGTGGATGTGTTGTTCAAAGGGCAGTCGCCTCTGTCAGCTGTAGGTGAGTCTCTGTCATTTGGGTTATTTGCAAATAAAAATAAGCCTACCTTTTTTTTTTTTTAAGGATTTTATTTATTTTGAGAGAGAGACAGAGAGAGAGAGAGGGACAGAGGGAGAGGGAGAAGCAGGCTCCCAATGTGGGGCTCGGGCCCAAGACCTTGAGATCATGACCCGAGCTGAAGGCAGACGCTAACTGACTGAGCCACCCACGCACCCCTCTTTCTTTTAAATTATTAGCATGATTAAACTGAGTAGATCATCATGTCTATTTGGAGAGGTCCATGCAGCACCTCTTATTTAGTTTCCCACTGTCTTATAATCAATAAAAGCCATTTTAAACCACGACCTTATTTACCTTCTCCAAGTAAGATAAGCCAAACACAAGGTAAGGGGAAACTGTAGGTGGTGGGTTGGCATGGCAGATACCTCACGGCACCTTCCCAGGTGGGACTCCTCCACTCACCCTGGAGGGCGAGTGGGGAGGAATTCCACCCAGGTCCAGCTGGAAGAACCTGGCACACTTCTCCTTCCTACAAAATCGGGTCTCTCCAAAGCAGCTCCCTTATTTTCTCCACAGCACTGAGAATGCTCAAGAATGCAAGGCACGCTCAGATTTCAATACAATTGCCAGAACACATTCCAGGCTGAGATATAAATCATGTACTGGCACTCCACTGTTGTTAAATGTCCTAGAATATACTCCTTCCCATTAACTCGGATCAACCAGAGATGAGCATCGTGACGCCTTATAAGTTCTTCTCTTTCTACGACCACATGGTGGGCACAAGGAGCAGCATTCAGCGCTCAGTAAATACCCGTCAAACGGAAAGGAATTGAGACTTCAAAAGGGGAATGTTTTTCATTTTAACAGAAAATTTCTGTTCTGCCCATTATCCTGAGAGAGTTAGATGTGCGAGCGTGGGCATTCACAATTCCACATCTGCAGAAATCGTGTGTACATTCTATATTGCTTATGTCCTCTTATCTTCAGGCTGATTTCTTTTATTAGCTCATAAAACCCTGGCCCTATGTTCACTTATCTTGCTTTGGATACCACAAGTCTCTTCAGGTAGGTCGGCCTTGGTTTTATCCTCTTGTTTTATCACTGTTCTTCAAAATGAGAGAATGCAAAAATGTGCACAGAGGAAGACAGACATTCTTAAAATGTTGCCAAGATAAATCCAAGTCATGTTTATAGTCACCTCCCAAAGACAGCGTGAAACATGAACGATGAAGTGGCCACTCATCCAGTTATCCAACAAATGTGAATTGGACACACTCTGTGCCAGACGCCATTCCAGGTGTTAGGTATAAGGCAGAAAAAGAAAAGTTATATCCCAGTGTGAAGATACTAATAAATAAAAAATACATAGTGTGGCAATACTAGGAAGAAGAAAATAAAGTCAGGTAGGAAGGCCTTTGAGCAGATACCTGAAGGAAAATGAGGAAATATGTCCCATGGGTATCAAAAAGAGTTTTCCATAGAGAGAACTGGCTTTGCCAAGGCCCTGGGGTGTGAGTGTAGAAGAAAAAGAGGGCCAGGGTGTGAGAGCACAGGGGAAGGGAGAGTGGTAGGTGATGAGGTGCAGAAGAAGCTTCATGACCTGAATGTGCTCGGCCTCAAGGGCCACTAGAAAGATGCAGCGATGCCACTGAGTCAGGAGGGAGACATGAGCGAGACGGTGGGTAACTTAGGCTTAAAAGAAATTCTCTAGCTGCTGTGTTGAGAGTGGACAACAGAAGGTCAAAGGCAGAAGCACGAGACCTGGTGGGAGGCTTCTGGAATCATCCAGCCACTACGGAGATGAGGGGAGCCTGATGAAAGTGGTCCAGCTGGATGTGATCATGGTGTGGTTCTGGCTCTTCGCCAGGCAGAGCTCATGGTGATGTTATCAGCCAGTTACCCTTTGTTCGTGACTGCTTAGCTCTGAATCAAGCTTTGCAGAATGCAATCAACAGCTGAGACATTTTGTTAAATACTTCTATTATTATTTACAAAAAATAATTCATTTAAAATCAAACTTGTTCCCCCCAAAAGGGCACAGAACTCCCTCTTGTTTTAAGCAACACATAAACATCTTTATTTCTGCCTTCCTGGTATCACTTGTCTTTTATGAGAATTACCAAATTTACATTTGAAAAAAATCCATTCAACAAATCTTTCTGAGGGCTGGATACATACCGGGCACTTTCTTGGGCACCAGGATGACAGTAGGGCCTAAAATAGACAATATCTCTGTCTGTGTCCCGTCCCATGCTCCTGGATTATTTTACAACCTCAGCAGTAATGAAGTGCTTACTTGTGCCAAAGCCCTGCTACATTATCTTACTGAACCCTTACAACAACTCAATTATCATCTGCATTTTCTAGCCAAGGAAACTATAACCCAGAGAGGTCAAATATGCTGCCCAGGATCACACAGATAGCAAGTGGTGAGGCCAGAATTCAAAACACCAGATCCAGAACTCTTAGCTTCTGCATGTTCCTGGATTTCAGGTACAATCCAGAAATGAGTCCCAAGAGACTTTTACCCTTCCTTGGTCATTTTGGGCAGGGCACTTGACTTGCCTCAGCTTCAATTTTCATATCTACAAAATGAAATGTATTCAACTAAATAGTCTCTAAGGTCCCTTCCAGGTCCCTCTGAAACTTCTAGAGATCTTGCTCTGAAACCCAGTGCTCTCAGAGCTAAATACCTTAACTGTAAGAAGAACACAAAGCAAAGCCCACCCGCCATACAGTATAATTTCTCAAGGCTGGCTTTTGCATAAAATAAAGTGCAGCACTTTCCCAGATGAACCTTTGCCGTTGACCAGCTAAAAGAAAATAAGTCCGTTTCAAGGATGCTCTAAGGGAGAAAAATCTTAGTAGCAGTGAAATCTATAGCAAAATTTCTTTCTTTCTAAACCAACCAACAATCTGGAATTACTCCCTTACAAGAAGGAGAAAACCAATCCCAGGTATAACTAAGATGTGTCTTCCCTGTGCTTGGTTAACCTGCAACAAAATCAAGAGCATTCCCACTTGTCTGTTGACCAAAAAGTCTTAAGTCTTACTTCCTGCAGTGTCCTCGTGCCTAACACAGGGTAAAGTTCAATAAGTATCAGTTGACTGAAAGAGTCACGAATGATTTCATGAATGCACTAAAGAATGAACAGATGAACTCATTAATTCTACAGTGATAAATATTTCCTTGATAGAATTTATATAGATCTGGCCAGCAAATGCATCACTTTCCTTTGCCAAATAAAGGTGAAGAAAATAGTTTAGATGTATTGATTTTAGTCTTCAGTAGAAGACTCCAACTGGTAAACTGGTATTTTGAGGCGTGTGGGCAGTAAAAGAAATTCATTTATAGAACTAGAAGAGGAAAAATCAGTCTTCTGCTCAGGAAAAAAAACCACAATAAACACCTTCAGTTCCCTGCATGACTTCTACAAAGTTAACCACAAGCTGGCATTTTGATGATTGAAGACAAGCCCATGGCTCAGTTTCAAATGCTTCACCATCAATACTAACCATGAGTGTTGTTTGCCAAGAAACCACCTGCTCATATGGGCTCAACTCTCCCCATAAAATGATCTACATATAGCAGTGTTAAACTAGACAGCAGGGTGGAGGAAGACATACAAGCCATGAGATTTCTCCTGGATCCTTCATTCTTCTGGCATTTTTCAAAAGTTACCCAAGAACCTAAGTATCAATCAGATGACATAAAAAGTTTATGCACAGTCAACATCAAGGGAAAAAGTCAACATACTACCTTTTCTTCACAGAGAATGAGCATCAGACACAACTGAGAAAATAAGGAGGAAGAAAAACAGCTTCTGCTATTCAAACCTGGAGCATATAACCAGATCAAAGAGAAGCTTGATGCAATTATGTAAGTCATTTGGGGAAAAACTCAATTAGCTGGGAACGGAAGCCCGGATGGAACTTCCTAACCAAGACTATTTACATAATTTTTAGGTGGACAGACCTAGGCTACATTTTAGGAAAAAAAATCATAAGCAAAAGTATTTATGAACAATTATTTTCTGGTGACTTTTTACCACAAATAATCTCAGTCAAAATAGAGCTACTGATAAACTGCAAAATTTTAAAGGCAGTTGAGATATAAACTTTGTCAATATCACAAATTTACTCTTTGCATGCACAACTACGGTTTCCCCTCCCTCCCTTCCTTCCCTCCTTTCCTCCTTTCCTTCTTTCTTTCCTTTCCTCCCTCCCTTCCTTCCTTCCTTTCTTCCCTCCTCTCCTTCTTTCTTTCTTTTCTTTCCTCCCTCCCTTCCTTCCTTCCTTTTCTTTCTTTTGAACCATGGGTGACTCAGAAGGAATATGCTTCTAGATATATATATTTAAAGGTTGCATATACGTTTGCTTAACTGACGCACACATGACGGAGACAAAATAACTTTCCTTCTCCAATGCTCACAGCCTGTTCAGATCTGCATTTGATAACAGTATGGTTTTATCTATTTGCTTTTCTTTGGTGCCCATGAATGGAAGCAGAACAAAAAAAGAGCACAGGAATCTGAACCACAAAAATAGTAATTTAACATTTTTCATACTAACATTAAAATAGCAAGTGTCCACAGGCATTTTTTATTGTATTTATCTTACTGCTTGCTCTGGAGTATGAGATGGTCTTTGTAACTAGAAAATACTGGACATCAATAGTGCCCCTCAATGGAGAATCATGTTAAAATCATGGAGAATCATATTAAAGTAAACTATGATCCATTTGTTTTATGCAATAATAAGCAGTAGTCAAAAAAATAAGACATATCCTTTAATAAGTGAATGGATAAACTGTGGTACAGCCATACAATGAAATACAATTTCAGTGATAAAAAAGGAGTTCTCAAGCCACAAAAAAGACATGGAGGAAACTTAAATTTATATTACTAAGTGAAAGAAACCAGTCTGAAGAGGCTACATACTGTATGACATTCTGGAAAAGGCAAAACTGTGGCGACAGTAAAAAGATCAGTGGTTGCCAGGGGCTGGGGGAGGGAGGGATGAATAGGCTGAGCACAGGATTTTCAGGGCAGTGAAACTATTCTGTAAGATGCTATAATGGTGGATATTCGTCATCACACCTTTGTCAAAAGCCACAGAAGGTACAACATCGAGTGAAGTCTAATGTAAACTATGGACTTTGGGTAATGATCCTGTGTCAGTGTAGGTTCATTGACAATAACAAAGGTACCACTCTGGTGGAAGATGTTGATCATGTGGGAGAGGGATCTGCATGTGTAGGGTGGGAGCATGTACGGAAACTCTCTGTACTCTCTGCTCAATTTTGTTGTAAATCTAAAACTGCTCTTAAACAATAAAGGCTATTTAAAAGGAGAAAAAAACAAATTGCAAAGTAAAATAAAAAATGGCAACACCTATGCCTGTAAAAAGCTACCACAAGCTAATTTTTATATCTCTATCTATATGTCTAACTAGGTCTAAATACCTGGAAGGAGACTAAACTGATAACCAGGATTATACCTGAGGAGACACGTGGAACCAGGGCATCATCAAGGGGCTGTTAGTTCTATTGCTGTTGTTTGATTTTTTTTTAATGATGGAAATGTGTGCAGAATTACTTGTGTATAAAAAATAAAATTGTTTTTCTCTTTAAAATATTCATTTCATATTTTACGCTAAAGAGGTCCAAAGTTAATTTCAAATATAATGACATTCTATCCCTAAATACTTTAGAATTCATCTCTAACAAATAAAAACATTTTTCTACACTAAGACTATTTTTTCTAATAACAGAAGAAGCAGAAAAGATCTTCTACTAAAATACTGGGGTGACTCAATTAATATATTTCTTTTTTTAAAGATTTATTTATTTGAGAGAGAGAGAGTGCACAGGTGTATACAAGTGCACCTGAGCGGGGGGGGGGGGGGGCTGGGGGGCAGAGGGAAAGAATCTGAAGCAGACTCCCCACTGAGCACAAGCCCGAGGTAGGGCTCAATCTCATGACCCTGAGATGACAATCAGAGCGGAAATCAAGAGTCTGATGCTCAACCGATTGAGCCACCCAGGCACCCCTCAATTAATCTATTTCAAAAAGCTAAGGTGATATCAAAGAAAAACCTATATCCAAGTGTTGAGAATTGATTTAATGGTTATTGCAAGGTTTTCCTAAAAACATTATCATCATTATTCCAGCCCCTTACTTCTATACAACATTTTACATTCTCTCCTTTAAAACACTTACAACCTCACACACCAACAGGCCAAAATCAATTGTATTTGTTGCAGTTTTTACTTCAGTCATTTGAATTACAAAAGTAATACAATGCAAAAGACCTATCAAAGCAGATCGAGTGTCGTAACCAAGAATTCCTAATTTAGAATTCTCAGCCCCCCAAGAAGTGCATGGACAAAATTCAGGGCATCTGTGCACTTGGATGGAAAAAAAATACATCTTTAGTTTCATTAACAGCTGAAATCTAGCATTTTCTTCCAGTGTAAATGAAGGCGACAGATCACAGAAGCATTAGCAGACCTGTGACTTTGTCACCATAGAAATCAATATATTTTCAAACCACAGAGTGGCTGGTGCAGATATTTCAAAATATCATCTAGTAGAAGGTGTATTAGTTATTGGACTTATTGCCAGATCTTGTTACTTAAAGCATTAATTAAGAAGCACATGTGTAACTCTTACCACAAATGTGTAATTTAAAGATTTTGATAGCTGCATTTCAATATAACTGGGTTTTGTTGTCATCTTATGTATTTAATTTTAGGCACATAGAGATGGCCTTCTAGAGGGCAGGGGAATTCATAGGTTTCCCAAGGTGCCAAAGGTCAAGAACCCAGGAACTGAAGCTCCCCGTCTCATAATTCCATCCTCCAAAAAGCCACTGTCCACAATGCAGTGCATGCTCTTCCATTTGCTTATTCCTTCACGTGGACAAATATATAAAAACATTTAGGAACATAATTTATATTTTATGTGCTCTGTCATTGTGTTTTACATTATAGAATTTGGATATTTTTGCTGTTTCCAGCCTTTGGCTATTATTTAAAAATGCTGTAATAAGACTCCTTGCATATATCTTTTTTAAAAAAAAATTCGCTATCAGTTCTATTTACGGATTGCTTGTGCCAACAATAAATATCCTTAAATTTAACCACAAAGGCAATTTTGTATTATGAAATCAACAGAATGACAGCTAGTATTTTCATACTTACTGTGGGCCAGGTCCTAAGTGTTTTACATGAACTAACTCATTTTAAGCCTCACAACCCTAAGGTGGGGCACTGTTTCGATTTCAGTTTACAGGTGAGGAAACCGAGGTACAGAGCAGTGTTCAGTCTCTAAGCTCCCATAGTGTGATTCTCATGACAAATTCAAACAAACAGGTGTTCTCAGAGCATGAGAAGTCTCATTTAACATGGGTCCCATCAATGTCACTTTGAAGGGAGTAGTAAATGATGATTGACACTTTGTTACATCAATTACCTTCTGAGAGTGTGTCCTGAAGCTCCTTAGAATTTCATTGTCACTGTACATTTCAAGAGGTAGATCAAAGATCACAGTGATTATCACAACCCACCACGTAATAATCAATTAGGCCAAAGGCTAGACCGAATGTGTCTAGTGTCAACAACGAGCACATTTGCCATTAGAGATGGTAGTAAAACCTTGCACACAACATAGGGTCTCCACTACACTAAGCCCAAGCAATTTCACAGCCAGCGACAGCAGATCATAAATCCAAAATAGAACACACATGCCAACAGGTTAAATATAAGCATACATTCATGAAGACCCAATCTCAGTGCAGGCCTGGTCTCCTCGGCGATAAGAGCCTTATGAAACTCTCCCAGGTAATTCATCAAGGCCCCATGCTGGCCAGGGCAAGGCTAATCTCTCTTTCCCAGTTAGCAAGTTCCAGAACAGACCAAGAGAAAGCAAACCGCAGCAATGGTATCTTTTTTAATTATCTGGACTCTGCTGAGCAGAGATAAAATAATCCCTACTGCTATTCCATGTCTGCCTTAACATGTCCTAGCAATGAGACGTCATTTAGGTTAATCGAGACAAGAAAGCTCTGTCCCCTTTCTATATCCATTCTTGTGCTTTGAGCATCCATGGAACAGGGTAAATCATCAGAAAGCACAGGCAACAAAAATGTCATAAACCTCAAAGGTGCTTTGCCAATAAGAAGAGACGAATGTCCTATACGTCATCTTCTACCAGAAGCTACCAAGCTAAATGTTTTCATCTTCTTCCCGGCCTGGAGGCAGTGTGGGGAGGCTGTGGAATCCAACCATCTTGGGCTTGAACCTACAATAAGCTGGGACTTTGAGCAAATTGCTTATCTGTCTGAGGCTCAGTTTCTTCATCTTCAAAAGGGTATGCTAACACCTGGGGTGACAGGCAGTTGTGTGGATTAAGTGGATCTTATCCCACCCCAGTCATGGTTCAGCCCCATCTCTACCAGTCACAAGAGGGGCCTGGACCCCGCCAGGGGTTACAGGAGGGCTCTTCCCAAAGAGGCAGTATAAGCAAATACCCCATACAAAGTCATGTACTTAGCAAGGGACCAGCAATACAGTTGAAAGAGAAATGGGCCAGAGCAACCTGAGAAAAATCTCTACTCTGAGTTTCTGAACAAGACTCACCTGCTCTGAACTGAATTTCCACATCTCACTTCCAGAAGGGGTACAGACTTGTTCATGGGTTTAAAAGTATTTGTACCCTTTCAACCAGGAATTTCATATTTTATCCATTTTATCCTCCTGATATAAGATTACACAGATATTCTTAAATGCCTGCCACTATTATTTATAATAGTGAAAAGTTATAATTTATCTAAATATCCAATGACAGATTAGTTAAAAAAAAATTGGTGCATCATGTGACAAAGTACTGTATGGTTATTAAAAATAACGTTCTTAAAGAATATTTTAGGATGTGGTGACATGATCTCAATGTAGTAAGTAAAAAATTCAGGATTAATTAGTATGTGTTATGATCACAATTTTTAAAAAATTGTTTATTAAAAAATAAACTTAAGTATACATGCTACTTAGGGATACATGTGTGTAGCAAGTTTATAGACAGGCAAGGCAACAATAAACATTAAACTCAGCAGAGCAAGGGGTTCTGCTTTGCTGTTAAGAGCACATTTCCTCAGTTGCATTGGTAGCTACATTTTATATTATCCTCAGTGCATTTTGTATGTCTGCAATATTCATGATGAGAAATTTTCAAGTGTGTATATAATGCCAAGAAGGTAATACATCAAAATGTAGCTGCTGTTTTGAGGTGGGATTATTAATGACCTCTCTTATTCACAGTGTCCAAATTTTCTACAAAGAACATGTATTCCTTTTCATCTTTTACACTGTTGTTATCATTGGAAACTATTTTTATGCCCACCCCAGAACTCATTTGTTTTTTAAGAGAGGATCCTTGGTGCTAAGCAGTGCCCTCTATCAGGAGCAAACCTGACTTTTCCACCACCCTGTTTCCTGGGACACCATGAACCCTGGCTCTTCACTCAGGCATCTCTCCCCCGTTAGAAGTTAAACCAGAAAAGTGCAGTGGTGGAAGCAATGTCCCTGAAACCATCCCACTCACATCCTCTGACGTGAGAAGAGATTTGTAGGCGGCTGCTAGGAGCATTCTCCACTCTGCAATTTGTTCTCAAAAGTACAGGTGGCCTTTTTTTTTTTTTTCTGGAATATTTTGTGTTCTATCCTGCCAGGAAGCTGGGGGCTCAGCCAGTGGCTTGGGTAAAGTGGTGGGAAAAATCAGAGAACAATTATAGCATCAACTAGCATGGACATTCCATCACCACTTATTTTCACCAAGTGCTGGGGGTGGAGGGTGGGAGAATAATTCTTTGGAGGTACATCACCATGCCTTAAGACCCTTCCAATTCCCTTTTTAAGAAGGAACTCTTAACATGGGTCTTGGCTGAGCTCATGGGGCCCATGAAATCACACATCAATCTTGTAAAATTTTCTGGAGCCCAGATTCCCAAAAGAGTCCATGACCCCCTAAACAATGTAAGATCCCTGTCTGTAAGAATAAGCTCTTTTCTTAGCTTACGCACTTCTATTTGGTCTCTAAGCCCAAGTTCAGTAGGAGGTTAGAAGGAAAACTCCCTTCCAGGCACCTATCAGAATCGTCATTTGAGGCTTTAAAGTAAAGCAAGATGTCAGTAGGAATGTTTGGTGTTATCACTCACACACCCTGAGGGGCTCTATACATACTTTTTAATCAAAGGGGGAAGACTTCATCTGTGTTAACATCTCCCAACTCTATGTGACAGATATATTTCTTTAATAGGGCTGTATGTGTTAAATTCTACTACCCATTAGGAGGGTTCACTGTTTTTTTTGTTTTTAAAAACTAATCAAGCAATAAGTACATACTAAGAGCTCATTGTGCATGCAGCAATGGGCTGGACCACAATGGAAACTTGACCATGATCCCCTAGGGACCCCTTCCCTTCATCTAGTAACTTCTTGTTGAAAGCACACATCTGATGAATATCTTTCCACTTATTAAATGGAATCAAAATTGAGAGTTACTAATATTACTTTCCCAAGCCCTCACATCCTCCCATATGAGTCATCAGTCAGAACCCACCTTCTTTTCAGATACTTTCCACGACACATAGAAACAGGCTCAAGCAACTCTTCAGTAATGCTGCTGGTTAGTTAAGGGACTGTGACTACTGGATATCAACCATTTTAAAGCATCTTCAAGTAGCCTACAAAGGCCATTTATTTATTAGAACAATTCATTTATTGGACTCAACTACTTATTTAGACACTGTTGCCTTCATGGTAAAACATCTCTCATGAGTGGCTTCACCCACCACTTCATTCAATTCAATGTACCTCCACTGAGTGCTGGTTAGGTGTGAGGGACTAAAAATCATTTACACTTCTTCTGAGGCCCTGGCTGGATCTGTCACACATCCTGTCATTTCCAGATGACTGGGATTGTGAGTGAACCTGGAACACACCAGTTTTCATGTCTTCCAACAGCTTCTAGGAGTCTAGGATCTTTCTAACTTTTACAATTATTATAATACCATGTGACAATATTTGGAGGAAACTCTGCTGAGGTTCTAGAATCTGTCTACCAAGATTCAGGAAAAATGCCAGGCAAATTAGAGAGGAGTCTGGCCATAGCTGAATCCCTAAACATAAAGGTAGATTTCTTTTCTATACAAGTCTCTTTATTATGACAAAACATGATATGAGAGGGTTAAAAAAGAGAGAGAAATATCCTTTGCAGCTGCACCAAGAGAAAAGAAGTCAGATTGTTGATTATATGAGACTTAAGTGATCTTAAGAGAAGGCAAGGTTATTGATGTCAATCAGCATAAAAACCAATCACAATTCATAATTGCAAATAATCCTTACATATAAGAGAGGTTCGTGGTTTTTTATTAAAAAAAAGTCTAGAGACATGTTTTCCTGAAAAATAAATATAATAAAATGTAGTTGAAGAAATATGTTTGATGAGATGTGATCTTAGATTAAAGTCTTGCCTAAATCACTACATCTCCCTGGGCTTCTACTCTTCATTTTCAAAGTGTGAGGGCAACTATATGTTGGATAAGAGCTCTTTCATTTTGGAAAGTCAATGATCCTAATAATTACCACAGAATTAAAAACATTGAAACGCACAAAAAAACTTGTTGCTGCTAAGGGAAGTTTCATAGACTTCACCTGTCAATAATAAAACATTCAGTGAGTAAAGTAAAACCCAGAAGAACATCATTTTTTGTCCTGTTACCATGGTATCCAAGTAAACTGGTCCAACGCCATCAATCTGATGGTCTAAAGACTGGAACAAATACCATATGGTGAGAAAAAGATGCCCAAGTACATTAATTAGATGCCAGCTCAGGATCACTCCATCATGGCAATTTGCATCACACAAAATTCTGCAATAATTAAAAATAACTAAAAGCATTGTTTAGACTGATAAATAAATGTTGTCAGATGAGAACCCCATGATCCATGTTCAACAAAGTTTCAAATTTTCACAATGGCTTTAGAGGACTTGATCTCAAACCTCTTTTTTTAACAAATGAGGAAACTGAGGCTCAGAGAGGAGAAGCAACTTGCCAAGGTTGCACTGTTAGTTACAAGCAGAGCCAGGACCATGACTCAGCTCTTCACTCTTAGCATAAAAGCTTTCTCATCTCACAACAATGGCATCAGTGGTTTCTGTGGAGAAAGACCAGAGCCTAAAGTTGGATGGATCCACCACACACAATGAGCGCACTCCAAGGAAGTGCACAAGATGAATGGACGTGGGGAGCCCAAGAGGACCTGAATATCCATCCCCCAGCCCTTGAGTAATGAGTGCATCAGAGGCCCAGGTTGGCTTCCCAGTCGTGTTGCTGGGGAAACAAAGAGGCCATACAAAGAAAGCTGCTGAAATTAAGCACCCAGGACATAGCCCCCCAAATTCAAGTAAGCTCTTTACCTCTATCAGCACCAGCACTCGACTACCATGTCATTAAACATCTTTTGTAAACTTCTGCTTTTCAAGAAAAATACAGCAAGGCTCACATTTGGTGGGTGTCTAGTATGTACCAGGCAATTGTGCTTGGTATCTCACTTTTATTGTTTTATTTGATCCTCACAACAATCTTGTTAGGTGAAGTCTTTTCATCTCTATTTTCCAGATGAGAAAACAGATATAAGGAAAGGTGTCACATTAATGGTAAATGTAGAATCTTGATTCAAATGAAGATCTGTTAAACCCCAAGTCACTCACTCTGTCATGCAGCTGGAGACTTCTCCCAGCACTGGCTGCCTGAGTTGGGCCAACTTATTAACTTCCATGAAAGGGGGACAAACATCTGACCATGTTCTGGAACCAGCCTCTAAAACGGCACCGTGGCATTCATCTAGATTCTACTCAGATGCACTGATTTCATAATTCATTTTATGAGAGAAAAAAACATGAGCAATAAACAACTTGGCTTAGAAGCGTAAGTTGGCCACTCAGCTTTCTCCAGTCAAATGAAATGTTTAAAAGAGTTCTCCCCAAGTCACAACTTCCATTGTCAGGAGCTGGAAGCCCCCTTAAAGCACATGGCATGTTAACAAATAGATTTAGAGATTAGAGGTGCTCTCATGGGAGAGACAATAGGAAGCACTGTACTTACACTTATGTCGAGACTACAAAGGCTAACAGCATCCTCATCTTGGGTGCTCTGCTTGCGTTTTCGCTGCAAAACAAATGATAAACAAAGTTCAGTGTAGACAGGGATTATGGCTTTGATTAAGGAAAGGGAAAAAAAAAGGAATCAATTGAACGGCACATGTAATCCTTGTCACTTCTATCATGTTTCCCCAAAACTTTAACCAACCTATGTAAATGAACAATTCTAAGAAAGCCTAAGAAATCACAGGAAGCTTTATAAACTCTAAGGTAATTGGTAAGGTATTGTTCTTATTCCTGCTGCTACAATTTGTTTCTTTTTGTATTTCCTTTTTTCCTAAATATCTCTATATATCCAGGCTCAGAAATTTAGATACAAAGTTCAGATTCTAACTTGGGAGAAGAAACTAGCCTGGAAAGAAAATCAAATTCACTTAAAGATCTTTCATTTTTAGAGCTCTTTGTACTTGGGTAATTTCAATTTGTCCTAAACCTCATCTAGGGTCCTAATATAATCACAGAACCAGAAAGCTGGAACAAACCTTAGACATCATCTCCAACCTTCCTATTATATAGCCATAAACACCAAGAAAAATCATTACTTGAACGGAAGAAAATTGAATTTGAAATGACCTTATGACCAAGGAAGTCTGCCAGGTTAGATGTGGAAAATATATTTTCTTCCTTATAAAAAGAAAAGAAACTCCATCTACAAACCATAAAAAAGCTCATCAGAGATACATTCTCCTCTCTTCTATATCCCAGCTCAACCAACCAGGGAAGTATTGCTTGAGTCCCTAATTTGTGACTTGCTAAGTCTCCTGATCCTACTTGGCAGAAACCTACTAAAGGACCAGAATCACTGGCATGCAGTTCCCATGGAGTCCAGAGACATCTGGAGTCTTCAATCCCTAAAGAAGCTCACCTCTTCCTCCTCTATCATATTCTGAGCAGGAGAGACAGACAGACAGTGGAAAGTGACCAGAGCCATCCTTGTCTATCTCACTATAATTGTTCTATTATTTTGCTTCAGTTCAAGGAAGATTTGTTGAGCATCTACCACGAGCCTGGACCTTCATTTGCTCCTGGGACTGCAAAGACCAGCAGCACCCATAGTTAAAGAACTCACATTCTTGAAGAGGGACTGACTCTAAAGGAATGAACTATAATGCAGTAAAATCCAAACATCCTAAGAAAGTCACATCACTTTTCTCAGTTACCCCTTCTCAATTCTTAAGGTGGGGGTGATGACATTAGCTTCTATTCTCAAAGGGAGAGGAAAAAAATAAGGTGATGCATTTTAGAACTCAGCAGAGCACCTGGTACACAATGGGTGCTCAAAACATGGGTCTGAAGCTCTGGAAGCACAGGGAGGAGTAATCAGTTTGGCTTCAGCAGGGGTTGGGGAGGTATTCTCAGAGGAGACATTTGAAGAGGCCAGGAGGTAAATAAGTTTGCCAAACATATTGGGAGGGGACTAGGGCCTCTTGCTTCAGAGCCAGCTACCTAGATCTTTAGAACCCCACAGGTGCACCTGGGAGATAAACAATTTGTTCAAAGTTACATGGCTATAGAATCCAGGATTCTAATTCCTGGGGCAGAACCCTTCACACACATCACGTAAAGCATACTTGGCAAACAGGTTACAACTCATTTGCTCTCCGGAATGTCTGGTAGTATCTGCTGGGAAGGCTGCAATGTGAAGGACTACATAGCACAGCAAATGGGAGAATGCTTCAATCAGTCAGTAACATGTGTGGGGTGTACGAGAGGGGAAGAGCTGCTGCCCAGGACAGCCCCTGCCCTTCCTGAGTCTGGCCACTCTTGCCTTGAGAGGCTAGTGTTATACCTGGGATCTTGGGAACTGCCATGAGGGGCTGAGGCTCTGGGATGTTATCTCTAATGTGGAAATAATGTCTACAGGGTCAGGCTGTCATGAGGATCATAGATAATATGAATATGGCAGCTGGAACGAGGCCTGATATACAGTAGGTGCACAATAAATGGCAGTTCCTGTCATGTGTTACCCAAACTGTAAGCCACACAGATATATGCTGCTACCCGGTATTGTCCGATTAGAGAACTTTGGGGTGCTACAATTCCATTCCTACAGCTCTGCAATTTTGTCAAGGCTACACATTAATGGTAACCTGTTACCCCAAGAAGCCCACCCTGGGGAAGGAGAGGGGATAATAAGAGTTTTTTTCCCCATAGGCATGCAGCCCTCTCCAGACCAACTCAACACATTACCCAGCACCTAGTCTCCAGAGCCCTCCTGGCCCCAGACACTTCCACATGCCTCAAGTGTCAAATCCAGAAGACAAATGTCCTCTAGCTGCCTTTTTAATTACGCCATGGCCAGTTAATCTGGGATAGAATGATCTCCTTAAGAAACCCACACATTTTACAAAATGAAAGCTGAATGGATTATCAACGTGGATTTTTTTTTCAATTTCTGTTACAGGGGTTGGTCAAGGACCACTGCAGCAATGGAGAAGGAGCCTGATATTTAAATTCTGAGCCTGAAGCAAAAATTTCACAAAGTATCGCTTGGTCATTTGTTCACTTGCTTTATGGCCACTGAGCACTTTTGATGTGCAAAGCCCTGCTGTGGGTCTGGAGAGACAGCGGTGAATGAGCCAGTTGTGCTCCTTGCCCACTAATTGGGAGTAACAAGAAAATAAAATAATTACTGATTATGATCTCTGCTGTGAATGAGTCAGATGCTGAGACGGAGACTAGCAAAGGAGACCTAGTTTAGAATGATAATTTAATTTAATATTTTGTTTTCTGGTTTTTGGTTGACCTTCTCATCAGACATAAGCCCATGAAGGCAGGACTTGTCGGTCCAGGTCACATTTCAGAAGCTGGTACCGTATCTGGTGTATGGCTGACACCCCTTACAACAGTATTTGATTGTTTTGTTGATGCCCTTGGTCTTGCTCCCTCTGAGAAGTTTGTCTTCACCAATTACCCAATTCCAAGAGGGGCACAGGTAGAGGGAGTGGAGGGGACCAAATGGGCACCCCTTCAATCAGACTGGCCAGCCCAGTCAACTCAGGTGATGAAGGGTATGCAGGTCCCATGCATGTGCTGCATATCCCATGTGGGAGCTTCTAAATTCCACCTAGGAATTTCTAAATTATTGGAGAGCTGAGCTCATAACAATGATCTAAAGAACAGTCCATGGAAGAAATCACCAGTGGGAAATTTAAATTCTGGAGACACAGACTAATGAGCATCTCAGAAAGTAGAGGGCGTGGCAGGACACTGCACTCATTTTGAACTTCACCAAAATGATTGATATTGACAATAATCAGCTTTAGCCTATTAAACACTCACTACATGCCGATCACAGAACTAAATCTTCATATGCGTGATCTGATTTGATCCTCACTACCACCTCAGGAGGTGGGCAGGAATAAATATTATCTCCATTTTGCAGAGGAGGAGATGGAGGCTCAGAGAAGGGCAAGGATTTGCCCAAAGTTCTATAATTAGCAAGGGGCAGAGCCTAGATTCATTGGGCTCCAAGCTATGTGTTTCCCCACTGCACTGTTCTGTCCCAGACTCTGGAAGGGCACATCATACAGAGATGGTCTAAGAAAGTGTTGAGCACAAGGAGTTTGGGAGGAAACACCTTTATAACCTATTCTACTAAAGAATTGGCCTTGGGGCACTGGGTGACTCAGTCGCTTAGGTGTCCAACTCTTGATTTCGGCTCAGGTCACGATCTCAGGATTGTGAGACAGAGCCCCACATCTGGCTCCGTGCTGGGTGTGGAGCCTGCTTAAGATTCTCTCTCTTTCTCCCTCTGCCCCTCCCCACTCCCTCTCTAAAAAAGAAAAAAACAAAAACAAAACAAGAATTGGCCTTGAAGATAGTACACCTAGGTAACATTTTGAGGTCCTTTCTAGTTTTAAAACTATCACTGCCTGCTATCAGGTAGGCTATGGATGAGCCAAGTCACCATTTTACTTCCCCTGTGCATCGGAAACCATGGTCAGGTTATGGGGGGAGGGGAGGTTCCTAGGCAGGAAGGACACTGTGTGAACTGTCTGCATTTACACACTTGGCCTCACATGTTCTCATCAGCCAATTGGAGGAGCCATGGAACCACCCTGTTATTCTTGTTAAATTTACTGAAGCGAGTGCACAGTCCACTTCCCTTTCAACCATGAAAACAAAGCACCTTGGGTGCTGCAGTCTACACTGATTTGAGCACATGACTTTAAACCCCAGTGCCCTGTGCAGTGGGTCAATGAATAATTTCTGAATGAGTGACTAAAGGAAAGAATGAATAAAGGAGACCAGTGTTTTTGAGGTGACACCCTTCCCTTCCGCTAACCACCTGGTTACCAAAATTAAATCAAAACCTCAAAAGTAAAGATCACTGAAAGCTGACATGCTTCAACCTCAGATTTCCTTGGGGGACTCAAAACCTGCACATTTAAGCTACAACTCTCGCTTTTCAAATAGGAAAGTTTTTTTTTTTCCCTTACCAGTGAGGGCATTTATTTTCCTTAAAATATGTAGACATGTTAAAAGAAATCATGGCTGTTCAAACATGGGTCCCAGTGGGACACTGGTGACTTCCACTCCTCCTATGAGAAGGAATGTCAGATCTCTTCAAGGGTGAGGCACACCCATGACCAGGGCATCTATATCCAGGCACTGCCCTCAGCAATGGCATGCGGACTTAGTCTCTGTGCTTTAGGAGCAAGGAGTCCAAGTATGTAACATACCTCAGCTGAAAGGGAACAGTCAACTGAACCAAATTATAAGTGAACTTAATGGACACCTGAACCCTTTGTCTGAACACCTGGGTGCCTATGTGGGGCAGGCAGGAAAGGCAGTTACAGAAGGGAATTTATGGGAACAGAGGGTCTGAATGTACTATTTGGTTCCTTAGCCCTGCAGGTTACATATTTGATAAGGCACTTTCTAGAGGTGCTTGGGTGCTGGAAAAACTCTCTCATGCTTCTCAAATCAAAAAACAAGCAGGAGTCCCCACTGTTAATTTGTAAAAGAGCAAAGCCGTTTGTATATTTGGATATGAGGTCTGATGGAAATAGGAGTATGTCTGGATGGATCAAGTGGACTCTGAGACTCACTACTGGTAACACCATCCTGCTATGTTGACCTTAGATCTTCACCTGTGCTCCTTTCAACCCACTTTCATGAAGCATCACTGTTCTTCAGGACACTCAATGGCCATCTCCTTTAGGTTTGGCTACCTTCTAATAGCATAAGGCAGACCACTAAATCTCATTGGTAAATGGTCCGGAAACAACTATTTTTTCTAGTGTTCTGGGTAAGCTCTCCATGGGGAGCACTGACCCTATCCTTAGTTGATCAATGTTCAGAAGAGCTGGTCCAAGGGACGCCTGGATGGCTCAGTCAGTTAAGCGCCCAACTCTTGATTTCGGCTCAGGTCATGATCTCAGGGTTGTGGGACTGAACCCTGCATGGGGCTCTGTGCTCAGCAGGGAGTCTGTTTCTCTCTCTCTCCCTCTGCCCCTCCCAGTGTGCATGCTCTTTCTTCTCTCTTTCTAAAAATCAATCAGTCAATCAATCAATCTTGAAGAAGACGAAGAAGAGGAGGAAGAAGAAGAAGGAGAGAGAGGAGAGGAAGGAGAAGAAGGAGAAGAAGAGGAAGAAGAAGAAGAGGAAGAGGAAGAGGAAGAAGAGGAGGAGGAAGAAGAGGAGGAGGAGGAAGAAGAGTTGGTCCAAGCCTGAATATCTTATCCTACAGGGCTCAGCTTCCATTCTCTCTGGGCTCAAATCTTGGGATCCTTTGAGGTGTTAAGCCTTAGAATTCAAGGAGAATCACTGGGTGCTCTCTAATACATAAGGGAAGGGAAGTGGATGCTGGAACTGGGCACCTGCTATGAGCTAAGCACTGTGCTTAAAGGACTGTTCCAGTTAAGCTTCTCTTTAACCCAGTTTAAATAAGTATTGCTGTGTTCATTTTACAGTGAGGGACACTTGAGCTCACTCAAGGTCACAAAATTAGTAAATACTAAGACAGGGATTTCTTTCTGGGCCAGCCTCATTCCCAAACCACTGACCAGAATTTCTGCCACACAATGCTATTTCTCTTTTTATATCGTTTAAAAACAATATGTGCTCTATTTAAATTAATATATTTAAAATATATCATAAATGTAAACATCTATTTAAAACAATACATGTTTTAAAACAATACAGAGGAATTCTTAATCTCAGGAAACAAACTGAGGGTTGCTAGAGTGGTGGGGGTGGGAGGGATGGGGTGGCTGGGTGATGGACATTGGAGAGGGTATGTGCTATGGTGAGCACTGTGAATTGTGTAAGACTGTTGAATCACAGACCTGTACCTCTGAAACAAATAATACATTATATGTTAAAAAAAAAAGAAGATAGTAGGAAGGGAAAAATGAAGGGGGTGAAATCGGAGGGAGAGATGAACCACCAGAGACTATGGACTCTGAGAAACAAACTGAGGGTTTTAGAGGGGAGGGGGGTAGGGGGATGGGTTAGCCTGGTGATGGGTATTAAAGAGGGCACGTACTGAATGGAGCACTGGGTGTTATACGCAAACAATGAATCCTGGAACACTACATCAAAAACTAATGATGTAATGTATGGTGATTAACATAATGAAATAAAATTAAAAAAAACAATATAGAAAGGCTCACAAGGCATTTACCTACATACCTGATGGAGATTAGGAGCATAAATGAGACAGACCTGAATTTGAAATCCAGCTGCATCATTTGCTATTTGGTGTGATAAAGTTACTTCTTTATCCATTCATCCAACAGTTATTTACTGAGGACCTACTATGGGCAGGCAGTTTCCAAATGTGGGGATCTATAAATGTCTATAAAACACTTCTATAAGCTTTGATTTCTCCATCACAGGGTTATTCCAAGGATTATAGGAGATAAAATACTTTGAACAGGGCCAGGCAAATGGCAAAAGATTAAAACATGGTCGTAATTATTGCTACTATTACTATTACATTATTATTACTATTACAACTGCTGTCACTGCTGTTTTGTTTGTTATTTGACATTGCGAGGTGGGCAGGGTGGGCACCAGAGATGGGGATCCTGCAGGATGGTGGGTGACCGAGCTGGGACACGGCCTGACCCTCCTCGGGCTGCCCACGGCACACGGGGGTCTACGTGGACGCTCTGTGGATACCTCCAGTCACGTCTGCTGAGTTCCCACTCCTCTCACAGAAGACAGGGCAAATGCAAGGCCTGACTTCATTTTAAATGGCTGAGATTGAATTGATTAGTGTTGGAACAGCCCAGTGATTTAATCACAGGGTTTTTCTATTTAATAACCAAGTGACCAGAGCAGCAAAAACGCACTGATGGAGGGAGTGCAGCTCCCGACCTGACAGCAAATGGCCCCTGATTAGTCGTTTGTAATTATTAAATTCAAACCAGATCTCAAACCTTTTTGATTTATCTCTTTGCTGGCAAACAGCTTTGGTGGTTTCAGAGGCTTTAATGCCTCCCTTTCATCTGTGCCTTCTTGGGGGAGAGATTAGCAAAAGGATTTTGTGTTCTTGTACTTGCCCTTAGCTGGAGCTGGACTCACTAAACTCACGTTTGAGCAGGGAATGGATCCACATTCTGTTTCTCCCCTGTCTGAAGCTCCAGGGGTGAGCAAGACACAGGGACCCCTCCTCCATTTTTAATACACTGTTGGCAGGTTTTCCTCCTTATTTCTAAAACATCCTTCTCCAGCACCCAGAAACCCTGAGCCTTTTTTTTCTAGAGTCTTCAATGTGCTCACAGGGTAGCAAACCTGGAAATCAGGGTGCTCTCTGAGCTACAGGTAAATAAATCTTTACTCACATGAAATGTAATTTTTGTATTTAGATGCCATTAACTGTAGTTTGAAGATGTTAAGTGGGCCCTAAAGTCAGACGTGGTGGCTTCACACCCTAGTTATGCCCTTTATTTGTTGTAGAACCTTAAGCACATAATTTCACCTCTCCACACCTGAATTTCCTCATCTATAAAATGGGAATACAAAAGTTACTGTGAGAGTTAACTAGATCAATGTGGGTAAAGGGCTTAGCACAGTGCCTGGCACACAGGAACTGCTCAAGTATTTTTTTTTTAAGACTTTATTTATTTGACAGAGAGACAGAGAAAGAGCACAAGCAGGGGGAGGAGCAGACAGAGGGAGAGGGAGAAGCAGGCTCCCCGCCGAGCAGGGAGCCCGATGCGGGACTCAATCCCAGGACCCTGGGATCATGACCTGAGCCGAAGGCAGATGCTTAACCAACTGAGCCACCCAGGCACCGCAGGAACAGCTCAAGTTCCTAGCCAACTAGGAGAAGCCCCAATTATTGATTTTGGCCATGGAACACCTGGCCCATAGCTTGTTTGGAAGCAGAGATGAAGTCGTCTTGGCCAAGGAAAGGTCCTTCTCTCCCATTGGAAGAAAAACATGTTCAACCAGACAAATGGGAGGAGGGGAGAGCCAGCCAGGGAGCCAGTGCCACCACCACTTAGCAGGGCTGCTAAGCAGCCGGCAGCCAGATTCACCGTCATTCCTCAAACGTAGACCACCTTTCCTTCCAAAACCCTCCCGGCCAGAGGAGCAGGAAAGAAGACAGAAAACTTGTCTACCCAGGGCAGAGGGCTGGCGAGTATATTTTCCAGAAAGATTACCCTAGAAAAACTTCATTATGGGCATCAATTTAGGGTGGGAGAAGGGGTTGTCACTCACACAGATTTTCAACAATAGGATGTGACAAGAATCACAAAATTGAACGAACTGGAGCACTTTTTTTTTTTTAAGATTTTATTTATTTATTTGAAGAGAGAGACACAGCGAGAGAGGGAACACAAGCAGGGGGAGTGGGAGAGGGAGAAGCAGGCTTCCCACCAGGCAGGGAGCCCGATGTGGGGCTCGATCCCAGGACCCTGGGATCATGACCTGAGCCGAAGGCAGACGCTTAACGACTGAGCCACCCAGGTGCCCCTGGAGCACTTTTTTTGACCTTCTAATAATTACTATATTTTATATTTTCTTCTACTGGATCTCAGGTGTACTGAATTGGACTAATCACTGAAGTCCTTGGTTCATAACACATTACAATCACTGGTGCTTCCCCGGCCTGCTTTTATGTGTTTATTCATTTATTTTTAACAGCATAATGAACTCCCATTTATTAAAGTTCTTTGCATATGGAATGGTTTGAAGCCCTTATCAACAAAAATATTATTTATATAGTTCAGGGAATGTCCAAACAATTGCTTAATTTCTAGATAATTACTCTATGTAACTAATCAATTCAGATAGTCTGACTGTACAATTCAGAGTCAAATATGCTTACGGTCCTTGGTAATACTGGGAACCTGATTTTACAAGGAAAGTTCTCCGTTCTTTACTCATTTGTGTTCCTGCCTTTCCCTATCTAGAAAACCCCCGAATGCATCCCATGCATTCTCAAGTAGGTCCCCAACTGCTAACAGGCAAGCATCTCACCATAGGGAGATCAAAGCTTCCCTTTAGCCACTGGTCTCTGGACCATCTACTCCTGGGAGCACCTTGCCACACAAAACAGAGATGAAGAACACTTGGAGAAATGGCTGCACCTGCTAAGATGCTCTGTAAATCCTGAGAACTCATCAGGATAGCCTTTATATAAAGAAAAGTTTCCCTGGCAGAACCATGAGGTACTGTCTATCAGATTAGAACTCCCTCTCTCCTTCCCTTTGCTGGGTTTATAATGACAACTGTCTATTAAGAATCCACTGAATGGGGACGCCTGGGTGGCTCAGTCGGTTAAGCATCTGCCTTTGGCTCAGGTCATGATCCCAGGGTCCTAGGATTGAGTCCTGAGTTGGGCTTCCTGCTCAGCCAGGAGCCTCTTCTCCCTCTGCCTGCTGCTTCCCCTGCTTGTGCGCACGTGCTCGCTCGCTCTCTCTGGCAAATAAATAAATAAAATTTTTAAAAAAGGAATCCACTGAATGCTGGGTACTTTCCATATGTGACATCCAATCTTTACAGCAGTATGAAGAAATGATTACACATGAGGAAGTTGAGGCTTAAAGAGTTTAAATGGCTCATTAAGGCTGTCTGTAAGTGCACAAAACCGAGATTTTTGTATCAGATCCGGCTAACTGTGTAGCCAGTTCGGCCGGCCCACATCCCCCAGGAAGTCACTATTCCCCTGCATTACTGGGCTTTCTACAGGCCAGAAATGCCAGGGATTTATTGCCATCCAGAGCAGCCCCCAACCTGTGATGTACTGGAGTTGATGCGCAAATAGCCCAGCTTCCTAAAGTTTGCAGGGACAACTCTGAGGTGTGGTCTGTCTTGAATGTATACTGGAACCACCCAGGGGTTTAAAAAGCTCTCGTGCCTGGATCCCACCATCCAGGGATTCTGAACATCAGGAGTTTCCAAAGCTCCCCAGGTAATTCTAATGTGCAGCAAAGTTTGAGAACCACTGTCCTACGTAGTGTCCCTAAAGCCCCCAGCAGGATTGAGCCCCAGCTGCCCCCAGAGCTAACCTGTTCCTGATTACTACCTGTTTCAGCTTGCTTCCCTTCCCTGTCTCTTGCCTGCTCCTTCACCGGTGCTTTTGGAAATCAACTTCCCAAATAAACTACTTGCACTTGTATCCGGGTATGTTTCTGTGGGACTGAGCAGAAGGTAAGCTGAATATAGCTCTGTGCTTCTAACACTGGAAGTGTACTAGGAGGCAGGTGAAGTCACAGAGTAAACACAGTCCATCAACTTCACTTTTCAGGAAGCCATGCCAGCTATTATTTATATATTTCAACAAGGAAAGAATGTCAATTTACATGAGATTTTAAAGATAAGTCTGGGAAGAAATTTAAAATCAAGTGACCTTCACATCGATCTTCCCTCATACAAGACACACAAAGGGCTGAGTCCATTTCCCCTCTGATCAGAGGTTAGGAAGTGTCCAGAAGCCAGAGAGAGTCACAGCTCCTCCTTCTCCTAGCTGCATGGTCCACCCACAGTTCTCCTCCAGCAGACAGGAGTCCTGGTAAGACTCTATCAGGGGGCTTCCATATACTTTTACCAAGATCCATGCAGAAGGATGTTTACTGTAGTATTGTTTATAACAGCAAGATACTGGAAACACAATGTCCACCAAAAGAGACTGGTTAAATAAAACTAGGCTATTTGTATAATAAGAAACACAATGTTATTAGATAGAATAGTGTAGAGCCACACAATATATGGAAGGACCTCCAGGATGTATTGAGTTACCAAAATGATAATAATCGAATAATAATAATAATAGAATAATAATAAATAGTATGCATAGCATTTTTCCTGCTGTGTCAAATTCTTAAAATTAAAAGAGAAAAAATACATACTCTCATGTACATACATACATCCTGATATATGTATTAAATTTTTTTCTGTAAGGAAGCACATGAAACTGGGGACAGAGCTAAGCATGTGTATATGTCATTTTATTAATGCTATTATAGGTTATCTGGGTACTGAGACAACTGCCCTTTTGGTGATGGTTGTTTCCTTCTTTACGTATCTCTGTACTAAAGAAAGATGACACAGCTGAAACTGTTTTTTTTTTCTTTAAATAGATATATGTAGGTAGATTGAAATTGGAGGCAACAGAATGAATTCATGGTTATACACCCACACACACATTTCCCTACCCCTATCAACTGAGAGGTGAAAAAGTGTTGATACCCTAGCAGCTCTGAACACACCCAGCACCCAGATCTTGGTTTCTAAATACCATTCTCCACTAAAAGGACCCAGGGCAACTTGGAGAAAAAGCTGACTCCAGGGTGAGGGCAGGGAAAATACAAGATGAACCTGGAACATCTTTCTGTATCAGGAAGTAATAAAGTGCTCTAAGAAGGATGGATAGAGTCACCAGCTTATAGGGCTCTCACCAGCCACGTCTGAGACAATCTCAGCATCAGATGAATGATGATAGTAATGTACCATAACCCACCAAATAAAATAGGAGTCCATGAGCCCATGCTGACATAAATAACTAACTAATAAACAGAGATGAGATAATGGAGCATCAATAGATGCTAAAACTAGTAGGTTAACATTTCATGACAAATAGGACTCTTCAATACTTTCAATTTACTTGTTACCTAAAAAGGGAAAAATCATAATTTCACAATGGAGAAACTTACAAGATGCCACTTTGAATCAAAGCTAATGTCACCAATACTGGGACAAATTGATATCACAAATCCTTTGATGTGATGCACTAAGAAAGACACCATATCACTCCTATAAATATTCCTGTGAAAAATGCACACCCCCCCAAAAAATATCCTCCCATAACTCTAGATATTTTTTAAATGCATAATCTCAATCTAAACATATGAAGAAATATTTAATAAACCCACACTGAGGGACACCATATAACATAACTGGCCTCTACTCTTTAAAACTCTCAAAATCAAGAAATACCAAGAAAGCCTGGAGAACTGTTCCAGATTAAAGGAGGCTAAAGAATACACAACAATAAATGTAGTGCATGACCCTGAATTGGATTCTGGACCAGGAAAAATAATAGCTGTAAAATACTGTGACCATTGGCAAATTTAAAAAATTAATGGATTAGTTAATATATTCTGTCAACATTAAATTTTCTGCTTTTTATAATTATACTGTATGAGAGGATGCTCTTATTCTTACAGTGAAGTATTTGGGGCTAAAGGGACATAATGTCTGTAACTCAATCTCAAATAGGGGCAGAAAAATAATTTACATTTATGTATCATATAAATGTATACTATACATAGAATGTCTGTATATGGGTGTATATAGATATCCCTCCCCTCGAAACAATGTACTTGGATATGCCAACAACCTCTCTTAACCCAGCTCTTCTGAATGCTGCCTCAGGAGGCGCCTGGAGCCTCAGGAAAAGCCATAGACTGTCCATGTGCCAAAGACCTCTTATCCAGACCAACTAGAGTTCATTGGCTCCAGTTTTTAGAGTAGTCTTGACTAACTTGAGAATAATGCTCTTGGCAAAAGCCTGCAGAGAAGCCATCAGGACAAGAATGTGAAAGCCAGTTACCATTTCTGATGAGCTATCTGGAAAGATGTCGACTGTGATTAGAGGGACATTTTCCTTCTGCAGCTGTCTTTGAAAGTGGAGGAGGGTCTCACCACAACCCCAAATTACAGGAGGGAGGCAAAGGGCCCCCAAATGCCAGGGACATGCAGGTATTCAGGGCACCGCTCCTTTATGGCACTGTTAGGTCCTGTCAAGTTTTGAGTAAAAAGCGAAAGTTGTGGTGAACCACAGATGAGCTGCAGGGAGTGGGGAAGTACTCTGTGCTAAATTTTCTAATCCTGACTTTTTGCTTCAAAGCCCATCCCAATCACTTTTATCCTGAAGTCTGAAACCAAGGTCTGGATTTTGCAGAATCAAAGCATATTTATCCAGTATTTAATCTATTTCCCAGAAAATCAGTGTTTTGCGAAGAATAGAATTCTTTCATGCCCAGAACTTCCCTGGACATTTCTAAGGCATAACCCAGCACACAGAAAAGGCTCAACAAATGTTTGTGGACTGATATATGTGAACAAGTGAATACCCTTGCCCACAAAAAGGCAAATATAAGGCCATAGAATCTCCTGTCAGGAAAATTAAAACACCAAGAAGTCCTTCCATAAAATTTCATTTTTGATTCTCAGGCCCACAGTATTCAATTCTGACAACAGAAACTCAGGAACGACAAGAGACTCACATAAAAGAATTTCACTGTATGGGTTTATTCATTCAACAAATACTTCATTGAGCACATATTATGTGGTAGGCACTATGCATGCTAGATACATTGCTTAACAAAAGAGAAAAAGGTTCCTGCGAAAACAATATGGTCTCGTTGGGGCCGGAGAGTTGAGTAGGGGACAGAGACAATAGGCCAGGAAGCAAACAAACAAGCTAGTTCTAGAGTACGAAGAGTTATGAAGAAAGTAAACCAGGGTAATATGAAAACCTGTGAAAGGGGGTAGAGGCAGAAACACTAGAGAGAGATGTCAAAGAGACTTCTTGGAAGACAGACATTTGAAAAGAAACCTAAATGATGGTATTGGAGCTAACCCAGCAATGATGTGGATACCTGAGGAGGAAGAGTTTCTTTCTTTCTTTTTTTAATTAATTAATTAATTAGAGAGAGAGAGAACAAGCACGTACGAGCGGTGGGGGGGGTGGACAGAGGGAGAGAGAGAGAGAATCTCAAGCAAACTCCCCATTGACTGTGAGCCCCGCCCCCCCATCTCACAACCCTGAGATCATGACCTGAGCAGAAACCAACAGTCCGTTACTTAACCAACTGAACCACCCAGGTGACCCCAGGAGGACGTTTCTTTTCTTTTTTTTTTTAAGATTTTATTTATTTATTTGAGAGAGAGAGCACCACGAGCGGGGGTTGGGGGGAGAGGCAGAGGGAGAAGCAGAGTCCCTGCCAAGCAGGGAACCAGATGCAGGCCTCGATCCCAGGACCCTGGGATCATGACCTGAGCCGAAAGCAGACGCTTAACCGACTGAGCCACCCAGGCACCCCAGGAGGAAGTTTCTAAAGGCCTCTCATCATTAAAGGTTCAAGTTCTCTTCTCTCACAAGTCCCCCACACAATACCTAATACTCGTTCTAATGGGTCAGTGTCCCTGCCCACGTGGTGCTCCCATACCTGACCTCTGTTCTGATTGGTCAGTGCCCATGCATGTGATTGTTTACATGGAATTGCGGCAATTTTCCTTCTCAGTTTATCTGAAAAGGAAACATGGGTGAATATTTATTCTTCCTCCTTTGTGTTATTTATAGCCATGAAAAAAGTCCTGAATTTCTGAAGACTTGTTAATTTCCTCTAAGACCCTGTGCGAAATCAAGTTGTGGGCCCCCTCCCACCCCCACCCTCGTTCTCTCCGCTCTGAGCTCTGGTCTCCTATAATTCCAGTTCCTCTTCTTCCATGCTCCCTCATGCCTGGAGCCCTCCCCCCTCCCCCCTTTCTCGCAGTTAACTCCTCATCTTTCAAATGCCAGCCCTGTCAAGGAAGTATTCCAAGATGGGTTACAAACCAGATCGAATCTCCCAGTTATATCCTCTCAGCATCATGTGTTTCTTCTTTGTTGCACTAACCCATCAAAATGTCGCCATTTACTTGCATGATTCCTTGATTAATGTCTGTTTCCTCCCTCAGAGCTGAGTTCAGTGAGTGCAGAAACCAGATCAACTTTCATCTACTGTGGCACAGCTAGCACCTTCCACTGTGAGGGCACACAGAGTTTAATGCTTTGCTGTCACCATCTTGAAATTCTTAGAAATTTTTTAACAAGGGCCCTGCATTTTCGTTCTGCTCTGGACCTCACAAATTATGTAGCCAGTCCTGAAAAAGAATGTATAGGGACTCTTCGTGATTGGTACTCATTCTGATGCCACTTTTGGGTTCTGAGGCCACTATCCCTAAAAACCCAAAGCAAGTTTGATGGCCAAGCATCTATTCATTCAAATATTACACAAATATTTATTGGGCAACTCTACTTGCCCACAGAGTGGAGCCCTTCTGAGCACAGAGCCCTGTCCATGAAGTTGGCCCTACTCCTGACTTCCCCTTCGAGGTCCTGATCCCATGTCACTTACAGATGCTTCTGACTCTTCTGATATATCCTGGGGTATAGGTCACCCTGGACTTCACCACTCTCTGAACAGCCTAGGTTTCATGGGACAGGACCTCCCTGGCATGGGCCCAACCCTGAAGACAAGAAATTCTTTCCCCATTAGAACTTCAGTTCTGCCTTTTGGCTCAAGTCAAAACAGAAACTCTATCTTGCAGAAGCACCTTTTTAATCTCCCTAATTTTGAAATCCTGGTTCTCCTCAGGATGTTGTAAAAGCTTGCCAGAAATGGCTCCTTGAGTTTGGCAACACTCGCCTGCTGTTTCAGCCAGGCTTATCATCGATGCATCTGTAAACGTTTACTTGAGGGGCCACAGACCCACAGTGTTGTTTTACTCACTGGATGTCTCCCACTGGCAAACTGCTGATGAATGCCACACCGTGAATTAAATTTACAGGCAAATTCAGGAACACCAAGTTTGTTAGTAAATCGTAATACCATATGGAAAGAAGGAGAGCAAAAATGGAGACCGATGTTACTCATCAGAACAGAGTGTCACCAATATGTTAGGGAGAATGCCAGAGAGAAATGGACATGAAGAATTTCAATATATTTTTGAATTCAGAGAAAGCAAAGTGATACTTTGCTTTATACTATTTGGGTATATACCTTGGGATAGTGTTTCCCAAAGGATAGGTCTGGTGCCTCAGTGGTTTATAAGATCATGCTAGGCAGAGTGCTTACTGGTGCCTTAGTTTGCGCTCCACCCAAAGCAGATCCTGGGGTAAAGATTTAGGTATAAGTTTTTTATGTGGGAGACAATCCCCAGAAAGAACTGTAGGGTGTGGGGAAATGAGATGGAGAAAGGAGGGAAGCCACTAACAGAGCAAGCGGGTGATGGTTACAGCCATGAGCAGCCAGAGTTCAAACCACTGGGAACTCACCGAGAGAACTGCGTAGGACATTGCTCATAATTTTCCACTGAGGGATGAGGTGGGGCAAGTATTCAATCCACTAACTCCTGCCTCTCTTTGATGGTGAAGGGCTGGCTCCTCAGGATGTTAACTCCCTTGGCTGGAAATCCTCTCAGGTAGAAGGACACAGAAAGTTGTAGGTGGGTACGGGGGACTCTGTAGGTGATGTGGGTAGGGGACCTGGAGAGTCTGCTTTACCCACATCAGATCACATAATAAGAAAGTCATAATGTGGGGTGCCTGGGTGGCTCAGTCATTAAGCGTCTGCCTTCGGCTCTAGTCATGATCCCAGGGTCCTGGGATCGAGCCCCGAATCGGGCTCTCTGCTCAGCGGGGAGCCTGCTTCTCCCTCTGCCCCTCCCCCAGCTCGTGCTTTCTCTCCCTCTTTCTCTCTCTCTCTCGAATAAATAAAAATCTTTTTTATTTATTTTTTATTTTTATTTTTTTTAAATTTTATTTATTTGACAGAGAGAGATACAGCGAGAGGAGGAACAGAAGCAGGGGGAGCGGGAGAGGGAGAAGCAGACCCCCCCACTGAGCAGGGAGCCCGATGCGGGACTCGATCCCGGGACTCCAGAATCATGACCTGAGCCGAAGGCAGTTGCTTAACCAACTGAGCCACCCAGGCGCCCCTATAAAAATCTTTTTTAAAAAGTCATTATGTTTTCAATTCACTGGCCAGTCTGAATCCATCAAAGAGAAAGGCTGAGCTTGGGCTACCTCACCTTGAACGCCCACCTAAGCTTACTAACCTCAGTCTGTCTCTCCTGGGGGCAGAGGCTCAGATAACAGCACCTAGCTAGAATTTAGTTACATTGTTTTGTGCATATTTATTTATCTTAATAGTTCCATTCTTTTTATGGCCAGCATACTGGTTTTCCACTTATCACAATAATATAAACTTTCCACCAGAGGTAAATATAAGAGAAAAAACTGTGTTGTTTTGTAGAAAATTACTAAGTATTTTTCATTGTGAAGGTCTAAGGTAAAAGGTGATCCACAAACGAGTGAGGTTTAGGAAACACTTTCTTTGTGGAAAATCCCCCTTGTAATTGTCACACAAAGTAACCATCCCTTGTGTTTTCCCCAGGGCCAGCACAGAAAAAGCAACACTGTGATGCCTTCCCTCACCCCCCTCCCCTGCCCCGGGGGATGACCACAAGGGGACTCCTTTTTCCCCGTGCCTTCTGGAGAGGATCTGTAGCCTTCTGTCTGCCCAGTCATGGATTAAAAATGAAATTCGTATCTAATAGGTCTAACTTTAGCCACAGGAAATGGGAGTGCTTGGGACCCAAGGGGTTAGCCATACTTTGTTTGAGGATGGGCACATTATCTTTACTGAACCTTCTTCCTTCCCCTTTTTGGGAGAGGAGGGGGTGGAGGCAAAGGTTTGGGGAACAGACAGGAAGGGAGGCCTGCTGGATCTGTTTCCTGGTCTCGTTTGTGGGAGATTTCTACCCTCTCTGTTGTCAGTCCTGGCACTCAAATTTATGCTACATCTCATTAGGACCAAGCGGTGCCCACTTTTGAATGTATCATAAAAGAGATTTTGATGACGGAAACCACCTTAATGAGGAATTTAAAAGCCCTCTATGTTGCAAACATCTAGACATCTTGACTGCAGATATGAAATGCCTTCTGTGAAAAAAAAAGAAAATTTAAATCTCGTTTTTAAAAAACGTGTATTTGTCTATCTTCTCTGGCTTTACTACAACGTACACAATTTGCAGAAATCAGTTTTATAAATTTTTATCAGAAGCTGTCAGTTCACAACTAATGTGATCTTTCTCATAAAGACATCTGATGCATAAGTAGTAAAATAGAGTGAACGAGGAACAATTTTTAGCCGGTTGTTTTCTATTTTTTAAGGTCATCGAACTAGCTCTGTGACCTCAGGCATTTCACTTTCCCTCCCTGGATCTCAGTTTCATTATCTGTGAAATGGGGGAGTTGGACCAGGTGACCTCTAAAGTTTCCTTCTGACATTGTTTGGATGTGACAACATGTGGCCAAGGAGAATGCTGAGTGGGAAACATTTTCTAGGCATGCATAGGAGATTCTCGATTTTCCTCAAAATCATGGATTACAATCCTATCTGTAAGCCATATTTTTGAAAGATAAGGTCTGTGTGCAGACCCCAGCATAGCCTAGCGAACGGTACAAAGAAGGCGGCCCTTGGGTAGTGAGTAAATGGACAGAGGCACCTTCCCTGGGCACCTTTTGAGGACCCAAGGCTAATGCCAGCAGGACTGATGGTCAGTGGAAGAGAACAGAAAATGCAAGAGGTTAGGAGAAGAAAGAAAGGAAAGGAGAGTGAGCAAGGGAGAGGATGGGAGAGGAAAAGACAAACATACACACATAAATAGTCAATGCTGGTTATTTGCAGTAGTTATGTTCATAAAGTCTCCTCGAATAGTGAGTAAATGAACACAGGGCTAAGTTTCTGCAAGCCTCTGGTTACAACACGTTGTCAGCCAGTCAAGACATAATCTTGCTTTATGTGTGTTTCTAGTTACAGACACCTTCTTTAATATATACTGTTGATTCATTGACGTTGAACTCACAGGCAACAGCACTATAACTTGTACCTAAAGGAAGCCTACTGAACACACGTATATTCTCTGTAAAGCACCCAGTAGCCATCCTGTGCTTGGACAACACTTCGTCGCTACCTCAGAGAAATTACATCTTAAATAATGACATCAACAGTAGCACAAAAATGTGAAAAACATGGTACCAAACAGATCACAAAAAAGACATTTGTTTACAGTATGAGAGCGGGAACAAGAAAGCACAATGTTACCTTGACTGACCTCAGGTAAGAATGTGCCTGTTGAGTCATTCAAATTTTTTGCTGCTCTATTCGTGTCCGTGAATGACTGCAAAAGTGCTCTGGGTATTGATTTTGGGGTTACAAGTACATTTTAGCAAGTGGGCAAATACGGAATTTGTGAATGGTGAGGACAGACAGTATATGTATGACTCTGTGTGTGTGTGTGTGTGTGTGTGTGTGTGTGTAGACAGAGAGAGAAGGAAAAAAAAGAAACAAAATGCATGAAAGGAGAAAATGAGTATTTCACCCAAAAGAGCTTTGGATTTCACAGTGGGGTCAGGCCCTGCACAGAGTGAGAACAGTGTTACCCATGTTGCTGTCCTCTCCCCACACCCTTTTAAATCTGAGAGACACAAAGATGCCTCAGGCAGGACTGGCTATATCATTTGTAGAACTCAGAGCAAAATGAAAATGTAGGGCCCCTCGTCCAAAAATTAGTGAGTTTCAGGTCAGCCACAGCAGAGCATTAAACCACACAGGGGGCCCTTCTGAATGCAGGAAGGACCTTGTGCACCTGAATAGGTCACAGGCTCGAGAAGCAGGCCCTGGCTTCAGGCCCACAGGGAGGCCTGAGTCGGGTGAGGACATGTGACCGTTCAAAGACAGCGCTTCACCCCACACTACACTTGTTTGCCCAAAGCCTCAGGTCTCAGCTTAATGCCTCAGATTGGGCTTTACCCCAAACACCAGCCCAGGCGGTGCAGAAAAGCCCAATTTCTCCTTCTTCAGGGCAGATCCACCTGACCCCAAATTACAGCAAACACCGCAAGAGCAAGCAGGGTTGACTGGGTGATTTCTATCTCAAATAAAGAGTGGGGGTCCCCAATTTTTTATTCTTTCCTTATCCAGAAAACCAGAGTACAGAAACTGCCTCTGTGTGTTCACAGATTCTCACACAGAAGTGCATGTGTTTCCTGGAGGCAAAGACTCTTTCTGAGTCATCTACAGTTCAGACTTTAGTAACTTAAGCTCTAAGGTGAGGAACGGGGTAGCACTGAATGTGGGCTTGGGGTTAAAACAAGATGATATTTCACACCCATCAGATTAGTAAAATTAAAGAATCTGACAGCACTAAGGGTTGGAGAAATGAGGACTCACATAAGGTTGGAAGGAGGGTCACAGATGGGGCAACAACTAGACAGCTTCCAGTCAAGCTACAGATGTGCATTTCGTCCTGCCCAGCATTCCACTTGCAGGGAGCTACTCCAGACTAATTCTTGCAGGTGCTGGGCACTGAGCAACCCGTGCATGGATGTTCATAATGGCAAAGCACTGGAAATAACAGGAATATCTATTCATACAGAAGTGGAAGTTAGAACATGCACCAACAGCCCTGTCAGTCAAAACCGATCCATCAAGCAAGCTCTCAGATAGATGCTCCGGCATGCCTAGCTCATGCCTCCTACCTCATTCACATTTGGATAGTACATTTGTTTTCCCAGAGTTTACTTGATCCAACCAGAATCATAAGTTCCCCGGGCCTCCTTGCTTTCAGACCAGTGGTTCTCAGATTTTTTGGTCTCAGGACCCCTTTACACTTTTAAAAATTACTGAGGGCCTTGAGGGGCTTTTGTTTATGTGGGTTATGTCTATCAATATTTACTGTATTAGAAAAGAAAATTGAGAAATTAAAAGAAACCGTTCTTTTAAAAAGTAGCAAGTGTATTACTTGTTACTCTAATTAACATATTGTAATGAAAATTAGGGGTGCCTGGGTGGTTCAGTCAGTTAAGAGTCCAACTCCTGATCTCAACTTACGTCTTGACCTCAGGGTTGTGAGTTCAAGCCCCACGTTGGGCTCCACGCCGGGCATGGTGCCTACTTAAAAAAACAAACATATTTTAATGAAAATTAACTATATCTTCAAGAACAAAAACACAGTGAGAAGAGCAGCATTGTTTGACACTTTTACAACTCTCGTTACTATCTGGCTGCATAGGAGACAGCTGATTCATACATCTGGTTCTGCAATCAAGCTGCTGTGATTGTTATTTTGGTAGACACATATAAAGAAAATCTGTTTTGTAGTGATGTGGTTCATTTCTAGGTCTTGGGGACTCCTAGGGCTCCAAGGATCACACTTTGGGAATCACTGTTTCAAATTATTCTCCACTTTGCCCAAAGTTGTCTTCCACAGAAACACAATCACATCATTTCCTACTTCCTTCAAACTGTCAATGGCTGCCTGTTGTCCAAACTCTGCTCACAAAACCCTTCCCATTTGGCCCATTCCAGTGCCTGTCCAAACCCCATACCGCCCTATTTTTATACTGAGTACTCTGCCCACCACTGGGTACATACAGATGCCTGAACCTATCCTGCTTGTTCTTGTCTCTGAGCCTCAGGCTTCCTCCTGCCATAAGGACTCCTATGCATCTTTTATAAGTCAATCCAAAGACCACCTGCTCTAGGAAGTCTTCTGTGATTCACCCTTCTCTTAGAGTTTCCTTTTTTTGTGTCTTATTTATTTTTTGGCTAGGTAATTCAAGTGCATGAGATTAAATTCCAAAAAAGATATACTCTCCCATGATAAGGAAACCTCTCTCCCACCCCCAGCTATCCCTCCCTCCCCCAGGAGGCAACCACGGTGATAGGCTCCTTCTGCCTGCTTCCAGAGCTGCTCTAGACATAAATAAGCAAATCATTTCTTTTACCCAAACAGTAACATACCGTGTACACTGCTCCACACTTGCTTCACGCCGTATCTTACGCAGCCTCCGTGCCGTCAAACATTGGCCTTGTTTTTTCAATAGTTGCCAATTACATTTTCCAAATGTACCATAACTTATTTATCTAGTCCCCCATTGACAGGATATATGTGTGGTTTTTGATCTTTTGCTGCAGCAAATATCCTTCTACATAAACCAGTCGACACACATTAAATAGACACTATAGCATTAACATCTAGAACTGGAGCTGCTGGGCCCAAGGGCATATACACTTGAAATTTGATAAATATGGCCGAACGGTCCTCCATAAAAACTGTTCTAATTTATCCTCCCACTGGCCATACATGGAAGGTCCTGTTACCCTTCCCAAACTGTGTTATCCTACTTGTTAATCTCTGCCAAGGTGGCAGATGAAAAATGCTACCTTGTTCAAGTTTAGGTTGCTGTTTCTCCAACAGGATCCAATCTCTAGAGCTGTACTATCTGTATATGAGAGGCACTAGGTATATGTGGCTGTTCCCATGTAATTTTAATTTATTCACATTGAATAAAATTTAAAACTCAGCTCCTTAGCTGTACCAGCTACACTGCCAGTGTTCCAAGGCCATCTGTGCCTAACAGTCTCTGTAGGAGACAGTGTAGGAACCACCATCATGAAAAGCTCTACGGGACAGTCTGCTCCAGACCCCCACGGCCCGATGGCTACCACGAGCCACACGTGGGTACTGAGCACTTGAAATGGGGCTCGTCTGAACTGACATGTGCTCTAAGTGGATAATACACACTGAATTTCAAAGACTCTGTATGAAAAAGAGAAAGTAAAATGTCTTCTTAATTTTATACGGATAATATGCTGAAATGCTAATATTTGGATATACTGGGCTAGATAAAGTATTACAATGAATTTTGCCTCTTTCTTTTTCTTTCTTTCAATGTGACTACTAGGAAATTTTAAACGACGCATGTGGCTCACATTCTACTTCTCTGGGAGAATAATTCTCCAGAGGGCACAGTGCTCTATTGAGACTTGGATGTTAGCATTTTTCTTTTTAATACAGAAATAAGTGTAGTCACAAATGCTGTAAAGAAAAACAGACTCATGGGATTCTCTTCTTCCTCCTCGCCCTTCCCCGCCCCATGCAGACAGGGTGGGCAACAAAAAAAGAAAGGGCGCAACGATCCCGATGACGAAAGATCAGCCCTAAAACAAACCAGTGCACTTCCCACCTGGGCGGCCACAGGCAGGAACCAGTGGCATCGCTGACCCTGAGCAGGGACTGATTTCCTGGTGGCTGTTAAAACAATGCAACAGAGAACAAAGTGCCTTCAAAACTAAGAATAGAAGAATGGCTCCAAATAAGATTTCCAGGACTCTGCAGGAACAAATTCTTCCCCTGCACCGACCCTAACCCGCCTTCCACCCTTGCTTTGGCCTGGCCCCTTGGCTTGACAAGTGTCTCAGCCCCAACGGTCTTGCATTCTCAGCAGTCTGTACACACAGTTCTGGGTGACGACTGGAGGATGGAGTGGGAAGGGGAGACCAGCGAAAGAGGCAACAAGGGCTCTGCCCAAAAGGGCTCACACCACAACGGTTCTGTGGTTGAGACAATGGCATATATGTTTCTGTCATCTGTGTCTTTGACTTTGGATATGAAAGTCAAGAAAACTCAAGTTTTGTAACATGATCTATAAATTTGATCGATCAGAATGACACTGTTTTCTAACCAGGTACTGAGTGAACGAGACCTAATTGTATCTGAGCATAAGTTACCTGCTTGGAGGAAAACATTAATTTATTATCATTATTATTATTATTATTATTATTATTATTAGCTGTGTGCCTTTGGGCAAGTGGACTAACGTCTCTGGGTCTCAATTTTATCATCTACAAAATAAAGGGGTTGCCAGAGAAAATGATAACACTAATTCAAAAAGAGATATGCACCCCCATGTTTATTGCAGCATTATTTACAATAGCCAAGATATGGAAGCAACCCAAGTGTCCGTGGATAGATGAGTGGATAAAGAAGATGTGGTACACACACACACACACACACACACACACACACACACCCTGGAATATTACTCAGCATAAGAAAGAATGAAATCTTGCCATTTGCAACAACCTGGATGGAGCTAGAGAGTATTATGCTAAGTGAAATAAACCAGTCAGAGAAAAACAAATACCATATGATTTCACTTATATGTGGAATCTGAAAAACAAAACAAACAAACTCTTAAATACAGAGAACAAACTGATGGCTGCCAGACTAGGGAGGCAGTGGGGGGATAAGCAAAATAGGTGAAGGGGATTAAGAGGTACAAATTTCCAGCTATGAATTAAATCACAGAGATGAAACGTACAGCATAGGGAATACAGTCAAGAATCTTGTAACAACTTTGTACGGTGACAGATGGTGATTACAGTTAACATGATGAGCACTGAGTAATGCACAGAATTGTCATATCACTATGTCATGTACCTGAAACTTTGTATGCCAACTATACTTCAGTAATAAACTTTTTAATAAAAATAAGTAAAGTAAAGGGGTCGGATTATATGAGCTTTCCTATCTAATCCTGTCCAAAAGTGTTGTGAGCCAATGCATATGCAAGCAAGATATCACTAACCCCTTCATCTTCATTCTCTCACTCACTTGAAAAACACTCATTAGGCTGGCCATTAATTTGAGCCAGACCCTGAGCCTGACTCTGGCATACAAATATGGAAAAACATCTCTTCTAGTGGATGAAGGTCTTAAGAGGGGAGGAAAAAGGAGGAGAAGGGGACAGGAATGAATAACTCGCAGAGGAGTTCTTTACCTGGGGCCATGGATCTGCGGAGAAATTTTCACATCTCTGAGCAGTTTTCTGAAGAGAATATTCAAAAAGGCATACGACCTCCCAAAAAGCAGAGGGCTAGGGATTTAGAGAAATGATGATAGGCCAGGTACCATGCTAACTAAATTCTTAATATGTGATGGGTGCTTAAAGAGTTAGCACCCAAGGCAGTGCACAAAGTGTATGAGAACAAGGGCATGAGGGATTTGAACTGGAGCCTTTTTGGTGTAAACCCTGCCTCTTTCCCCACATCAGGGATGATCTCGATTATATGCATTTAACAGGCCAAAACAGTATCCTGCTTGTTTGACCCGGGATGACTGTACCTGCCCAAACAGAGTTTGGAGGATAAAAGGCGATAACCTCTATGAAATACTCATCACTAGTCAGCACTCCAGAGGTACTACAGATACTCATCCATTAGACATTTGTTTAGGACCTACAGCATGCCAGGCCTTGGGCTAGATGTCCTCATTATCTTCATCATTTACTGTGACTATATTTATCCTCCCCCAACATGGCAGAGTGCCCCACATAAATGTGGGCTGAATGAGTAAATAGCGATGATCTCTGTGGTGGATTAATTTATTCTTCAGCAAACTTCTATGCTCTCTCCTGACCTCCATGGTTTGGTACTCTCACTTGCTCTGACCAATGGAATATGGGTAGAAGGGACAGTGGACCAATTCTGAGCCTAGGCCTTAAGGGATATCTTATATTCCTGCTTGCTCCTCTGGGACCATCTGACCTCTGCAGGGGAAGAATATTACATATGGGTAGCTAATGGACCCATGCGGGGCAGACCACCCCCATCAACCTGCACAGCTAAGAACATAAGAACAAATACTTGTTGTTTGCCACTGAGCTGGGGTGGTTGTTACTCAGCAAAAGCTGACTGAGACGGCCTCTTTGACCCACATCCAGAGATTTCAGGCCGAGCGTGGCCTTGACTTCTCTTACTTCTCATTAAGGAGGGATTTCAGCAACTAGATTATTTCATGCCTCTCTCTACCCCATTTCTCTGGGCTGGTAATGTCCCATTCAAAGAAGATAGAAAAGGCTACAAAGACCCATAATTTGGGCATTTCAGCACCTGGCACAGAGATGGGCATGAGGCTGGTTCTCAGGCACTGCCTGGTGAATGAAAGGACGGGTTGACTTTATTCATTTTGGTGGGATGAGCACTGTGGACACCGGTAGCTGGCAGCAACCTGGGTCTCAGATGCTGCGGTCCCTCAAAGTGCAGGAAGTGGCCGGGGAGAGACACAGTATCACTTCAGCCCACATGCAGTAGACCTGGATGTATTTATTATAATGTATTTTAGGAAACAATTTCAGCATTTAGTGACTGCACGACCGAAACCAAGAGTCAGATGCTTAACCAACTGAGCCACCCTGGCGCCCCAATCATAGCTAGCATTTCTGAGCACTGACACAAGATGCACTGTTTTAACGGTTTCACGGGTATTGTTTTATAAACTCCTCATGGTCATGATCTCCATTTTTGCAGGTGAGGTAACTGAGGCCCAGAGAGGTAACGACCCTGCCCAAGGTCAAGTGGCAGTGAGGATTTGGACCCAGATGGTCAAGCTCCAGGATCCAGGTTCTTTTTTTTTTTTAAAGATTTTATTTATTTATTTGACAGAGAGAGAGACAGCTAGAGAGGGAACACGAGCAGGGGGAGTGGGAGAGGGAGAAGCAGGCTCCCGGCCAAGCAGGGAGCCCGATGTGGGGCTCTATCCCAGGACCCTGGGACCATGACCTGAGCCGAAGGCAGACGCTTAACAACTGAGCCACCCAGGTGCCCCAGGATCCAGGTTCTTAAGAGCAATGTCTCCATTGGAGAACCTGGTACCCAGTGAGGTTCAGCATTGCCCAAGGTGAACTGCAAAACCAGGAACTTGAACCCCAAACTCCTGACTCCCAGCAAGCAACTATCCTTGCCCCACGAGAAGCAAGCACCATGGCAACCACACCTGCAGGTTCTGGCAAGGGCTGGGTGGGGTCTGCAGGAAACAAGGGGGAGAGGTGGTAAACGCCACAAGGAAGACTTGGGAGGGAAGAGATGGGGACATAAACAAGGCTGCCAATCAGAGGCAGATGCTCAACAGATGCGGAAAAGCTACAATATGGACAGAATTATCCAGAAAAAGGGCTGACAGAGCAAGGGTTTTGGCACACAGGAGCTGCTTCCAGAGCTCTTCCCAAGAGACCCGCCCACCCCAGTCAGCATCAGGAACTAGTTTTCCCTAAGTGACATCCACATAGTCTATATTTAGGTCCTAAAGTCACCCATTGTTTCTGTCTGGGTGGACACAGGGGGTCACCACCCTGACCTCGCCCTCTCCGAGTCATATCTCTGTGTGTTCTATCAAGAGAGGCCTTTTTAGAATCTGGTTTGAATCAACTTCCCCTTTCATGGCTCCCACTTGGCGTTCTGGGCAAGCTTTAAAAACATGGCTAGAGGGGTGCCTGGGTGGCTCAGTTGTTAAGCGTCTGTCTTCGGCTTGGGTCATGGTCCCAGGGTCCTGGGATCGAGCCCTGCATCAGGCTCCCTGCTCAGCGGGAAGTCTGCTTCTCCCTCTCCCACTCCCCCTGCTTGTGTTCCCTCTCTCGCTGTGTCTCTCTCTGTCAAATAAATAAATAAATAAAATCTTAAAAAAAAGATTAAAAAAAAAAAACATGGTTGGAATTGGGGCTTTAAAGTGAAGTACTGACCTTCTGTGGAATATGCTTCCTTCCCTCAACAAAATCAAACCAGGGCCACGTTCATCTTTGTGGATAGATGTTTCACAGCCCTGGCATGGCTAAGTCTTTACACACTCAGGATTCATGTCTCTGGTGCCCACCAACAGTCTGCGGTCAACAAGACTGGGGACGTGGATCACATTTGCTGAGTGCTGGCTCTGTGCGAGGCACGGTTATGGGTCATTTCATTTATTCCTCATGACAATCCTATAAAGTAGACACTATTTATCATCCCCATTTTTTGCAGAGCAGAAAACAGACTGAGAGACATTTGGTAACAGGCCTAGGATTGCATGGCTAGTAAGAGGCAAAGCTGGGACGCAAACCTACATCTGTGTGGTCCTAAAACCCATGCCCTCAATCATTACACCCTAGCATTTCTCCACCTATCCAGAACTCCCTTGGCCAAATCTCAGAAGATGGATTTATGAGATCTTTGAAGTGTTTCTCCCCTCCCTTTCTCTCCACCACATCCATTTACCAACTGACCTCCCACACCCAGCCCCAATTCCTCCAGATCCTTTCTCTGGAGACTCTCAGAACCAAGAAATAAAAATGTATTCAGTAATATTTTCAAGAGCAAAATAAAGGTCAATGGCCACCCAGCGAATTACATTTTTAGTTCCAGTTGAATCCTTGGGAAATGTATGTTTAAATGCACTCACTTAACTTTGAGATAGGAAAGATATGAGAACTATGTTTGACTTCTTGTACAAGATATTTGCATACCATAGATTCGTTATCAGAACTAAAATGAGTTTAGAGAAACTTCCATTTGAGAGGTAGGAAACTGAGTCCAGAAAAGGTAGTGATTTGTCTAGGTAACCACTAATTGGACCATAGCAAACATCAACCAAAACAGGCTGATTTGCCAAAGGATAGAAAGCAAAGTATTACTGAAGATACTGCAGGTGACAGGCAATGTAGAAAGGGCTCCATCATTGAAATCCTCATGCAGCACCTAATAGCTAAGAATGTCATTTCTGGATCCATTCTGCCTGAGCTTGAAGCCTGATCCACTGCTCCCCAGGTAGGTGACCTTGGGCAAATTATTTATCTTCTCTAAATCTCAGTGTACCACCTAAGAAATGGGGATAGTAATAACAGCCAACTCTATAGTGTTGTAGGAATTTCATGAGCTAATGGGAGTAAAGTGCTTACTCATGTGAAAAGTATCTAATAAATGTTAGCTAGTGTATTATTTTTCATTTATGTTGTATTAACTATCACTAAATTGTAGTAAGTCATTTTAAATGTATCTGTATCTCAAAGACTCAAAAATGATTATCAGGTGAGTAAACAGCTGGATGAGTCAGATGGGAAAGGAGAAAGACAGTAAAACCATCCAAATCACATGAAAAGATTAAAAATGTATGTCTAGAATGGTCACGTATGAGAGTGGGAATTAGCATTACAAAAATCAGTCTCAGAATTCTGGTGAGAGGAATAGAAAAAGCAATGGACACTTTCTTTGGAAAATAGGGGTGGCTTATCCAAAGCTTTAACACCCACCCACAAACAAAAGGGACAGAGGGAGTAACCTTCAGGCTTCCTAACCGTTCTTCAGCCCATAGAAATGCAACATTTTCAGCCATTCCTTCAGACATAACCAAACCAGGTACCAACACTCTTAATGAGAACACCAGTGAGTCTGAATCTCCCCTGATAATAATATCTGACTTCATCTTCTCAATGATGAACACATTCACAACACAAGACTCACTGTAAGGAAACCTACAAAAAAGCTGTTCCAAGCAGAATGAACTTCCAAAATTGATTTCAGCCATCTTTCAATCCAAAGGAGAAGAAAACATCTTGGAAATCCACTTTGTGACTTTAAAAAACTCCCCAAACAAAAAACACCAGACGGCAGATGCATCTTTTCCCCTTGATTAACTGAAAACAGATCTCTTATAAAAATTAAAATACTAGCATCGTGAAACAAAGGGTGAAAGACACCCTCCCCCCCCACCCCTACCCCCCCCACACACACACTCTCTCTCTCTCTCCTCCAATCACAGAAGCTAAAGGAAGCGCTAACAGCTAGGCACTCAACTCACCATCTCCAACCAAGCAACCATTGTGGTCTTAAACACAACCACACAGCTCTTTTCTGATTCACACTAAAGTGAGACAGGAGTCCCCCCTCCAACATCCCAGGTGTTTTTAACAGCAGCTCCCTGCCCATTTGCTTGGGAGGTGCAAGGCAGCTTCACCTTCCCGCACCTCAGCTCCTGGCACCGCCCAGCCAGGCATGGGTGGAAGTGGGTAGCCCGTCTATCCCTGGCTCTGCCGCAGGGAGCTTACCTGAGCCCGGACAAAGAAGCAGCACCAAACCATGGGGCGCTCCGGCCTCATCCACGCAGAGTCCCCCGCCCCTAACTGCCACGGAGCCTGGCAGACGGGATTCTCTGAGCTGAGCAGAGCATAGTTTCCCTGGAGGAACTCCTCCCCGCCACTTGGGCTGCATGACAGGAAGTGACAGGGGGCCATCAGTTACAAGTGTCAGAAGCTGAGACCACACCAGCCAAGAGCTCCCCACCTCCGGCGGTTTCCTCACCCGCTGCTGCTTTTTCAGGGCACTGTGCCTTTGGGCATTCAGAGAGAGGCACACCAGAAATCCAGTGTCTGGCTGGCAATCCCCAGTCTGGAGGAAACACACAATGCTCACAGGGTCCCCACCTAAAGCCATTCCGGGCACTCTGGCAGCTCTACAGAGCTTGCTGCTAGGACATCAGGCTTCAAGTCTGGAGCTCTGCAGACCCAAACCCAGCCATTGGCGTGAGACAGAGAAGGGATGCCGGGAGAACTTTGTTCAGAGGGGAATCAGTAGAGCCAGCGGCCCTGCCCAGGACACAGAGCCCTCACTGAATCCCAAGTTCATAGCAACTCAATAAATGAGAGTGGTGGTGAACACCACACCCATCTGTTTCTTTTTTTCTCTTAGGCAAATCTCCTCTTCAGAGCCCCCTTCAAAATAGCTGCCTCTGGAAACCTCCCTTTCAGCTTTTGACGTGGACACAAAAGGCCTTACTGCTCTTCTCAGAGTTATTATGGAAATAACTCATGGCTGACATTTCTCATTTTATGAAATGGGATCTCACCAGAATGAACACCTTGCCTGGCTCACCTGCCTTTTACAAAACCCAGACTCTTTGGGTGAGATAGATTGTCTCACAGAGACCTGCAAGGTTTCAGGCGAAAACCATGCTCTGCTCATGCCCTCTCCACAAACAACTCAACCCCCTCAGCCTCTTTGAATGGTAGAGGTGGGTCTCAAATCTAAGGAGACATAACTTCAGCGCAGCTTTCAATTATTTATTTTTAGTTTCTAGTTTTCCAATGGTGTAGTTTGATTGGCAACTTTTAGCTGCAAAGATTCAGGCAAAAGTCTCCCAGGGCTGTTTTACAAATGCCCAGATTTTTAAGAGCTTTGACTTGTCTGAGCCCTGAGTAAAGTGGGGGACCCAGCAAAGAGAGAACAAGCTTCCATCTAAGACGGGACTCCAGAGCATCCAAGCAAGCAGGCTCTCCCCATCCGCTAAGGGCAGTGACCTGGCCCCTAACAAGGGCCTCAGCAGAGTGCCTTGTGACCTGCAGGCATTACAGAAGAAGACACCGGGCTCTGGAAGCACAAGGATGAACCAACGATGGCCGGAGAAGTGCTGCCAGGATTTGCAATAAAAGTATTGAGGGGCCAAGAAATAACTGAGCCTGGCCAATGCATTTTTTTATGGGGACAAAATCTGGAAAGGCTTCTCAGAGCAAGAGACACATGGGTAGAATCTGAGGGGTTTTCTAGGCAGGAGAATTGGCAAAGGCAATAGCAGGAACATGCAGGCCCACGGGGTACTCTGCAAGAAAAGCAAATGCTTTGAAAGCACTGCTCCCCGACAGACTTGGGTCTTGCTTCAAAGAGCCTGAAGGGGTCCTATCTGTTTGGAGAAAGAAGGAAGTGAAATGATCATGAAAAAGGCTCAGCCCTTTTAGGCAACCATCTGGGTCACCTCAAAGCCCACATGTGGTACCTACCAGGTCTGGCACTCAGGAAACACTCAGCGATGTGTGCCAAAAAACAGCAGTGCCCACAAAAGATGGGTTTCAGCTCATCCTTGGGATCCCCCATTTCCAAAAGCCTGACTCCCCACAAAGCAAGCCTGGGGTAGGTGGTGGCTGGTTGGGGTGGGGGAGTAGGCATTCCTAAAAAGGCCTCTCACCCTAGCCTCCTGCACAGAAAGGGACCTGAATTCGTACAGGCCTATAAACAAGCTGAGATTAGCCAGCTCTAGAGACAGCTCAGCTAATGAAGAATGCCAATCTCCTGAGCGCCTATGGAGGTTCCCATAAGCCCAGCCACTTCTCTCCTGGAGGATTTTCAAACACGCCACTGAATGGAGCCCCAGCAGCCAAGGCCAGGATCACCCCCAATGAGAGTCCAAAGGAAATGTTAAGATGATCACTAGACTTTACTTCTTCTCTGGGGGAGGGAGGGCACATTCACATCAGCTAATCTAAGAATGATTAAGCCTGACTTCTGGTTGCTGACTATGAACAAGAAAGAAGAACTGAAACCCGTGGGCTGCAACACTTCGTGGAAGAGGTGAAATTGAGTGGGTCCCAGGGCAGGTAGCTGTGAAGGAGGGAGCACAGGTAGGAGAGCCAGCAGATACCCCTGGAAGGAGAAAAGGAAGGAAGGAACAGGGCATGGCCATCTCCTCTGACATCCCTGCTTTGATCAGAAATGAGAACTCCAGTAATGAAATTGGTCCACGCAGAGGGCATCTTGATGGAACATTTCAATAATCAGAGGCTCCTGCCATGCAGAGTTCAAGTTCATTTTTAGCTTCATAATGAAAGTTTATAAAGGAACAGGAATGTGGGTTTTCTCTACAGGGCACCTAGGATACAACCAAGTATTCAAATATATTTTTCTACTAATTTTTCAATTTTAAAAGTAACATGGTATTAATACATTCAAACCATACAGAAATATATAGTGTAAAAAGTGAGCCTTCCCAAAGGCCCTGCTTTTTTTCTCTACCTCAATCCCATTTGCCAGAGTGACCCATGTCAAAGCCAGCTACAGATAAAGGGGTTATAAACCCAAATGCTTTCAGGGCCAGGGGTCAGGTACCTGAAAGAATAGCCTGGGTGGGCCCTGGGGTGCCCCTGAGAGTATTGGCCCAAAGTTCCAGCTTACGGGGGTCCCAAGGGACTACTGGTCCGGGGTTACCAGACATTCCAGTTTTTCAAGAGAAGCTGGAAATCCCAGGTTATATGTAAAATCTCACAATGTTTAAATGCTGGCAATGAATCCACCATTTTAAAAAGTGCCATACAGACCACACAAAACACAATTGCTGGCTGGATACGACCCAAGGACCACCAGTTTGGCAATCCTTCTAGACATTTCCTTCTGTCTAAACACACACAAGTTGCTGTGTACAACATTTTATTTTTTATTTATATTTTTCAAAACTGGAATGGTAACATTATTCTACCACTTGCTTTTTTCACTTAACATCCAGAGCATCCTTCTAAATCATACACATTTTAGACCCATACGGCAGCACACGCCACGGTATGGAAGTACCCGATTCATCAGCCCCTAGCCTGTGAACTTTCTGCAAACAGGAGAGATGAACTTGAAATGTTGCCTCCCAGTTACTTACTCTTAACTCTGCCACCACTGAGAGCATCATTCATGATGAAAGTGCACCTGTGTGCAGATATTAAAACATCCTAAAGACACAATTACTAAAACCATAAACGGTGACTGCAGACTTTTGATGTTTTAATAGGAGTTGCCATGAAGTTTTTCATTTGACCTTCACAAGTATCCTGAGATAAGCCTCACTGTTATCGCTACTGTACAGATTTTTTTTAAATGGAGTCTCAAACGGTGGCAGGAGCCTGCCCAAGAAGGCCTAGAGGTGGCAGGGTCGGGAGTGGGGCCTGGGTGGTCTGACTCCAAGCTCCTGCTGCAAGCATATAGCCCCTGGAACAGACAGCCAGAAACCTGCCCCAGGATATTCTGGAACTTGACATATGGCAAATGTTGGACTGCAAACCACGGGAGGAGAGAAGGATAGCTAACAAATGGGATAATTCATTTCTTGGAAAGAAAAGCCTCCTTTTAAAGCCCTACTTCACACTGTACAAAATAAATTCTACATAGATCAGAGTGAAACGTTAAAAAGAAAAAAAAAACCTATGAAATTCTGGGGGCGTAGGTTCTTAAAGTATAATATTTTTCTCTAAGTGTGTGGAGCTGAATCATTATATATTTATAATGGGGAAATACCCATAACGCATCTATAATGCAAAAACTGGCCCCTGGTTCCCCACATCTGGTTAAATAACCACATTGCTAGCGAATTCTTATTGTACTAGTGCCAAAATGTGGACCTAGCTAAGGTGCCACCACATGCTTCCTTTTGGCCCTGGGACTCAAAGGGATGTGTTTCCTGCACTGTTATTCTATATATTTCACCGTATTTTTCTGTTGAGAAGTTTCAAGCAGTTTTCTCACCAAAAATATTATAAAAAACATATTCATCAGGGTTGTGAGAAGTTCATGTACATAAAACAAAATGGTGAGATTTCAGTAGAATTACTTCACTAAAAGTTGGTGACTAACGGTGGTTTTCTCCATGTGAATTTTATTCTGGTTCCTCAGTCTCTTTCCTATTTGTACCTAAGAAGCCATAGATTTCACAAAAGTTCAGTGTTGGCTGGGAATTTCAGGGTCTTTGACCATATTCCATTCGATGCCTTACATTTTTGTTTATTTTTAAATTTTTTTTTTTTAAAGAGAGAAGGGGGGGGCACCTGGGTGGTTAAGCGTCTGCCTTCGGCTCAGGTCATGATCCCAGAGTCCCAGGATCGAGCCCCATGTCAGACTCCTGCTCAGCAGGGAGTCTGCTTCTCCCTCTGCCCCTCACCCTGCTCTTGTGCTCTCTCTCTCTCTCAAATAAATAAATAAATCTTTAAAGAGAGAGAGAGAGAGAAATAACACACATGGGGGGGGAAGGGCAGAGGGAGAGAGAGAATCCTCAAGCAGACTCCCGGCGGAGCATGGAGTTCAATATGGGGCTTGATCCCACCACCCTGAGATCATGCCCTGAGCAGAAATCAAAAGTCGGACACTTAACCAACTGAGTCTCCTAGGTGCCCATGATACTTTACATTTTAAAATAATTCCACAGCCTGAATTGAAAACTAGGTGGTGAAAGAATCTCATGAAAATGGGATGGCAGTAGGGACCAAATTAAAATAGCATACTGCACATAGATTTAACCAAGATTCCAGTATCAGAAAATCATTATTTCATGGATCTTTTGGTTTGGGATGCTACTGTCAAATTCAAGTAAGACTTAAAAAAAAAAAATGTATGTTGTGGTGGAGAGGTGAGGTACAGTAATACCCATTGGTGTTACTAGGTTGTCAGGAAGGCATCATGCAAGGCAAGTCAGTGAGACATAAAAAGGGCTTCAAAGTATTTCGAGCCTGGGAGTTACTTGCGGTCATGCATTCTTATCAAATGTCTTCATATCTACTCCTCAGTGCTGGAAGTGTGGTTAATCCAAGCAAAACTTGAACAACTACTCTGCCCCCTTTCCCATGAATCACCAACAAATGGGGGGTCCAGATCCCGTTCCAGGCCGGGGCTGCTTATATGCAAGACGGTTTAACTCAAATGACTTGGACCATTTGAAAATGTTGATGCTCTTCTAGAGCCCTGCTTAATATCCCAGCTCAACAAGATTACAAAATGATGAGAAGAATGTGGGAGCAAACCTGGCTGCCCAAGGTCAAGAATGAATAAATAGAAAAGTCTTCATCTATGGTTTCAACACAAGAACTAAAAATAAATGAGGCTCGAACATGGAAGTCTCAACAGACTGCTAATCATGGTTAATCTTGAGGGCTTATCTTGCTGGTTTTGTTACGAGCAATAGCTTGAGCACTGTATTTTTCCTCTCTAAACAGATCTGAACTTTTATAATCAAATTCCTCACATTATTTTGGCAACGGACACGCAGGCGGCTATTTTAAAAAGCGAATCAGAAACAGGGAAAGCTGCCTTCCGATGTGCGCTGTGATGAAGCAGCACCCTAGGGTTCCCCCTCCTTTATGAACACAAGCAAGCATAGCCTGAAGCTTTCCACAGGGAGCAGACGGGGGTGCTAGCAAATAAGCCCATTCGATTTATTGCTCAGGAACACAGACACCGTGAGTACAGCTTTTTCAAAGGACCGTCTAGGTCTCTTTGTTATACTATCAGTTCAGAGTGAAACTCCAGTGGGTTGCTGACCTCTGCCCAATTCTTAGGAAAAAGAAAAGCTTAAAAACTGATTAGCTGATATCTATCAGCCAGAGAGCTTCCTTACTTCGAAATGAGAATTACTATTTGGCATTACACTGTCAAAATTGATTGGAAATGGAAAATGTGAATATGAAGGGGGGTGGTATTCCTAACACCTGAATATCTCAGGAGGATTTTGAACAGTAATTTGCTCATTTCAAAGAACAACCTTTGACAAACTGAATTTCTGAGTTAAAAATATGTAACAAGAGCAGAAATTATTTTTACAAAATAGTTTCTCATCCTTATTTTTGAGTTCAGGTATCTCCTTAAAGATAATTTCTGGGAACAACGGGCCGGCTGGAATGATGAACAGTCAATTGATAGAGTAGCTGTGTGATCTCTGGCTCTGCCATTTACTAGTTGAATGACCTGGTAACTCCCTTAACTTCCTTGACCCTTAGTTTCCTCATCTGTAAACCAGGAATAATGATTCCATTATCCCTCACGGGGTTGTAGAGAGGTCTATAGGAATCTAACTGATACATGTGTTTAAAAGCAGAACTAAAGATGATGGAAACATTGGGGGTCATTATACTATTCTTTCTATTTTTGCATAAGTTTAAATTTTTCCATAATAAAATATTTTAAAAAAAAAAGTCCAGTAATAACTTCTTGGGTTTTTTTTTATTCAAGCAGAAAATGTTCCTCTTAGCAAGTTGAAAAGTTGGTACCAAATCTGAAACAATTTGATTTTTACCCTAATTTGAATGAGAGCTGTCAACTAGATATCTAATAAGAAAAAGACAATGGAAGTTTGCAATTTCCCATTTCCCTTCTTCCTTCCAACAGAGAAAACAAAAATATGAAGGTGGTTAAAGCTTAAGTTCTATTTTACTTTTTTTTTTTTAAGAGAGGGAAAGAGATAGAAGTGGGGGGGGAAGGGGCAGAGGGAAAGGGAGAGAGAATCTTAAGCAGGCTCCACACCCAGTACAGAGCCCGGCATGGGGCTTGATCTCACAACCCTGAGATCATGACCTGAGCCAAAATCAAGAGTCAGATGCTTAACCAATTGAGCCACCCAGGCGCTCCCCTCCCCATTTACTTTTTCAATGTTATAATGCTGACTTCCTTGAAATCCCTGTCTATCTAAAAAGTTCAAGATTTCTATGAAAATACCCCTCCAAGAAAATAACAAGAGATTGAAAAAGTATGTGTGCACCTGTGACTCAGAGCATTTATTCTGCCTACACCACAGTGAAAGTGGTTTTTTGTTTTATTTTGGTTGGTATGTATCCATGTGTACTCGAAGAGTAAATACGGCCACTTTTTTCCTTAAATCAGAATCAGAAGGGAATCACCCAAACACTGGAAACCAGCAAACCAAGCGGGGGATACTCAGAAAAGGCTTCCAGTTGCCACCGGAGGGAAGCGGATTCTGGTTGGAAGCTCAGAGCCTTCTCCCAGTTAGTGCCCTGCCCTGGATGCTGTCCCTTTAAGTCAGACTTCCTGGTAAGGCTCAGAGATTTCCGCATGCAACTTCCTGGAGACCGTGTAAGATAAACAATAAACTTTGCAGCAAAATCTTGGACAATAAGCCCCACGTGGCCCTAACGAGAAGCAATTATAAGGCCTGACAATGGCTAAGGCATTTCCAACAGGAATGCAAACCTGTGATAAACATGGGGGAAACATGCTACCCCACACACCTGCACGAACTAAACTAATTAAAAAAAAGTTCCTAGCCTCTCAACAGACCGAGAAATAGCTGCTTCCAAATTTGGCACTATTTTTCTTAAATCATTGTCTAAGAGGAAGGCAGTCTGGTCTTTCTTAAAGCGCTACCACCTATTGGTGAAAACTGTTAAGGCCAAGGGACTCCATCAGTCACTTACTCCACGTGTCTCTGTGAGGGATATTTAACCCTCTGGATACTCTGCAGTTCAACCATCTCCCTAGGTTTAAGGGAGCCCCAACTCATGAATAAGAGCCCAAGTTCTACCAAAAGAGATGAGGATGCCACACACTTTCGTTCCCAGCCTCCCTTGTAGCTAGGGCAGGAGAGCATGAACTAGGCTCAGGCAATCAGATACTCCCCAGATGTGGCAGCATAAGCTGGTATGCAAACAGCAGGGACACTGCAGACACTACTCTTGCTGGGGGGGGGGGGGTGGCAGCAGTAAGGGCAACTGAGAAGCACATTAGTTGGCACCGTGCTCTCTACACCCGCCCAGCAGTGGCAGCAATGCTGTGCATGTAGGAAATGTTTGGTGGTGTAATTTGAGGTTGTTCCCAGTTCCCTAATCCTTCCGAAATTCTCAGAGCTTCCTATATCCTGTAATAAATTTCTCTTCTGCTTAAATCAATCAGAACTGGATTTTATTGCTAGGGGTTAGTTCATACCCACAGAACCACAGGATAGGCTAAAGCTGAAGTAGTCCAGAACCTGATCCCGCAGAATGATTCTGAGCATAAGGACTGAATGGCTTCTTTCAGATTTCAAATTCAATACAAACACGGTCCCTTGGTCCACAGGGCCCTGCATCAATTGGCCTGTCTCCCTCCTAAGCCCTTATCTCATTCTACTCTCCCTCCAACTCCCAAGCTCTAGTCATACTTTCTGTTCCTCATTAAACTCTTTCCTGCCCCCAGGGCCTTTGCACTTGCTCTCCAGAAAACTCTTTTCCTCCAGATCTTCACTTTACAGCAGCATCTCTCTCATAGTTTGGTCCCAGCTTACAGGAAGCCTTCCCTGACTAAGCTGCCTAAAGGATCACACTCCCCACCTCACCATCTTATCCTCTATCATGACACCCTGTTGGTTCTCTTTCCAGCATATATCCTGTGATTAATTCATCTATTAATAACTTTAGCAACCACCACTGATTGGGGGCTTGCTATGCACCAGACATTAAACATTTAATTCTATGACCATTATGAGATAGGTACTTTTATTATTCTTAGTTTATAGAGGAGGACGCAGGCTCAGAGGGGTTAAGGAAGGTGTCCAAGCTTGGCAGTGATGGAATAGAGATTTGAATCTAGGTCTGCAACATGGGCTCCTCACCACAGTGCTCATTCAGGCAGTTGTCTGACAGCAACTAAATGAACATTAACCACAGGGCAGACTCTGGAGCAACAGGGCAGACCCCACTCTCCTGGAGCTGATAGCCTGGTGTTCCAGCTCTATCTCCTGGTATTCTCTCTATTATCCCCAGACCCTGCTTAGGAAAGAAATGCAGCTGGGCATGTGTAAAGAGGGAGCAGGGGTCCTTCGTTCAACAGAAAAGTGCCCAGCTCTGTGCTCAAAGTGTTGGGCATACAAAAATACCACAGGAGAACTCACAGGCCAGAGGGAATGCAGGACCTGCAAACAATGTTTGCTGCTCATCCTGTCATATTCCATGGCCTTGGAATACCAGGAACACTGAGGAAGCAGCCAGGGACAATTCTCACGTCCCCCCAGGAGAAGAGCCATTCGAGCAGTTCATTAAGGATGTGTAGGGTTTTGCCAGGCTGAGGGGAGGGGAGCCACAGTGAAGGAGATAGGTGAGGAGATGTTCAAAGGGCCATGGGAGGCATGGGGTGGTTAGGCTGGGAGAAAAGAAGGTTGCAGCCAAGGGAGAAATTCCAACTCTTCCCTGTGGAAAACGGGGAACAAAAGCAAGATTTTCAGTAAGAACAGATACACGACCAGATATGAATTCTTTTTGTCAAAAAAGAATTTTGTTCTTGACAAAAGTCACGGCCATGACTATATAATGGCCGTGACTACATAATCCTGGCAATATGTCTTAGTACCTTATTTCCTCTGTTAAAGTACGCATACATAAATATATTAGCTAAAAGCCAGGAATTCAACAACAATAACAAAATTCCATTTCTATGCTTCCCAACTCCCTCTCCTTGCTGAATGAGAAGTGAGATAAATTTCCTCTCCCAACAGGAGTTAAGCACAGCCATTCTCTCCCATGATGTGAAATTACACAGAGCTCTCGTGTCAGTAATTTATGGAGAAAAGAAGGAATTCCCCTGCTACTTGACTTTACAACTCCAATCACCTCTGCCCAGATTCCCCCGGTGTGATAATAGGAACCTCACCTCTGGGCTGTGTCATTAAAACGAAAGGCTGATTTTTATTTTTTTATTTTTTTTTTTTATTTTATTATTTTTTTTTTTAATTTTTTTTTATTTATTCATGAGAGACAGAGAGAGAGACAGGGGCAGAGGGAGAAGCAGGCTCCCCGCGGAGCAGGGAGCCCGATACGGGACTCGATCCCAGGACCCTGGGATCATGACCTGAGCCAAAGGCAGACGCTTAACCGACTGAGCCACCCAGGCGTCCCTGATTTTTATTTTTTTTAAGAATGTACAAGGTTGAGGCACAAATGGCCTCCTGCGTTGAATCAGCCCCTGGGGGCTGGGAGAGGAATCGCCAGAACCACCCTGTGAGCCTAGGTGTGGCCAAGCACACCGTGACAGGCCCTAGGAAACGGTCCGCTAAGTTTGCCGCTAAGGAGGTCTGGGAACCCTGAGGCCAGCCAAGGGGTCAAGGGCACAGCATCTGGAAAGTAGACTGGAAATCAATGCAAGCTGTGTAGCTTGGGGGCAGGAATAGGAAGTCCGAGCCAAACAACCTGTTCAAATCCCAGTGCTATGCTTACCATGTGACCTCTGGCAATTTCTTCTCTGTACCTCCATTTTATCATCTGCTAAACGGAGATAATAAGAGTAAGAGCACCCACCACACAAGGCAATATAAATTAATATTTTAATATTATATAACATATTATACATAACATTATATAATAGAGTAATATAATAATATTACTATGATCTACTTTAACCCAATTTAAGAAAGAATTTGTCAGGGTGCCTGGGTGGCTCAGACAGTTAAGCATCCGACTCTTGCTTTCTTTTTTTTTTTTAAAGATTTTATTTATTTATTTGAGACAGAGAGAATGAGAGAGAGCACATGAGAGGGGGGAGGGGCAGAGGGAGAAGCAGACCCCCCGCCGAGCAGGGAGCCCGACGCGGGACTCGATCCCGGGACTCCAGGATCACGACCTGAGCCGAAGGCAGTCGCTTAACCGACTGAGCCGCCCAGGCGCCCACCGACTCTTGCTTTCCACTCAGGTCATGATCGTGGTGTGAGAGCGAGTTCCACGCTGGGCTCCGCACTCAGCAGGGAATCTGCTTGAGGATTTTCTCTCTCTCCCTCTGCTCCTCCCCCCACCACCACTCTCTCTCAATTTCTAAAATAGGTAATTTTTTTTTTAAAGAAAGAATCTGTCAACAAAAATGAGGGGTCTGAAGATGAATGGATAAAGAAGATGTGGTATATATACACAATGGAATATTATGCAGCCATCGAAAGGAATGAGATCTTGCCATTTGCAACGACGTGGATGGAACTGGAGGGTATTATGTTGAGCAAAATAAGTCAAAAAGAGAAAGACATGTATCATATGATCTCACTGATATGAGGAATTCTTAATCGCAGGAAACAAACTGAGGGTTGCTGGAGTGGGGGGTGGGGTGGGAGGGATGGGGTGACTGGGTGATAGACACTGGGGAGGGTATGTGCTCTGGTGAGCGCTGTGAATTGTGCAAGACTGTTGAATCTCAGATCTGTACCTCTGAAACAAATAATGCAATATATGTTAAGAAAAAAAAAAGAAGAAGAAGAAGAAGGTAGCGGGAGGGGAAGAATGAAGCGGGGGAAATCGGAGGGGTAGACGAACCATGAGAGACGATGGACTCTGAAAAACAAACTGAGGGTTCTAGAGGGGAGGGGGGTGGGAGGATGGGTTAGCCTGGTGGTGGGTATTGAGGAGGGCACATTCTGCATGTAGCACTGGGTGTTATGCACAAACAATGAATCATGGAACACTTCATCTAAAACTAATGATGTAATGTATGGGGATTAACATAAGAATAAAAAAAATAAATAAAAGGAAAAAAAAAAATGAGGGGTCTGAGGAGTGGAGGCCCGGGAGCGGATGGCTGGGCAGTATTTGTGCGGTGATTTCTGAACACCTTGAGGCAGAGTGACAGCGACACTAACGTGGAACCAGGCCATTTGCTGAGCCAGAGTCCAGGCTCCACCACTTCTGGGCCACGGGGTTGGGAGAGTCACTTAGCCCTTAAGACCTTCATTCCCTTATCTCTGCAAAGGGGATAACAATAGTGCCCCCTTCATACTCTGAGCCAAGCCCCGGTGCTCAGCCTTACAGGCATTTTTCACAGATAATCTCCCCAACAACACTGTGAATCACATACAATTACGATGTCCATTTGACAAACAATAAAACCTGTGGCTCCGAGATGTTAATCAAATCACCAAAGGGCACACAGCTACACTGACCTGCAGGAAGTCTGACCCGAACCAGCGCTCTAAGCGCCTGTCAATTCTGCAGACGTGCGAGGCATGAAAAGGATGCACCATAGTCCCTCTGCAGGAAGAGGGGGTAACTGATGTGCGCATGGGAATCACCCTTTAAGAAGCATGTGTATTTGCCTATCACAGATCCCTGCCCTTATGGCACCTGGTAGACAATGAAACTCCTCCTTGGTCAGCACCTCCTATGTGCCAGGCACCGCGGTGAGTGCCCTTTACATCAACATCATCTCATCACCAGGGCAACCTTCCCCGAGGCCAAGACTGGAGGGCACTGAGGCTCAGAGAGCTCCTGGCCCACAGGTCACAGAGTGTTTCAGTGGTGGTACCCCAACACACATCTGGATCTGTCCTACACCCACTCAGACTTGGGGACGGGCCCTTAAATGTCCCTCAAGCGCCCTCATTACCTCCCACTCTATGAGCACAAAGCTGCTTATTCTGCACCAGGATAATGACCACGGGGGCCGAGCAGGGCCATGCCACAAACTGTAATTATTGCAGACAACAATTTGCATTCCAAATCTGAAATGTGCTCAGGGCCTCACTTGAGCCCTATAATCAGCTTAGCCTCTGCCCAAATCTCTCTTGATATGAAGACATACTTGACGCACTGGGCCACAGCGGGGTTTGGAAAATATGTCTCTGCCCCCAGCGAACTGCCTCCTGAGGAAAAACCATGCCGAGAAATGGCCAGGGTTGAGTGGGATTTAAACCCCAGAGAGGTTAAATTCCTTTTTGCAGAACAAAGCAAACAGCAGCCAGGACAGTGGACAGGCAGGGCAAGACCGGTAAATAATTAAAGGCAGGAAATGCATTACATAACACATGGGCCTCGGTGCCCAGAGGTGGAATGGACCCCCCTCCTCTTTTATCACACTCTGCTGTCTTGCCTATGAGTCACATGTCAGGGTGTGGTGGCTCTGCTCCCCAGGACAACACAGGATACCTACTAGATCAGCAAAAGGCACATGATGAGAAAAAAAAAAAAAATACAGCATCTGCATTAGAGAAAGAGTTCTGGGAAGACCTTTCCATTGACAAAGAATACTATGATTTGGGTACTCCCAGGTGTGGGAGAAGGGTATATCGAGGGGAGTGGGCGATACCAGAATTTTCAACCCTACCTCTGGCCTCTTTTACTATGTCCCAATCACAGAAGGATTTGTACTAAGTGGCTAAGGTCCCGGACACTGGTTAACCGGAATTCACCCTGGCTCTACTTTCTGTTAGTAGAGACAGAGGACAAACTGCATGTCAATTTCCATCACCTCGAATCCTGACCAAAGACTTTCATGTGAAACCTCTACTTGAGCTGATGGTATCTGCAAGCTGAATCTGCAAACCTTCATGTGCCACACATCAGCTGAGGATCTTGATAAAATGCAGATTCTGAGGCCTGGGGTGGGCCCTGAGATTCTGCATTTCTAACGAGCTCCCAGGTGCCATTGTTGCTACTGCCCCATGGACCACACTTTGAGAACCTTTGCTAGGAGACGTGCGAGTGGCTGAAGTAGACCAAAAAAAATTTGTATTTCCTGTGTTTCTATAGTCACAGTGCGAGCTCTTTCATCCTAAGAGCGAAGAAGTAAATTCAAATGCTAGATATCTTTAAAGTTCTTGTTTCTAAGTTATCTCATTGGTGGTTTCTGGAAAAGCCCTGGACCCTCTTAGGTTCAAAGGACCTGAGGCATCAAAGGACAACATAGCTGAGCATCTTGCCTTTGCCAGTGTTCTCATTCACTGATGCCTGTCTCCCATTCCGCAGTGTGGCCAACCCACTGCAGGTGCAGTAATGTTCTAGAAACTGAGTAACCTACTAACCCAGCCTATCAGTTGTGGCTGGAGCCCCTCAGGTACTTGAGTGTGGTGTCAACAGTCACAGACTGCATCTTCCCAACCAGACAGGCACCTTAATAAAATCATTCAACTAATCCGGTGCATTTTTTAAAAACCGGCTGGAGCTGGCTGCCCTGTCCCGTTATGCAAACAGTACACAATGAATTGCTGATAGCATCTTTTCACCATTGCCAATATAAACCCTGCCAGGCCAGCAGAAATAAGCCCAGTGACTGTAAGCAACAATAGTTGCATAAGTTTGTTTAAATAAACACAACTAACAACAGGTAAAAATGTTTTTATCTCCTTCTATTGCTAAGCCAGAGACTTTTGCGATTGAATTCTTGTAGAAATAAAACCGGTATCAAGGGTAAGAAACAGAAGGCAGCTGAGGGGAGAATGCCAGCTTCCTACTTCTTGAAGAAACACACATGGAGATATCAGTTTTTAGAATAAGTAACTAGAGCTCATAAAACCAAATTAATTGACTTATATTGTTTACTGCCTCACAGTAGGGATTTTCTTTCCTGTTCTTGTCTATTTGTCCACTTTTATGCACTTTTTGACATTTGCCTGTTGAGTTGGGTAGCAGAAATATTTCTTAATATATTAAAGAAGTTTGATACCACCAAATAACGTAAAATTACACATAAGAGATATAATAGGCAATATTAGCCTTTAAACCAAAACCCTAAAATAGCAAAATAAAACGCAAGTGGACAAGGAAGGGAAATGAGCATTTATTAAAGTAGAGGGATGATGTTCAAGTAGGAGGCATGGTCAGGGGAGGGAATTTGGTGAGCCACGTCAGAATGACTCATGAAACAAGATGGAGAAGTCACTTCCTAAGCAAAGGGTATCAGGACAAAAGGAAGAGCGAACTGAGGACAAGTATTTTAGTGGCACATATGCAGGGCCTCTTAGTCACTCTGGATAATGAGATGAGCACATTTTTAAAAGAAGGAAAAAAAACATGACATCAAGACTGTAAGAATAAGGGGCGCCTGGGTGGCTCAGTTGGTTAAGCGACTGCCTTCGGCTCAGGTCATGATCCTGGAGTCCCGGGATCAAGTCCCACATCGGGCTCCCTGCTTGGCAGGGAGTCTGCTTCTCCCTCTGACCCTCCTCCCTCTCATGCTCTCTGTCTCTCATTCTCTCTCTCTCAAATAAATAAATAAAATCTTTAAAAAAAAAAAAAAAGACTAAGAATAAGCAGCAGGTTTTATGTTTCAAGAACAGCAAATCTTGGCCATTCGTATCAATAATGCAGACTTGAAAGGACTATTCCAGTCTAAAACTCAAGCTTTTCCCTTCCCTGAGACGTTTTAGAATTTGGTGATAAATGTCTTAATGCCTGGCAAAGGTTTGGCCCAAGAAAAACACATTTGATTTTAATTACACAAGTTGTAAGATAGGAAACATACTTGGGGTAAAGGGTATTTTTAAAAAGCCAGTACCTTTTTGACCCCAAAATTACTAAGCCAACTTTGCAAACTGTAGCCCTCTGAGTTTCAATAATAAACGAAACCAAAGAGAAAGAATACACAGGCTGCCATATTAAGCATTTTTCTCTAATTTTCCAAAAGTGGCATTCTAAAGTATTCTCCCAAGTTATCATTCAGAACCCATCAAAATAATGTACCCCAACTTAGTAAGACGCAGTTGAGTTACCTATTAATTCTTTGGAATATTAACTCTTTGGGGGATGATTTCTTTCTTGGTTGAGTACACAGTGTTCATCCTTATTAAGGGCTTTCCTCCCCTCTCAAATATCCAAGTAAGATTTATGGATTTGTTGTTGACATTAGAAAAGGAAGACAAAATTCCTCCAAGTTCACCTTCGTCCAGTTCTCACATTTGAAACTCCTCCATAAACAGATGCCTTATTTTAAAATTCCATTTTAAGTAACCACGGGACTTAGGCCAAATCATCGATTTCTGACTTAGATTTATTCCTCTTGCCTGTCGGGATGATTTTTATCCTTAAACCTAAAAACCTAAAACTCCACTTCAAAATTACGGTTCAAATATCTGTCTTCTCACCTCAGTTTCTCTTCTCGATTATGAAAATTACATACACACACACCCTGTAGAAACTTGGAAAAGCCAAAACAAAACGAAGAAAAAATGTCACTTCAAACTCACTTACTGGGAGGAAATCATTATTAATATTTTGGCATGTTTAATTTTTTTTAAAGCAGGATCATTACCGTATATACAATTTTATTTCCTGCTTTTAAAAACATAATGAACATTTTCACTGACTAACACTCTTCCACAACATCCCCTTATGGCTGCATAATACATGCTCATGTGGATAAAACACAATTCACACCAACTGTACCACATTACTGGACATTTAGACTTTTTCTACTTTTTCCCATCATTATAATGATCACTGCACTAAACACTTTTGTGCATAAATCTTAATCCACATGTCCAGTGACTTCTATAGGATAGAAGTGGAATTATTGGGCCAATGGCCATAAATATGTTTATGATTCTTGACACAAACAGCTTTCCAGAATGATGATCAAGTAACAATGCCACTGAACACCATCCTACCGCACCCTCACTAGCATCCCAAATGACCACTTTTAAAAAGGCTGATTAAATCTGTAGGTGAAAAACAACACTTTGAAAAATTTCCAATCCTTAGACTGACCTGCTGAGGTCAATGATTTCAAATGTTCTCTCAATATCAAAATAATCTTATTTTATCCTTCAAAACAAGATGCTAATTTTTCCCACATATAAAAATGCAATCAAAACCACAAACATGAGAAGAATGTTGACATTTGTTGGATATTTTCATTGGGCAACTAAGGTACCATGGTTAAGAAGCCAAGAACAGCCAGTTTGATGTACCAGTCTGTGACAGGACAGACAGCCCGTGTAGAGAGATGCTAGCAAAATAAATTCAGAACTAAATCCACTGCCAAACTTCACAAGATACATAAGATTTGAATTACTGTAAGCCAATACCTATCAGAACAAATACAGTAGAATGTTCAAGAATATATGCAGACTACATTTGAAATTCGTTCAATAGCTTTTTATGTAAGAAATTTTCTTTCCTCCCTCTAAATCAGTTCATATTCCCATGTCCATCAAGTATGTCTTTCTTTGTTTAATGGCACAACACATGCAAAGAAGAAATGGTCCAGACTCAGTCTCCCACAACCCAGGGCCTGAGATGATCACTCTATAACATGGAAAAATAGTAGATAAATGGAAAGTTTTTCTACAATCCTAGAAATGTTTTGGGGTATTTTTCCCACATTTTCTTTCCAGGGAATTGGCCCCACTTTCCCCACAGCTCCCCGCTGAGTGAACATAAGATAAAAGCTGTGGTAGCTGAGGGGGGGAAAGTATTTATTGAGCACTTACTATGTCATACACCCAGTGCATACTTGATATGCATTATTTCATTTACTGCTTATCAGAACCCTATGAGCTAGATACACTTTCAGGTGAGGACTCCGAGTCTCAGTGAAGTTCGTCCCTTGCCCAAACTGGTGAACAGCAGATCCATTTGACCCTGACTTTCTAGCCACACATGACTGGACCAAGGAAGAAGGAAGCCCTTCTAAGAACTATCCAGCAGCCTGCCCACCACTTGTGAGGCCCAGCCCAAGAATGATGAGCTGATGTGATCAGAGTTTTCTTAGGGAGTTGGGGATGGGGCACCTGAGACTACCCAGTGGGCTGTAGGAGAGCAAGCTGCTGAAATATCCCAGCAGGTTGGGTCAGACCAGCCCAAAGTGCCACATGCATGGAGAAGACATTGGGAGCAAGACCTACACATCAGAAGGGGAAGGTAGAGAAAGGAAGAATGAAACCGACCAGAGAGAGAAATCCTGGGTTCCTGCAATTGTGTATTCTCTCATTAATTAGCCCTTTTCTTGAGGTAGTAGAACAAGTGCCTGTGGTTTTGTTTGGTTGTTTTGTTTTGTTTTTTTGCCAAGAGCTCTAAAATATCCACCAAGGACAAACTAATAGTTACCAAAGGGGAGGTGGAAGGGGAGATGGGGGGATGAAATGGGTGAAGAAGATTAAGAGTACACTTATCGTGATGAATGCAAGTGCTGAATCACTAGATTGTATGCCTGAAGCCAATAAAACACTGTATGCTAGCTACACTGAAATTAAAATTTTTTAAAAATTAAGGAAGGGTGATTGACAATAATTAATTAATTAATTAAAACGATCTATCAAGGACTCTACAGTGGAGTTGCTCCTCACTCAGAGACGGGCTCCCATCAACATCTAACATGTCTAGCAAGTCAGCATAACAAACAACCTACTGCTTTGTGCCTCTTCACGTGCCCCCGAATGCCAAGTAGCTGGCATCCCTTAGGATGTTTTCCTGCCCAAAAGTGTATAACCTCAAACAAACCAAACCTTTAGACTTATCAATTTATAAATATAAAGGACAGAGGAATAAGTTAAATGACATCATAAGGAAGCAATCAGATAAATTTAAATGTGAGATATATTGCATAAGCAACTGGGCTGGTCTTTTCAAAAAGTCAATGTCATTTTAAACAGACGGGATCGTGATGAGGGAAGTATTTGAGAATAAAAAAAGACTAAAAAACGTAGTAACAAAATAAAATCATAAAATCCTCAATTACATTAAAAAAAATCCAAACATATGCGATGCATAGCTTTTGAATAATTTTGGGGGGAAACCAACTATAAAAGACAATTGCAGAAATATGAATATGGAATGAGTCTTAGGAAACGTTGGGGAATTATTAGTAACTTTCTTAGGTTTGGTAATGATGTTACAGTAATGTAGGAAAACCTTATTCTTAGGACACATATACTGAAGTATTTAGAAGTGAAGGGTAATGGTATCTGCAATTGAAATGGCTTAGTAAAATAAATCCAAACTGCATAAACAGCTATAGATAGATACATACATAGATACCTAGAGCAAAATGTTAGTGATTGTTGATTCCAGCCAGTGGGTGTTCATTGCCATCATATTTCAACTTTCCATATGTTTGACATTTCTCATAATAAAAAGTTGAAAAAAATAACACAGAGAATAAAAATAATAAACAAGGAAACTCCTTAGGAAGGCACCAGGTAAAGTCTGACAACCGTTCTCTCCAAAAACCATACTTACCAGTTCCTACTCCACTGCTAGAACAAATATTGTACATACATCTTCAGTTTCACCCCTGACAACTGTCGCTTGATTTTAGGAAGCATGCTACACAGAAAGCCCACATCAAGACCTAGAATTACCATCTCCCCATTGGGATTGACAAACAGCCCTGCAAGTTCACCATCCCATCTAATGCTGAGTTGAAAGTTCTCTCCCTACCCCCCTTTTCAATGAACAGGTTTAGCTGAAGCTGTGTTAATTAAATGCATTTACCTGATACCACTCCGTTGCACCTTCTACAAATCAGAGCTATGATTTTAAACAAATCCTCTTCTGTCCCTAAAAAAGTAATCAGCCTCATTCCTCCTTTTTTTCTAAATGGGATGTTAGGTCAAATCAGCCCTGAGGATACAAAAACACATTGTGTATTAGCAGCATTCTGCACAGAACATTTCCTCCTCCCTGAATGTGCAATAACCAGGTCAGGGCACTGGTGGTCCACGTTGCTGCTGCAGCATCTAATCCAGCTGGTTTTACTACCAGCACCTTGTGGAAGTCAGCAGTAATAATCATGCACAAAAAGGCTGATCCAGGAGTTGTATTCATTGAGATTTCCAGAGTTGAACAGCAGAAGGAGAGAGCCAGGGTAGAGGAAGAAAAATGTCAGGTGCCCAAAAACCAAGTGAGAGAAGAATTTTCATCATCAGGCTTATATAGGGCAGCACACCTAAAAATAGGCCTTATGTAATCAAGATGGAATAAGCAACACTTTTAGGAAATATTTATTTCAATTACTGAAGATGAGTAGGTTTGTAAGACTTATTCATCTTCAAAAACAGAAATATTTTAAGGTTAAGTATAAATAAGTGGTTAGTGAGTAGAACATGCATATGGTCAACATAGATAGGAAAGAGTGCAGGGAACAAAAGAACTTAATATTCCTAAAGCAGCTGGTTACTAAGTGCTTGTGATCCATGGTGAGGAGGTGAGGTGAGACTGGCAAGGTACCAAATATACAGAGGCGCTAAACACATCTGAGCACTTAACATACATGAGACCTTGATTTGGCTACCGCATCGGAGATACCCATTCTGGCTCCATGTGTTCTCTGCTCCCAAAGCACAAATAAAATAGAAATTAGCCAGCTGTTCATCTGGCTAATTGGCAAACTGCAGCTGCTGAGTCTTGTGATAAAGAAGTCTGCCTCATTGGCCCAGGGCACCTTCAGTCTGTGGGCCTCTTGTTTGAACTTCAACTCTGCATCATCATCATCAACTACATCATCCATGGGGAAGGCCAAGGCAGTACAGAGACAGAAAGGACATATTGGCATTGTGGACCCCACAATTCAGGGGGGACAATTCCATCCCACCTGCATCTTCTCTGCATTGTGTTAGCTTTTACCCCTTGCTTTTCATTGTGTTTGGTTTAATGGACAGTGTGGTCTGAGCACTTGAAAAAGGTGGGGTATATAGAGTCACAATGAGCTAAACCAAGTTCAATCCATTAAATAGACCATTGACTGTGAAGAGGAAGAAGTTGATAGGAGAGAAAAAAGTCAGTGACAAAACCTTTACCAACCGCCCATGCAAAAGGCTTTAATTCCTATCCCCAGTTTCTCACATGGGCAGGAAATAGAAAATAAAATCTAACAGGGAGGGGAAAAGGAAAACTGAGGGGGAAGGTTCAGCTTCAGAAAAGGGATTTTCCAAATAGGTGTAACCCCTTGGTTCTCAATATTACCATCTCCTCCCACATCTGCAAATAGCATCAGGGCCTTTTGAAGGTGACAAGATCATTGCCCTGTTACTGTTTGTGTAATAAAAGCTAAATTTGATTAAAATGAAAAATGAAAAAATAAAAATAAATAAAATGAAAAATAAAAAGCTCCATGAAAAGTGATAAATTTGGCAAACTACAAAGCAATACGGGACTGATATTTGGGTTGATACATAGACTGATATCTATTTAAAACCCAAGACTAAGCTCTAATAGTTTCCAATATTATAGAAACAGCCTTGAGCCATTTCAGAATGCAATTTTCCAGGACCTGCTATTATTTCAATTAATCCAGAAGACAATTATGTTTTATGTCTTATGGGCAGTCTATTCTTGCTCCCAGGTTAGACTGTCATGGTTGAAACAAAACAAAACAACACAACTAATGACTGCTTCTAACCAAACACAAAAGAAGAGGAATTAGTTTTGTCCACCTGAGAGCCAGACCCTGGGAATCAGGATGAGTATCCTTTACTAGGGGAGGAGAAGACTTTTATAGACAAAAATTGTTAGTATCTGCCTAGTGCCTCTCCCCTTCTGGAAACTGCCTCCTTCTTCCCCATATCCCTATAGTTAACATAGGAGTCAACATAGTGGTACAGCAAACCCCACTCCATGCCACTGCTGATGGGTCCAGGAGTAGCCACCTGACCTAAGATGGACCAATCAAAACCCCTCCCTAGTAATTTTGGTTCGGAGAGAGAAGGGGCTGCTGTCTGCATGTGGTTGCATTTCCACAGCACAGAGAAATGGAAGTCAGTCTACAGAGAAAATGCAGCAAATAACAGAGAGGAATCCAAAACCCTCCCAGGCGGCCAGTTCCAGTGGCTTCTAAGGCCCCACTTCACTCCACAAGATACTCCTCCAGACCTCTGTAATTTTTTTAAAAGATTTTATTTATTTGTTTGTCAGAGAGAGTACACAAGCAGGGGGAGTGGCAGACAGAGGGAGAAGCAGGCTCCCCGCTGAGCAAGGAGCCGAATACGGGGCTCGATCCCAGGACACTGGGATCATGACCTGAGCCGAAGGCAGACGCTTAACCCACTGAGCCACCCAGACGTCCCTAGACCTCTGTAATTTTTAAAAATCTCCTTAAGCCAATTTGAATTGTTTCTGTCACCTGCAACTAAGATTTCTTAACCCAGAAAATTCAGTCAAAATTATCTTTTACCCTGAATAATTCTGGAAGAACACAAAAGGGAATATTTGAATAGCTACATAAAATAAAGGCATCTATAAATTCTGCCTCCAAAGTTCAGAATTTGTGCTACTGTCATTAAAGGCCCTAGGTCCCCACAGACCTCACATGTGACCAAAAAAAGAAACTGCTTTTGAATCTAAAACTGAGCTTCAGGGGCGCCTGGGTGGCTCAGTTGTTGAGCGTCTGCCTTCGGCTCAGGTCATGATCCCAGGGTCCTGGGATGAGTCCCACATCGGGCTTCCGGCTCTCCCTCTCCTTTTGCCGCTCTCCCTGCTCAGGCTCTCTCTCTCTGTATCTCTCTGTCTCAAATGAATAAATAAAATCTTAAAAAAATATTTAGAGGGCGCCTGGGTGGCTCGGTCGTTAAGCGTCTGCCTTCGGCTCAGGTCGTGATCCCAGGGTCCTGGGATCAAGCCTCGCATCGGGCTCCCTGCTCAGCGGGAAGCCTGCTTCTCCCTCTCCCACTCCCCCTGCTTGTGTTCCCTCTCTCGATGTGTCTCTGTCAAGAAAATAAATAAAATCTTTAAAATAAATAAATAAATAAATAAAATAAATAAATAAAATAAAACTGAGCTTCCGTGTGCCTGACATATTGTTGGTGTCCGCAGACTGAAGATGACAGGGCTTATCCTCACAGGTGTCAGCAGCTGTTCGAGGGCTAGCTTCTCTACCGCCTGGAGGGAAATGAGGCAAGAGGGCCAGGCGGAAACCAGAGACAGTCAGTTTTTCCTTTTGAGGGGGCACCTCACACGGAAAAGGCATCTCTTAAACACACATATTTAGGAAACAGTCACTTTAGGTGTAAGAGAACTCTAGTTACAAGGAGCTAGTATTTTCTGCACACTTAACCACATGGAGGCATTATTCAGATCCCTTTACACCCATTACAACTAAGTCTCAAGTTTTGAGAAATGGCATTACTGTCCCCATTCTGCCAATAAGGACCTGACGCTCTGAAGTGTGTCTTGTCTGAAGTTTCCACTTGGCGTTGCGCCATCAGAGCATGTGCCTTTTCACCACATATGCTTTTGTTACAACTGCCAAGGACTGTCCACCAAACTCAGAGTTTGGGCTGTCCAGAGGCACTGTCCAGAGGACAGTGAAACTCCCCACCCCATGAGTGCATCGAGGCAGCCTCTAGCCTGACTCTCAGGCGTGAGGGGTGGGGGGGGTGAGGTGGACGGTGAGACAGGATGGGGGCAAATGTCTTGCAGCCCGGCTCGGTAGGTACCTGCCTCTTCCATGCACCCAGATTCGATCAGCCCCCAGACGTTTTGCCAGAACACATGTTAATGATGAGCCCTGACGTTCTCTAAGCCCCCAAGAAGCTTTTAAAATAAGCTTCCTCGGGCGCCTGGGTGGCTCAGTTGGTTAAGCGACTGCCTTCCACTCAGGTCATGATCCTGGAGTCCCGGGATCAAGTCCCACATCGGGCTCCTTGCTTGGTGGGGAGTCTGCTTCTCCCTCTGCCCTTCCCCCCTCTCATGCTCTCTCTCTCTGTCTCTAATAAATAAATAAATAAATCTTAAAAAAAAATAAGCTTCCTCTTGCTTGTGGAAGATTTTGCTTGTGGAAGGAGTTTGTGTTTATGTATTACAAGTTTTGAGGGTTTTGCTCATTATAAAAGCAATATATGCCCACCCTCAAAAATTCAGACATTGCCAAAAACATAACTACCATAGCAATGGTTCCCTGGTGCCACCCCCAGGTTGTCAGTCAACAGGGATATCCCTTCAGACTTTTTTCTGTGTATATAATAGTATGTTCTCTTCTTATAAGGGGGAATTTCATTTTTGTTAGTTTTGTTTGCTTTTCCTTACTTACTGGTTTAATCCTAAACATAGAGTTTTACATGATATGCTTCTGCATCATGTGCACTTTCAACAATCACACTGTGCTGAGAGCACAGGCTACCTGGGTTCAAAAGCTGGGCCCAGCACTTCACTCCGGTGCGACCTTGGAGATGGGTAATTAAAATTCTGGGCCTCAGTTTGCCCATCCAGAAACTGGGTATAATAATAGTATGTCTCTAACAGGGCTTTTGGAGGTGTGATGACATGCAAAGCACTAAGAATAGTAGTTAACATATTACAAGAGCTAAATAAATGAAATACATTATTATAGTATTGTTTTTATTTATTTTGTCATTTAAAAATAGTGTTATTTTAGGGCGCCTGGGTGGCTCAGTCGCTTAAGCGTCTGCCTTCGGCTCAGGTCGAGATCCCAGGGTCCTGGGATCAAGCCCCACATCGGGCTCCCTGCTCCACGGGAAGCCTGCTTCTCCCTCTCCCACTCCCTCTGTTTGTATGCCCTCTCTCGCCGTCTCTCTGTCAAATAAATAAATAAAAAGAATTAAAAAAAAAATAAAAATAGTTTTATTTTATTTTTTTTAAAGATTTACATTTATTTGAGAGAGAGAGAGAGAATGAGAGAGTGGGGGGTGGGGGAGGGGGAGCAGAGGGAGAGAGAATCCCAAGCAGACTTCACACTGAGTGCAGAGCCCGACATGGGGCTTGATCTCACAACCCTGAGATCACGACATGAGCTGAAACCAAGAGTCGGATGCTTAACCAACTGTGCCACCCAGGCGCCCCTAAAATTATTTTTAAAGTATGAGTTAGAATGAATAACTTGACTTTGTTTACTGGTCATATGTATTTTCTCTTCTGCGCTGTTATTCTATGCTTCAACTATCTTCCTATTGGGTTTTCAAATTTGTGTTACCGCTTTGCAAGGGTCCTTTGTATATCAGGGAGGTTAGTAATTTCATACTAAAGAAAATTTCCCAAAAGGTGCTGGCAAGGAACATGGGCTTTGGAATGAGGTGAGCTCAGGTTAGAATCCCAGCTCCACTACTTACCTGTCATGTGACCCTGAACAAGCTGCTCCACTTTTAAACCTCTGTTCAGTGGGCAGAATTCTAGCATGGCCTCCAAAACCCCCAGTCCCTAATGTACACACGTTGTATAATCCCCTCCTCTGAGTGCCAGCAGAATCTGAGAATGTGATGAAGTATCACCCCCGTGACCAGATTACTAATCATTGGCTTTTAGATCATCAAAAGGAAGATGATCTGGGTGGTGATCTAATCTGGTGAGCCCTTAAAAGGAACTGGGCTCTTCCTCAAGTCAGAGAGATATGAAGCATAAGCGATAATTTGATGTGAGACAGATTCTCTATTGCTGGCTTTAAAGATGGGGATGCCACAGGGCAAGAACCTGAGAGAAGCCTCTAGGAGTTAAGAGCCACCCCCAGGCAACAATCTCCAAAGAAATGGGGACTTCAGTCCTAAAGCCACAAGAAACTGAATTCCCCCCAATAACCTAAATAAGCTTGGAAGAGGCCTCTGTGCCTCAGAGGAGACTCCACTCTGGCTGACACCTTGATTCCTGTCTTGTGAGACCCTGAGCAGAGAACCCAGCACACCCTGCCCAGACTTCTGACCTACAGAACTGTGACCTAATGAGTGGCTAGTGTTCCAAGCTGTTAAATTTGTGGTAATTTGCTATGCGGTGATCGAAAACTAACAAACTCTACTTCCTCACCTATGAAATGAGGATGAGGCTCAAACAACATCAATCTCTTGGGATTGTTCTGGGAAGTAATGTATGCATAAAGCACTCAACACAGCGCCTGGTATAACCTAAGTGAATGCTAGCGGCTAGTTACCTGGAATTAATGGAGGTGTTATAACTGTATCTATCACTACAAATACAAAACAGGGTAACAAATTATTTTTTTTCATAAATAAAGTAGGGAAGATCAAACTTAAAAAAAAAAAAATGAAGTCCAAAGGAGTAGAAGGGAACTAAAAGGGATTCTGGGTGATGAAGTTTACCATAGCATACTCACTTGTTCCTAGCATTTTAAAAAAGATCTTCATGTCTAACTTCCTTTGAAGAAAAGTATGTGTCATCAGTCTTGTTTTAAAGAGGCAATATGTGGGGCACCTGGGTGGCTCAGTCAGTTAAGCGTCTGCCTTCGGCTCAGGTCATGATCTCCGGGTCCTGGGATCAAGCCCTGCGTGGGCTCCCTGCTCAGCGGGGAGTCTGCTTCTCCCTCTCCCTCTGCCGCTCCCCCCTGCTTGTGCTCACTCTTTCTCTCTCTCTCTCAAATAAATAAATAAATAAAATATTTAAAAAAATAAATAAAGAGGCAATAGCCCTAATGGCCTAGGGACCGACAGTCCCGCATTCAAATGCTGGCTCTGTCACTTACTACAGCTGTGATTTTAGGCAAGCTAGCACATGTGGGGCTCTGTTTCCTCATCCTTGACATGAGAATAAATATATCTACCATGCAGGACTGTCATGGCCTTGCCCGGAGCTGATGCGCTGTAAGTGGAGGTAAATGTACCAAGTGAGGCTGCAAGAGAGAGAGTGTTGTGCCCCCTTTGTTGCAGGGTGGACACAGTGAGGTCACAATAAACACTGGCCTGGCCGTGTATGTACTGAGTCTTAGAGACCGTAACTCTACTGAGTTGTGAATTTTAGAACATTCAGTCTGACCTTCAAGAAACATTCAGTGACCCTGAGGTGTGTGTACCTCCTTCCAAACACACTTGGGACTTGGGATGTGTCAAGGCAGCATGCAGCAAGCACAGGACTCACTGTCTGAAAACCAGGTTCTAGGTCTGATCTCTTGGGAGAGACCCGGGAGAGATTTGGTAATAGTACCAAACTCTTCCTTGGAGGAAATGACCCTTCCCTACCTCAGGTAGCTCTCATGGACCTGCCCTGACAAAACCGCGTCCACCTAGCTCCCTCAGAGGGAACATGTGACCAAGGCTTGTCCATCTTCTTGACGACAGTAATTGGCCAAGGCGTAGCTATGTGACCCAAGCCAGGGCAAACGGAGTCCTTCACTGGGATTTCATATGTGGACCGGGGAATCAAACGCTTCTCTTTTTCCTCTGGAAATGAGCGGCTGTTTGTGGTCATCCTCTCCCTCCAAAACAGTTCACATGTAGTATGCAGGATAAGACCAATACCCCAAGAGTAACAAAGCTGAGAGGCAGTATCCCTGGATACTGTTGTATCTGAAGCCTACCCACCTCAGTGTCTCTCAAATGAGCCAATCAATCTCCCTTTCCACTTGAGCTAGTTTTAATTGAGTTTCTATTACTTGCAATCAAGAGTCCTGACTAATACATTAGGTCTTGTTTTCCACATCTGAAAATTAACAGGTTGGGGCTACAATGTCCAAAGTTTCTTCCAAAGCCTCAGAGTCTAGAAATTTCTTCCCAAATGGCCTAGGCAAGAGTAAAGAGCAGGTACTGGAGAAAGAGACAAGACAAGCACAGCCATGAAATTTGGTTGGTATTTAATGGAAACATCAGTTCTAACACCTTAATGATGCTTTGTATGGAGCAGTAGGTCTTGCTAAGTATTTCCTAGTTAACTAACAGGCAATGGTAGGAGTTGTGCTCCTGAGATTTCCACACTTCTAGAATGAGTTTCCTCCCTGAGTGTCTTTCTCTCTCTCTCTCTCTCTCTCTCTCTCTCTCTCAGCTAACCGGAGGAGCTGTAGCAAATATTTGCACAAGGAAGAGTGGAAATTCTGAGCTCAGCACTGCCCCAACCAGATGGGGACCAGATGTGCAATGAGCACCTGACAGAAGCACTTAGTAACAGTACTGCAGGGTCCCACCTTCTTATTCCTGTCATTCTCTTCTGGTTTTACTCATGATGTTCCCACCATAACTGCTCCAACCAAAACCTCCTCTTGGCTTCTTTCCACGAGCATATGTGCAGCACCTATGGGTCTGGTGAGAGACAGGCATGACCCCACCTCTTGTTCAGGAAGGTGGAGGAGTCAGGAGAGTTGGTAACACCAAGGGCCCCTGTCTGCTTAGATAAGAGTGGGAATCAAGAGACCCAAACTGCACTTAATAACTCCTATAAAGGGCTACAGCTGTGATTTTAGGCAAGCTTGGTAGGTAGAAAGAGTGTCATCCAAGGGTCACCAGCTCTTCCTGAACCTCTCTACAGCCAAAAACTGCAGCCCCCCAAAAAAGGAAAACCACAAAGCCTACTCCTAATGCCTTGAGGAGTAATGCAGATCTTCAGTGAATGTTTCCAGGGAAGACAAGGAGGGGTTTACAATACAACTCACTCAGAAAGACTTTCTTTAAAATTATTTTGAAACATGGCTCTCTTTTTCCAGACTCCTTATTAAGATGCCAACCACTCCCTCTCCTCCCTTTGTGCCCCAACTCCCTCCTGAGCCCTCACGTGTGTCCCTCTTGGCTTCTCATCTAGAGTGATGTGGTTCCTTGTCCTCTCGCCTTTTACCATCCATCTTCCCCCACCACTTCTCTCCATCCCCCCCCAAAATCCACCAATGCCCAGAATATAAGTAAACTAACATAGGATCTTTATTCTTTACAAGCCAAAGAGGAATGGAATTACGAATGCTTTTAATGGTTTCCTCTGCCACATATATAAATATGGGAAATTTACTAGCTCACAGATTCTAAAACCTTCCTTTCTCAATAAAGAAGAAAATAAAGCATTCACAAAAAGCATGCCCTGCCCTAGGACAGCATGCACAGCTCAGTCTAACAGGCCTGGGAGTCACATTTCATTACAGAAAATATATTAGCTAGATAATGCCTCAAATGTCTTCATCCTGGCATTCTGGGCCTTCTTGTTCTTCAGTTCCAATTACCATAATGATGGTTACAAAGCATGGCCTGGCTGGGAGTAAGGGTGTTTCCACTTGGTAGGGTTCCCTCCTACTCCCTCTATGTCAGGGAAGATTATGCTCCAACAGGGAGAGAGATCAATTTGGCCAATCTGGCAATTGATCAAGCCTCAGACCATCTCCCTCTGGCATATCTTAATGTCAGTTTGTCTAACTTTACCAATAAGCCCAAGAGGCCAGGAGAAATCAAAGCAAGGACAAGGGACCAAAATAAACACCACATCTGACCTAACCACCTAACAGACTCTACTCACTCCAACAATTTTAACTATTCCCTAATATCAAATGTTACCATGCACGGATGAAGCTATCAAAGGGTCACTTAAACCAAGTGTATATCTAACAGGTTCCTTTGAGCAGCAATTTCTATAAAACAGAGTTGTGCTCAAAAATTCACAAAACATTTTTCAAGGGAAAACAGTTGGAGAGGTCTTATGACCATAGGTATGGTAATCAATTGTCCCAGTTTGCCTGGGACTTCCAGTGTTAAAACCAGGACAATTGCTGGCAAACTTGGGTGGTTGGTCACCCTAGATGTACCACAAGAGTTGGCCAGTGACCACTGCTGAAGCAGAAGGAAGGGTAGGGTATCCTGAAGGGAGGCCAGAGACGGAGAGAAAATAAATGTCTTCCCAAAAAGGCCCACTTGCTCACAGAAGGTCTAATTTCTCTACAGTTCAAAACTGACAATAAATGCCAACTCTTCCAAAGTGTGTACAAACTATCTTGTCAATAAGGATTAATGAGCAATGACTTTGGGAAATGTCACCAACATCAACTCAAATGTAGTCTCCAAGCACAGCAACACATCAAAGGCTCTGAGAAGTCTCGAAGCAGTAAACATATTTAATTAGGTGCTCTCAGTGTGCCCCAAGTTTATTTGACCACACAAGGTTTTTTCCACATAATGGTTATGATCATCCAACCGAACACACTTGGAGGAATGGGGATATTATCCATAAACCATAAACAGCTTAGGAGACACATGACTTACATTCAGTAAGACATGCACATCTATTTAAGAGGTCAACACACTTTTCTTTGCACTCAGTGAAAAGCATATTGTAAACTTAGTGAAAATAGAGCCATGATCTATATTTATTTTTAATAACACACTTGGAGAAAATGACTAAGATCTATGTAGGAGACTAAAGGGGAACTCAACTAGAAAAAACAGTGCTGTAAAGACCAAAGACATGATCTTGAAACACAGTCTGAAGTGGACTTTGTGTCTGATGGATGTGAAAGGTTTGTTTATTCATTCAACAAATTAATTAAGTATGTAGGTGCTAGGCGCAGGGATCCACAGTGAACAAGAGAGAATGACAAGGTCTCTACATACCTGATGCTTGGAGCTTCTAATCTTACATTTCTGTAGGCACTAACTATCTTATCCCAACAATGAGAAGGAAGTGCAGGGGTCCATAGGAGGTGCCTGAGCTCAGAAGGCTTTCCCATGGGAGGTGATGTCAAGGCTTAGACCCAAGGGATGAAGTGGGTGGGCCAGTTGCTGCGTGTGTAGGAGCACAGTGCTGGACAGACGGGGCTGTGTTGTAGGCAGAAGGAACAACTCAGCAAAGGCCGGGTGGTGAAACAGAGCTCTGAGCATTCTTTACACATGCAACCGTGTTTTTCCTAAGGTCAGAGCTAGAATTCATTTTAGCACACGGCAGGGCTTCCATATACTTTGTTATTATTATTATTACTATTAACATTATTATGTTAAGGAAGAGAACTTTGCATCAAGAGATTAGATCTGACTATACAATTCTAAGGGTCAACGGCTTTATGATTGGGAGATTTTTATGATTCCCCTTAAAGATCTGTTTAGAGCTTACAGACTTCTCCTTCTGGAAAACAAAGCTCCCCATGAAGTCGTAAATCTATATATCAACAGATGGTACATTTCTGATTTCTTTTTTCTTCATTGTGCACCGGGTCCCTCCAGGTTCCCAAGAAAACAGGCACAATGCCGCCCCCTCCTCAACCCTGACTTGGCTTCTTCATCAGATGCTTCCAGGAGCCCAAGACCTACAGGGCAAATGAACATCAGCGGGCGCTTATAATTGACGTTTTTTAATTAAGCCACAAGTGCTGATACAAACATGATTTTTCCAAGAGCTAAAACCCAGCTTCTTTGGCAAAGACCGGTTAGTAGAGCCAACCCCAAGAGCACCGTCTCTGGGGCGGCCAGAATAGGGTGTAGGACACTGGGCACCATGCCCAGGAAAACACTTACCCCTCTGAAATTCCAGGCTTTAGGGGAGGAGAACATGGGGAAGTTGTTTTGCCGCTGCCTCCTGGGCCTAGAAGAGGAGAAAAGACAAGACAATGTGTTCGTCACTCATGGGCTCGATACTCAGAGGAAATCACCGACTTCTGATGTAGTTTTATCAGAAAGAGAGATGGCTGGAGAAATGGCCCAGGCCGATGAGGCAGCTGGCCTTTTCTACAGCCCCAAAATCCTTCGCAGCCAAAGGCACTCCGAACTCCTTCCCAGTCCCCCAGGACAAGAGCTCCAGAGCCCCTTAGAAACCGTCAAGCTCCCACCCTTAAAAAATAAAATCGAACCTAAAATTCAACCTGGTTGCAATCAAAGAGCCAGACCGAGCTCCCGATCTTGATCTTTATTTCTCACACACAAGCAATTCCCAAATGGACATCATCAGCTGGTGTTTACAGCTTCAGCAGAGCCTGGAACTCTCCCTGGAGCAAGCTGCACCTGAGCTCCAGACTTTTAGAGGGACGGTCCACAGGACATGTAGCCGCTGCCTCGCCAGCCGGAACTGGTTTCCTCACCGATTAACATTTCCCCGTGAATCAGCATCCTTACACGTGACAGAGGCAGGTTCTGGTGGGATCAGCACCAGACGTGGGTAAACAGTACAGGGAAGGAAAGCAGGAGCAGTCTGGCTGGGCAACTCCAGACAGCTGCCAACAGACCACCAGGGACACTGTCTACGATGTTTCTACGGAGTAATAAATTACTCCTCCCAAAAATGTTGTGTCTGTCAATATGGCAATTCATATCTCATGTTTGCTTAAAATACCACCTCACTGAAAAGCATCCCTGAGAAAGGTTCATCTTGGACTTTCCCTGAGGTTTTAGTCACTGATGTGCAAAAAGGTACAGGATGTACCTTGGGTTCACTGATGTACCAAAAAGGTCCTAAGTTGTCAGTTTTTCACGGGATAGCCACAACTTTACTTCGACTTCCCTGCCATAATCAGCAGTAATGCGGGCAGAAGTGACCACTGCACAGGCTTGAGTCAGGCTCGAGTAAAAATCTTGACCGGCTCTCCCGTATGAAAGAGATGTAAGCGAACCGCAAGGTGATTATCCTAACAGCAACAGCTAACAGGTATTGAGTCCTTAAAACAGCACACGCTAAGACTTCATAGAGTTAATCATTGGCTCCCACACTGCGAGCTAGAGTTCGTCATTGTACCCATTTAAGAGATAAGAAAACAGAGACCTAAGGATATGAAGTGCCAGCTATCAGCACACAGGTGAAATCAGGATTCTGATCCCAGTTGTCTGATCTCAGATCCCACGGTGTTTTACTAGCTGTGCAACCCTGACCATGAGGCTTCATCTCTTGGGCTTTCATTCTGCCTCTGTGCAAAACAGGAGAAACGATACCCGGTACATAGAGTCAAGAAGGGATGACGGTTCCAGATCCAGTTCTATCACTGCTAAGTTCTCAAAGATGCCAGCACAGAGCCCCTTCCCCTCCTCCCAATTTCTGGCTCCAAGAACAGCCTTCGAGCAGGGGCACAGGACTGACACAGAAAAGCTGGGACAACTCACCAAAAGCTGTGTCTTTATATCCAGCCCTACTTCTACCACACCCTCCTCCTCACCCACACAGACAACAATAAACACCCAAGCTAATAACATCTCAAGACACAGAACACGTGGGTGGTTATTTAGATTTAATACACTTCTCTATTAAGTAACATGTTGGTCTAAGTTCTTCTAAAAAAGCATATCCCCCTTGAGAGAAAAAAAAACTTAGAATTTAACAAAACATCTCCCTGGATACTGTTCCCTGCTCTCCCAGGTTAGAATTGGGCTTTGCTTTCCTAATTATTTGATGAGCTCCACTGCTTCCAGAGCAACAACATACAGCAAGCAGAACATTGTGAGTAAATGGGCCCCTGTTTTATATGTCGGGTCCACAGAAAATTATGATCACAATAATTAACAGCAATTAAGTTACATGATGTGCCAGGGACTATGCTAAACACTTTGCCTACATAATCTAAGTCTCACAATAAGATAGGTTATTATGTTACGGTATATTGTTAGTACATGATATACAGGTAGTGTTATAATGGTGCTATATAATATTTTATATATATAAAAATACATATGTACAAATTTATAATACATTATAATGGCAATATATATTTTTAAAGATACTTTTATTTATTTAAGCTCTACACCCAATGTGGGGCTTGACCTCAAAATCAAGAGTCATATGCTCTACCAGGCGCCCCAGCATTATACACTTTTAAGTAAATAACTTTGTATCATATTTTCATATAATATTATGGTATAATGGGGAATATTACCATTACCCCATCCCACAGATGAGATAAACTAGGACTCGGAGAGGTTAAGCCACATGCCAAAAGTCACATAGCTGGTAGGTGGCCAAGTTGGGATTCATAACCAGATGTGCCTTCCTCCAGATTCAGAGGATGTAGCCCCTCTCATACAGAGAGAAGCCCCACCAAACAGGGCATGGCATGCTTTTAGAAGAATATGGCCTAGGGGTTCCTTGTGGGAGGGCACCAGCTCAGTAGGGCCTCACACTAAGAAGCCTCATAGGTAAAGAAAAAGGATCAGAGCAAATCTGTCAATCCAGGGCACTCTCATGGCAATTTGGACACACCCCTCTTGGCTGGGGAAACTGCCAGGAAACCTACCAAGAGAAGGACTGTCCCTAATTGTAGGCTCCCCACAACCCTTGTATTCCATCACCAGCCAGGCTTCCAGATCATTCACATTAGCTGGAACCCCTTTAATAGTCTGATCTGGCATCATAAGAGTCTCCTACTAGTATCCTCCTTCTCCCCAGCCAAACATTAGCACCCAGGTGGCTTCAAAAGATGGCTTCAGGAGAGGCACCTGGGTGGCTCAGTCAGTTAAGTGTCTGACTCTTGATTTCGGCTCCCAGGTCCTGATCCCAGGGTCCTGGGATCTGGGCCTGTGTTGGGCCCCCTGCTCAGGGGGCAGTCTGCTTGTCTCCCTCTCCCTCTGCCCCTCCCCCCCACTGCTTGAGTCCACGCCCCACGCACGCATGCATGGTTAAGAAGCGCAGCTTGTCCTGCAGATGTCAGGAGAACAGTGCTGACCAGTACCCATCCACCTCCGTGAAGGAACCCATGGGGAGCCAGGGGTGGGCATGCAGCAGGAGAGAAGCCACTGAGACAGGAGGGAGAGCTTCTCGACTAGAAGGAGATGATAACCATAGGAAAGGCTAGGAAGAAAAGTTATAAACATTCCCTCCTCCAGAGAGCTTATGGTAGACATGGAGAAATGCCCACGGGAGGAGCAAAAAGTCAGGATTCAAGATGCATTTAGGGAATGATCTCAGATTCAGGTGTGTGTGTGGTTAGACTCAAACAGAATAAGCTCAGTAGCAATTGGCCTCAGGGTTAGCAACAGAATGTATTTCCCGCCACAGGAAAACAAAAACAACTTTTTCCCACCACCTTGGGAGGTGACCATTTCCAGAGCAGCTCCTAAGAGTATGGGTTTCAGAAGCTTCTGCTGCCCATGCACTATGTGGGGCTAAGAGCCTAGTGTCTGGGGTAGGAACAACTTGAGGCTCCAAGAGTGGCTCCCTCCCTTTCTTGTTGGGGGACTTCAGGCTACCTACTCTCTACTCCCTCTGAACCTCCATTTTCTCATCTGTAAAATGGGGATAATAATCTCTCTTCACAAAATTGAAGCATTAATGTACTATATAAAATGGCAGGGAATCTGGCACATGCCAGATGCTCAAATTAGCTATTACAGTAGTTCCCCCGTCTGCATGAAGGGTATGTTTCAGGGGCACCTGGCTGGCTCAGTAGGTGGAGCATGTGACTCTTGATCTTTGGGTTGTGAGTTCCAGCCCCACACTGGATGCAGAGCTTACTTTAAAAAAAGGGTACGTTTGAAGACTCCCAGTGGATGCCTAAACCAACGGATATGACTGAACCCCATACATGCTATGTTTTGTCCTATACATATGTACCTATTATGAATGAGGCATAGAAGGGGATGACAACAATAACTCCTAATAAGATAGAATTATAACAGGGGCGCCTGGGTGGCTCAGTCGTTAAGCGTCTGCCTTCGGCTCAGGTCATGATCCCAGGGTCCTGGGATCGAGCCCCGCATCGGGCTCCCTGCTCGGCGGGAAGCCTGCTCTCCCTCTTCCACTCCCCCTGCTTGTGTTCCCTCTCTCGCTGTGTCTCTATCAAATAAATAAAATCTTTAAAAAAAAAAAAAAGAATTATAACAGGAGCACCTGGGTGGCTCAGTCAGTTGAGTGAACGACTTTTGATTTCAGTTCAGGTCATGATCTCAAGGTCATGCGATTAAGCCGCACGGCAGCCACACCCAGCATGGAGCCTGCTTAAGATTCTCTCTCTCCCTCTCCTCCCCACCCCGCTCTCTCCAAAAAAAAGAAAAAGAAGAATTATAACACCAAATGTAGTAATAAAAGTTATGTGAATGTGGCCTCTCTCAAGTATCTCATTGTACTGTATCGCCCTTCTTATGATGATGTGAGCTGATAAAATGCCTGTGTGATCAGATGCAGTAGGTGAATGACATGGGCGTTGTATGTAGCGTTAGGTTACTACTGACCTTCTGACAATTCATCATAAGGAGGAGCATCTTGAAGACTCCTTCTTTAACCCAAAAAGAAGGAATGTTACTTATCATCATCATTGCTATGGCTCATGTTGGACAGCCAGTGAAAATCACACTGATTCTTATACATTGGATAAAACAGAAATAAAACAAAGGCTTCAACCTCCCATATTTGTGTTAGACAACAGCATGGCCACAAATATGAACACAATGTAACTGTGAGAAGTGATCCCCTCCATTCCCTGTCTAATTTCCTGCCCCCCACCCCACTTCCCTTCCAAAGAGTACCATCTTTGCCAGCATTTTGTATTTGTTTTAAATATTTTAATGTCTTAATTCTCAGCTCAAGGCATCTTGCTAATAAAACTTTCCTTTTATTTCTTTTGTTTTACTTCTCTCTATCCATAAAGACAATTGTAGCACTACTAAGAAAGCCAAAAAGCTACATTTTATAAGGAAAATTAATGCAGAATATGGTACCACCTGTGCCAGGTAATATTTTTAAAGATTTATTCATTCATTTTTAGAGAGAGAGAGAGAAAGAGAGTGTGTGAGCAGAAGGAGGGCCAGAGGGAGAGGGGAGGCAGACTTTCCTCTGAGCACAGAACCCGACACGGGCCCGATCCCATGACCCTGAGACCACAACGTGAGCCGAAATCACGAGGGGGACGCTCAGCTGACTGAGCCACCCAGGCGCCCCCGGGCCAGGTATTTTTATTCTGTTTGGATCACTTAAGACAGTGACAGTCTCTTTCAGGTAAATGTCTTCTTAGTTCTGTTTGTGGTACATAATTGAGGATGGACTGGCAGGTGTTTAGCCCGGTGAAGACAGAATTCTTTGTGGAGAAGCTCACGGTGAAGAGGTAGTTTGCCAAATAGAAAGCTCCTCACTCTGGCTCATCTCTTACAAAAAAGCACCAAGGCACCACCCGGTAACACGTTTCCAGCTTCATTCACTCCTGCCATGGCTGCCGCCCCAACTCTTTATGTCCTGATACGTTGTGGGGAAAAAGGATCACAGAACCTCAGAAATAGCCAATTGGTACAAGCACTCAACACTAGTTGGATCCTCAGCAACAGTCCTGTTGAGAAGGCACCCTGAAAGAGAGCCTGCACCCTTTGGAAAGGGGGGCTGTACCCCATCATAGGGCTCACACATTAATTTGTCTCCAATATTATAGAACACCTTCTAGAGGGCAGACACAGTACCAGACATTAGAGATACAGTTACATTACATTAATGAACAACACAGATCCAGTGTCTGCTTTCATGAAACTTACAAAAAGACAATGAGAGAGAGAGAGAACATAGTAAGTCTTTAAAAAAAAAAAAAAAGAGTGGTATAGGGAGTGCCAAAGGGGCTCAATCATCTGAGGAGCCAGAAGGACCTCCCAGAGGAAATGAGGCCTCCCTGTGACCTGACAGAGATGAGGGACTCAAGCAGGTGATAAGATGGAGCAACAGGCCAGGCCACAGGAAAAGCAAGCTAAAAATGCAGGAGGTAAAAAGCTGATCTTTGCAAAGATTACCAAAATAGACAAAACTGCCCAAACTGATTGCTAAAGTTAAAAGAGTCAAGAGTTAAGATGCAAAAGAGAGATGGCACATTGGAAAAACTGGAAGCTAAATTTAACATCTTACACATCTGTCAATAGAGGACAGCTTAGATGAAGCTATATTCGTTCTTTGCAGTGGAAGACCACGTAGGACCATATGGTAACGAAAAATCTAAAAAAAAAAAGGAGAGAGAGGGGTGCCTGGGTGGTTCAGTCGGTTAAGCGTCTGCCTTTGGCTCAGGTCATGATCCCGGGGTCCTGGGATCGAGCCCCACGTCGGGCTCCCTGCTCAGCGGGGAGTCTGCTTTTCCCTCTGCCTGCTGCTCCCCCTGCTTGTGCTCGCTCTCTCTCTCTCTCTGTCAAATAAATAAATAAAATCTTTTAAAAAAGAGAGAGAAAGGAAATCCAAGTTGCAGGAGATATGCATGATATATGATATAGTACTATTTAGAATCTCACAAAATAACCCTCTATTGTTGATAGCCACACATATACGTAGTAAGACTACAGATGAAAAGGCTTTATCAACGGCAGTGGAGTGGTTCCCTCTGGGGACTGAGAGGGAAAAGGGACTGGAGTGTGTGAGGCTTCATCTCTACCTGTAATGTTCCATTTATTCACATAAAAATTCTGAAGCCAACAGGACAAAATGATGTTTATTAAATCTAGAAGTATCATATGATCTCACTGATATGAGGAATTCTTAATCTCAGGAAACAAAATGAGGGTTGCTGGAGTGGTGAGGGGTGGGAGGGATGGGGGGGCTGGGTGATGGACGTTGGGGAGGGTATGTGCTATGGTGAGCGCTGTGAATTGTGTAAGACTGTTGAATTACAGACCTGTACCTCTGAAACAAATAATACATTATATGTTAAAAAAAAAAAAAAAGAAGATAGTAGGAAGGGAAAAATGAAGGGGGGACATTGGAGGGGGAGACAAACCATGCGAGACTATGGACTCTGAGAAACAAACTGAGGGTTTTAGAGGGGAGGGGGGTGGGGGGATGGGTTAGCCCAGTGATGGGTATTAAGGAGGGCATGTACTGCATGGAGCACTGGGTGTTATATGCAAACGACGAATCATGGAACGCTACATCAAAAACTAATGATGTAATGTACGGTGACTAACATAACATAATTAAATTAAAAAATAAATAAATAAATGGTAGGTACAGAGATGAATGTTATAATAGCCTATATTTTGCTATATGGGTGAAATAGTTTATAATTAATAACAATAAACAAATGAATAAATTATGGCACAGCCATATAATAAAATACTAAGGCATCCATTAAAGATAACACCCTCACCAGCAAGGACCATAAAATACAGTGTGTACAAAAAGCAGGGCAACACATAAACCCATTTATGTTTACACACACACACACGCACGTACAGAATCAGCTGTGTATGCCAAGTGAGGGCCCTGGAAGGGCACGTGCCCAACTGTTGACAGTGATTGATTATGTGTGTGGCCACAGTGGGGGTGGGAAGCATAGATGTGGACATCATCTTTTACATTATGTATTTTTAAATCTTTACTATGGAAATGTATTGTGCAATGAAAATCATGATAATGTTTACTGAAAGGCCTTGGCAGATAGGGAAGGAGGCAGAGAGGCATGAGATGAGGCTGAAGAGGTGGCCAGAGCTGGACAGTGCAGAACCTTAAATTTTCGGGTTGGGGGGTTGGCCATGGGCTGAAGGGCCTCCAGTGAAGCTACAGAGTGGGGCATGACATGAGGTCAGTCTTTGGAAAGATCCCTCTGACTAGAGGGAAGAGAAGACAGCCTAAGGGTCCAGAATGAAGGCAGAGACCAGCAGGGAGGCATCCAGATCCAAGGCAGCCTCTCTCATGGGGCACTTTCTGAAGGCAAAGAAGTCAGAAGTGTCCGTTCAGACTTCTTTTCCCCATTTTCTATCCCTCCGCCAGTTGTTTTCTAGAACAGCACTGTCCAATGGAAATATCATGTGAATGGCATATGTAATTTTAAAATTTCAGTCACATTAAAACGGTACATAGAAACAGGTAAGTTTAGTTTTAATAATATAGTTTATTTAACCCAAAATATTCAGATACTATTATCAGTTCAATAGATATACATCAGTGTAATAGAAAAAAATATTAGAGATATTTTACATTTTTCCCATCTTCAAAATCCAATGAGTATTTTACTGGGGCGCCTGGGAGGCTCAGTCAGTTAAGTGTCCAACTCTTGATTTCAGCTCAGGTCATGATCTCGAGGTCAAGACATCGAGCCCCACAGCTGGCTCTGCACTGAGTGGGGAGCCTGCTGAAGATTCTCTCTCTCTCTCTCCCTCTGCCTTTCCCCCCTCTTGCCCATGTTGTCGCTCTCTGTGTCTCTCTCTTCAATAAATAAATATATTTTTTTAAATCCAATGAGTATTTTACTCTTACATCAATCTTAATTGGCACTAGCCATGTTTCAAGGGCTCAGTAGCAGTATGTGCCATGTGTTTATCATACTGGACAGCACGGTTATAGAAAAACAACACATGAGGGCGCCTGGGTGGCTCAGTGGGTTAAGCATCTGCCTTCAGTTCAGGTCATGGTCCCGGAGTTCTGGGATCGAGCCCCGCATCGGGCTCCCTGTTCAGTAGGGAGTCTGCTTCTCCCTCCGCCTGCAACTCCCCCTGCTTGTGCTCTCTCTGTCAAACAAATAAATAAAATCTTTAAAAAAGAAAAAAAGAAGATGTGGGGTATATATATATGTGTGTGTGTGTGTGTGTGTGTGTGTAATGGAATATTACTCAGCCATAAAAAAGAATGAAATCTTGCCATTTCCAATGACATGGGTGGAGCTAGAGAGTATCATGCTAAGTGAAATAAGTCAATCAGAGAAAGACAAATACCATATGATTTCACTCATATGTAGAATTTAAGAAACAAAACAAATGAGCAAAGGGGGAAAAAAAGAGAGGCAAACCAAGAAAAAGACTCTTAACTACAGAGAACAAACTGATGGTTACCAGAGGGATGGGTGAAACAGGTGATGGGGATGAAGGAGGGCACTTGTCCTGATGAGCACCGGGTGATGTATGGAAGTGTTGAATCACTATACTGTTCACCTGAAACTAGTATTACACTGCATGTTAACTAACTGGAATTTAAATAAAAACTTTTTAAAAAGGGAAAAAGCCTTATGTTTCATTGCTTTAAAAATCTAAAAATATTTTAAAAATAGTGAGAATAAAATAAAGATAATTTTCAGGCAAAATAAAAGATATGTATCTAATGGAAAAAAATCCTCATGAAATAATAATGCAAAATAAAATACTGTTAATTATACCAGAAGCGGGAATTGTGTAAAGAAAAGCCAGGAGAGTAAGCACTCTGTGTCTGGGAACTGATAAAAATGGCTTAGATGTGGAGTTTTATCAGCACTTGTGAGAAATCCGCCCTACAAGCCCTGTTTCGGAGACCCATATTTATGTGAATCCTTCAACAATGATAAAAATTCCCACACTCTGGCTTTCTCCGCTTCCTCCCATTCTCCACTCCTGGCCCTGGCTCTCTGTGCTCAGAGATTCTGCAGCAACACCCATTCCATCCTTTGCTCCCACCCCATGAGGCATTCTGCTGCATTTCTCTTTCACCCTGGAGCTACCTACAAAGCTTTTATCTTCAGAACAACTTTTCATGAGCGTAGTCTTCCAGAAAAAGAACTCTCAATGGTAAATTTTAATGTTTCCCAAGCAGATGTCAGGGTGCCTGGGTGGCTCAGTCATTAAGCGTCTGCCTTAGGCTCAGGTTATGATCCCAGGACCCGGGGATCGAGCCCCGCATAGGGCTCCCTGCTCCGTGGGAAGCCTGCTTCTCTCTCTCCCATCCCCCCTGCTTGTGTTCCCTCTCTCACTGTGTCTCTCTCTGTCAAATAAATAAATAAAATCTTAAAAAAAAAAAAAAGTGCAGATGTCTTGGGGGCACCTGGGTGGCTCAGTCAGTTAAGTGTCCAACTCTTGATCTCAGCTCAGGTCTCTATCTCAGGGTTGTGAGTTCGAGCCCTACACTGGGCTCCAAGTTGGGCATGGAGCCTACTTAAAAAAAAAAAAAAAAAGGAGTGCAGATGCTTGGAGTCAGCTCTGCCATTCACTAGCTCTGTGACCAGGGACAAGTGACTTACCCACTCTTTTCCCTACTTCCCCCATCTGTAAAATGGAGGTAATAACAGGATCCCCTTATAGAGTTGCTGTGAGGATTGAGTTAATATACGTAAGGCTCTTAGCACCTGACGCCCAAAAGGTGCACTTTAAAAATTAGCCCACTTCTGGGTGACGAGCTCTGGCAGGCCAGGGACTGTGTGACTTGGGTTCACTGCTGTCTCCGTACTCCCTGCACTTAATAGGACCTGAATCAATAGCTGGAGAATGAATGCGTGGTGCTTGCCCTGTAGGTCTGTGGTCAGCGGTGTCACCGAGGAGCCTTACGTACACACTGACAGAACAGGAATATGACCAGATGCCCTTGAGAGAGGGAGAGCAGGTTGGACAGCTGAGGCCATCTCTTGGGCCCTCTGAGCACTGGCCATGCATGGCCCTGAGGCAAGGCTGACATGGGTTGTGGATCTGCCTCCATCTCAGCCTTCTCTTTTCCCAGGCCTCTCTCAGGCTTTGCTGGGTCCTAGGATAGGCACTTTCTGAACACAAGTTCCTCAAATTCAACACAGTTCCTCAGTGAGCAATTGTTCAAATGAACAGCACCAGAGGGAAGGGACCCTGGTCATGAGGGCAGGTCAGACTCCAGCATGGCACCTTCCCAAAGGTATTTAAGTGCATTCTGGATTATATATGATTTTCACCTTATTAATCCTGCTATACTTCCCATGCTGTCTCCTTATCCAGGAGAAAGTACCTACAAAATGCCATAACTGCCCCCAGGAAATTAAAACCAGAACACTCAGAGACACCATCCCATCATGACAAATACACCAATGCTCCTGTCCACTTGCATACTTCAAGTCCAGAGTGGGTCAGAGGTTGCTCATTCACATTTCCATGTGTTTGGCAGCCACTGTAAACCTTTCTAGAACAAAGTAAACCCACCGAAAAGAGACAACAGCCACACAAGGTGGTCAGAGCATGGACTCTGCAGTCTCCAAGACCCTGGTTCAAGCCCAAGTCTACCAAGTGATCTTGGGCAACTTACAGAACTTCCCCGAGCCTGTTTCCAACTTGAAACCAAAGGCAAATCACAAACCAGTGAGTCCAGATCACACAGTCAAAGAGCAGCTACTTCTACTATCTGCCTATTCTCCTACTCTGCTGTGTTTTTCTCCATAGAATTGATCACCTCCTAATGTAAGCTCTGGGAGAACGGAACTATGTTTTACTCTGCAGCATCCCTTATGCCCTCAATGATGCCTGGCACATAGTAGACGCCCAGCAAATATTTAGAGCTAACATTTATTAAGCTTTCAGTGGGAGCCAGGTAGTACACAAAGCACTGTACAGGAATTATTGACTTACTCCTCATAACAACCCCATGAAATCTGTCTCACCACGTCCATTTTCAAGTTGGAAATGGAGGCTTGGGGAAGTTTGGGGAGCAGAAACCACATGGTAAGGGTCTTAAAGCCTCCTGCAAGGTTTTGGATTTTAGTCTGAGTGGGAAGCCACAGGAAGATTCTGAGCAGAGAAGAAACATGACCTATGTTTTAAAAGGACTGTTCTCAATGCTGTGTGGAGGGAACACTGTAGGGGCAAGACAAGGGAGGTGGTGAAGGAGTTCCTGCAATAGCCCAGGTGAGAGGCAGCAGGGACAGACGTGGACCAAGATGGTGGCGGTGGTGAGCTGTAGTGCAAGTATGCACATATTTGAAGATAAGGTAACAGGATTTGCCAATGGGTTGGATATGGAGGGTGAAATGAGAAAGAAGTAAAAGACGCTCTAAGAATTTTAGCCTGAGCAACTGGGAAGACAGAAAAGACCAATTGGAGGAACAGACTGGGGGACAAAAATCAAAAGCAGACAGATCATCTATATTCGTATGGATCTCCAAATGGAGATTAGAGTGAGCAGTTGGATACAAGAAATTGAAGAGTATATTCAAGAGGCATCAGCCTTTAGACTGAGGAGGAGCCCCACTTCAGTGAGGAGAGAACCAAGGGAGAGGAGCATTCCAGAAGCCAGGTAAGAAAGTGTTTCAGGGACGGAGTGCTCAACTATATCATTAAGTAGGGGATGGAGAAACGCCCAGTGAATTCAGCAAAGCAGGGGTCCCAGATGACTTGACAGGATAAAGTGAATGGAGTTGGGGACAGACTTGAGAGGGGCTTGTCTCAAGATTACCCAGAAGCAATGTCCGTAGAAAATCTAAGTTGACAAGGATCTTAGATATTGGCCAGTCCACCGAAGTCATTAAAATAAGAGCTCCCTAAGGGTGAGCACTTCATCTTTTTTTTTTTTAAGATTTTTTTTTTTTTTTTGAGAGAGAGAGAGAGAGCAAGCATGGAGGTGGGGGATAGAGGGGGAGGGAGAGAGACAATCTCCAGCAGATTCCCTGCTGAGCACAGAGCCCAAAGTGGGGCTTGATCTCCATGACCTTGAGATCATGACCTGAGCTGAAATCATGAGTTGGATGCTTAACTGACTGAGTCACCCAGGCACCCCCTTCATCGGCCTTTTTAATGTTTTAGTCCCACCTTCTGGACACCTGGCACATGATAGATGCTCAATAAATATTTGCAAGACTTCTTTGAACTTTCTTGACATCTCCAGTCAAACAGGACAGGTCAACAGGAAATTTGCATCCTTAATAGGATGGTATGGAAGACAGTGAGGAAACTCATACACAAATTATCCCAAGATGGAATGTTTCATTCCCTTCCCTTGACTAAAGAAACTATAATTAACACTACTTGGCATTTATTCAGCATGGAAATAACGTGTTTTCCAGTTACTCCTCATTGGCATTCAGATCTATATCATCAGTGGATTAAACGGCTTCTCACTGGCAACACCAAATCTCACCATTCAAGCTAACTATAAGCTGGTCTAATTAGCATAAATTACAGAATATTTTTAAAAGGATGTTTTGTCACAGAGGTCTTTTGGAAATCCAATTTAGGAAAATTATTGTTTCCTATTCTCAAAGTGCTGACCTGCAGGCAACGTTTCTAAAGCATTTAGGGGTCACTTTTAAAAGCAAGGGGATCATTCTCCTGCTCCCCACCTGCATCCATCTGAATTATGGCACATTTTCAATGGGAAAGGCTTCATTACATCCTAAGGAAATCCACATCCTGCACCTCCAGGTCACAGTCCGGCAGAGAGAGGCCTCACGTCCCTCCGGAAAGGATAATTAGTTTTCTACCCTTTAATCAAGGAGCAGCAGATTGTTGTTTTTCTAAAGTTTTGCCTGGGGAGAGCCTGTTCTTTCCCGAGTGTGCGTTTTTCTAACTAGGACTCCTTGTACGTACCCAACCTTCCCTGAGCCAACACTGAGAGGCACTCCCCCCTTATCTGAAATGAAAAACTGACTCTCCACTGATGACAGCATCTGGCCCCTCAATTCCACAGATGTGGGATCAGGTCATGGTCATCACAAATTACCGGCACCAATGATCTTTTACTTATGGACCAAGAGAATCCTCAATGTCTCTATCATGGAGATCATGTTTTTAAGGGTTTACTTTAAAAAAAATGCTTATCATGTGCCAGATACCTAGTGCTTAATAAATATTAACTCATTTAACCCTCAAAACAATCTTATAAGTAAATACTTTTATTATTCCCACTTTACAGATGAGGAAACTGAAGCTCAGAGAGGTTAAGCGATTTGTCCAAAATCACACAGCCAGTAGGTGGCAGAGCCAGGATTGAAACCCAGGCAGTCTGGCTCCAGAAAACAGAGGAACAGATGTTAAAACCACTGAGGAAGAAGTGACAACAGAGAAAAGAAGATGGAAACCAAAATGCCTACTATGTGCTAGGCCCAGAGCCAATGCTACTGGTTGGTTCCTCTTTACATGAAGTGCAATTGGACTTTTTTAAAAAATTTTTTTCAATTAGACTTTAAAAATAACAATATAATAGTGATGATCAGAGATTAGTATTATGTGTTGGTTTTTCTACATCAGCAAATAGAAATCCATGCAGATTCACTGGTATATTTTTACTGTGTGCATGTTACTTTGATAAAAGTATAATTTTAGTTTAAAAATTTCAATGGCTGAGTTTTCTTTATGTCTTAAAGGGATCTGAATCAAATAAACAGCCCTTGGAAGGTGTTTTTAAAAAATCACCCTGAACTCTCTTTCCAATTTTTGTCTTAAAAAGAAAAGTAAGAGAAGTCTTTGGAATTATTTTATCCAACTGTATACAAATCAGAAACAAAAAGGAAGGAGATAAATTCATGTTTTTCAAATCCTGGAAAGCTCTAACTCAAAAATTATATTTACAGACACCATACTTTGCTAGCTTCTATCTAACAGGCATTCTATGAAGGTTTTTTACCCAGGGTAGGGCAGAGGAAAGTCTTCACACTTTATTCAGCAATACATTGATCAGGGGCTCCTGGGTGGCTCAGTCAGTTGAGCATCTGACTTCGGCTCAGGTCGTGGTCTCAGGGTCCTGAGATGGAGCCCCAAGTCGAGCTCCCTGCTCAGTGGGGAGTCTGATTCTCCCTCTCTCTCTGCCCCTCCCTCCGCTCATGCTCTCGCTCTCTCAAATTAATTAATTAATACTATATTGATCAGAAGCTAATAAATAAATCAGTATGTAGGTGGCCTAACGCCTCCAAAATGAAAATCACAATCCTAAAAATTAGGATTCAGAAACGGGCATCTCTAACAAATGTTCTGTTGATTCTAGCTCAGTTAAAAACACCAAAAATTCTTAAATTAGCCAGCATCACTTAAAGCAGTTTATTGACTTTCTGATAGGACCTATCACAGTCTCCAAGGTAATTATAAGCTCATGAATGCTGTTTTTGGCAGTGACTGGGGCCATACATCAAAACATGTTTATTCCCAAACTGTCAGTAAAATATGGTGGTGGGGGTGGGACCACATCAGCATAAATGGAGAAAAAGGAAAAGGTAATGCTAGGGGCACCATTCAAACTGAGGTTATTTATTTATTTATTTATTTATTTATTTATTTATTTGAGAGAGAGAATGAGAGAGAGAGAGAGCACATGAGAGCGGGGAGGGTCAGAAGGAGAAGCAGACTCCCTGCTGAGCAGGAAGCCCGATGCGGGACTCGATCCTGAGACTCCAGGATCATGACCTGAGCCGAAGGCAGTCGCTTAACCAACTGAGCCACCCAGGCACCCCAAACTGAGGTTATTTCATCACTATGACAAACAGTAAGTCACCCTCAAAATCCTGGGTGAGAGAGAGTAATTCTGAACAAGACAATTCCTCAAAGTAAGAGAAATTCTGAGTATATTATTGAATATATTTCAATAATAATAATAATAATAATAATGCTATTAGTACTGTGCTTATTATGTGGATTAGTTCATTTAATTTTCATGGGTGCCCGGAAAATAAGGGCCATCACAGAAGAAGGCTGTGTCACTGGGAGGTTAGACTTGGAAATGCTCCATGGCTGCTAAAAGTCAGAGCCAAGACAACCAGATTGCAGGATGCCTGCTCTCGGCCCCTGAGTCCTGCCAAACCGTCTAAGGGATCTTCTGGCCACCTAATCCACAAAAGCCACCAAACTGAGGAGGGAAAAAATTAGCCGTGTTGATCAGTGATGTGCTGCTTATCAAATATTTCTATCAACCATGGTCCCGATGCACGGGTCGGAGCAAGCCCCCAGCCATCCTCTAGGGCAGCTCCTCTTCCAGCTCACCAGCTGGGCTCCAGTGGGAACCGACCTACTCCCATCAGCATTGCTATAGCTGTCACCATGGCAACCGCCCATTGTCGCCCAGGCAAAGATGCTCTCCCCGCTCTTGGGAGCCCTGATTCAGGGACGCAGCCCCATAGAAACGCATGTTTTTACCTGCTCCCAACTTGCTCAAGTCTTTACAAGACTGAAAACCAACTGGGGGTTCCCCAGGCCCCTGCCTGCATTTGGACCAGACTAATATAAAGGCCGAGAGGGAGATGGGGCTCATGGAGAGGCTGTACAGAACTGAGGAGTGGGTAGTCAACCTCACCTGGCAGGGCTGTCTGAGCTCTGGCTCTGGCACGCCCTACCTGGGGACGCTAAGCAAAGGGTTTGGCCTCTGGGAACCTATGTTTTAGAATACGAAAAACAAGGATAATGTTAAAATTTTACACTTTCTAGAACTGTTGTGAGATTAAGTGGAGCCAAGCACGTAAGGGACGTACAGATTAATGCCGGCTATTATTAACTACTGCCACCCATTCAACGGTGGCTGGTGCCAGAAGATCAGGAGCCCTCATGCCCTCACTGCCTTTATACCACTCCCCAGCCTGACGCTCAAAACAAAAAGTGTGTCCACAGCACGAGGCACTGACTCGAGGGCTGAACAAAGCCAGCAAACAGCACGGTCCACACACAGCCCGCCGAGCGCAAGGAGACATGAGAGTGGTCAGTGGGGACCCCAAATTCGGTACTCTTCTCTCTAGGCAACATGGCTTCTCCGAAAAGATGGATTGATCAAAATAAGCCTACTAAGTTTATTCAACAAAAATGCCAAGGAGTTGGGACACCTGGGTGGCTCAGTTGGTCAGGTGTCTGACTCTTGATTTCGGCTTGGGTCATGATCTTGGGGTCGTGGGATCTGCCCTGTGTTGGGCTCCGTGCTCAGAGGGGAGTCTGCTTGGGATTCTCCTCTCCCTCTTCCTCTGCCCCTCCCCCGGCGTCCACGCTCTCTCTCTCTCTCTCTCTCTCTCTCTAAAAATAAATAAATAGGGGCGCCTGGGTGGTTCAGTCAGTTAAGCATCTGCCTTCGGCTCGGGTCATGATCCCAGGGTCCTGGGATCGAGCCCCACATCGGGCTCCCTGCTCAGGGGGAAGCCTGCTTCTCCCTCTCCCACTCCCCCTGCTTGTGTTCCTTCTCTTGCTGTGTTTCTCTCTCTGTTAAATAAATAAATAAAATCTTTAAAAAAAAATGAGGAGAAACATTTTGCTTCACAATTGTGAATGTATAAACTGATATAATGTTTCCACAGGGTAATTTGGCAGCATTTTCCAAGAACATTAAAATGACCCAGGATTTCACCTTTATAATAATTAATTTGACAAAATAAACCACAAACATGGGCTTAGTGATGAGGATACAGCTTTCGGTGTTGTTTCAGAGGGAAGAACTAGGCTCAGCTCAAACAGCCAACAATAGGGACTGGAAAAGAGCCTTGCAAAGTTCTACATGTTCATTAGACAACACACAGGCAAGAAGACATGCTTATTCCACATTGTGAAAATACGGAATTTTCTGGATTTGGCGCTTTTAATTGCATGCTTCCATCCCACACTCACTCCATTTTGCAGCTAAACTAACCAAGACCCAGACCTAGGAGACAGTTTGCCCCCAAGTGGCTGGGACAGCTTCATAGTCTCTCTGCCTTCCAGGGGGCAGAACTGTCACCTTCCAGACCAGACACAGGATCCGCGGTGGAGCCAAGCTCTGCCCTAGTGCCAGACAGGGCCTAGCTGGGGGCAGAGACATCTCTTCAAAGACCTCTTCCCCTAAGAAGCCACACCTTTTGAAGAGCTCTCAGCCCTCTTCCAGCTACCAGGAGCAGCTCAAGACAAGGAACAGAGCTGGAGGGCGCCTGGGTGGCTCAGTTGGTTAAGCGACTGCCTTCGGCTCAGGTCATGATCCCGGAGTCCTGGGATCGAGTCCCACATCGGGCTCCCGGCTCAGCAGGGAGCCTGCTTCTCCCTCTGACCCTATCCCCTCTCATGCTGTTTCTCTCTCTCTCAAATAAATAAATAAATAAAATCTTAAAAAAAAAAATAATAAGGAACAGAGCTGGGGTCCCAGAGCCAGGCCCTCTGACTAACAGTTCAACAGCCACCCTCCAGAGAAGCTCTGCTCCAGGCCAGGTCTGCATGCAGTGCTTGTCATCAGTCCCCGGTCACCCCACAGCAACCCCAAGGCTCAGCAAGGTCAGCTTCCCTGTCTTAAATCACCCAGCTAATCCGGATGTGAACTCCATTCATGCTCTTACCTCTTGATGGCAGCTGGGGCTTCCTCATCCACAAAATGTGGAGAATAATAGCAACCACTTCAGAGGGTGGGTTGTGAGGTTAAATGAGACAATCTATAGAGAGTGCCTGGAACATTTCCTGAACCATAGGAAGCTCTGTGTCGCTCTTATTATTTTAGTGAGACTGTAAAGCGTAGTGGTAAGAACAAGGACCCTAGAGCCAGCTGCCTGGTTCAAATCCCACATGGACCACTCACTGGCTGTGTGACTTTGGGCAAGGTACTTAACTCTTTGTGCTTCAGTTCCCTCCTCAGCAAAATGACAACAGTACCCACCTGAGCTCACATGAATGATCACATTATCCAGCTGACCTAATGTCCTTAGAAGAGTTTAGAACAGTGTCTGTCACATAAGCGTCTGGGCCTGTCATATAAGCACAATGTGTGCCAGCCGTTATAAATGCGACACCGCTCTGTCTCCTGTTTGTCCACGGCCGCGTTGGAATGACACCTCCACCACCACCATTAGGCACTATTCGGACTGACCAGAACCTGACATGTGTTCTCCTATTTAATCATGAGAACACTCTATGAGTAGGTGCTATTATTGTTCAGCTTTACAGAGGGGGAAACTGAGGCTCAGAGAGCTCAGGTAACTTGTCCCAGGTCACACAGCCAGGAAACAACAACGCTGCCGGGCTCTGAACCAAATCAGTTGGGCCCCAGGGCTCTTGCCCCCCGCACTGCATTGCTCAGCCCAAGACTCACAGAGCTAATCCTTCCTCCTATGGAAGGGTGGTACATGGCTTCTAGCTTTGAGATGAATCATGGTCAAGTCCCCCACATGTAGCACAGACACTGGCCCCACAGATGTCTCATGAACAGAAAGAGTAAGTCACCCAGCACAGTCACCAAGGAGCAATCCCTGTCATCCCTCCCTGTCTTCCTGGAGAAATACACTGGTATTTGTCTAACAGGAGAGATAAGACATAACCATTCCAACAGAATTCTGGACTGAGACATCTAATCGGTGTCTTGGAAACTCATGCTGATATCCACACAGCTGGTTTTCCCCACAGCCGTTGATAGTCATGTGTTGTTTAAACTATGGCCTGCTCACAAGTTCAAGCTGGGAGGTGAAGCCAGGGTAAATCTTCCAGAGTCTGCCATTCTGGCCTTTGGAGCATGAAAGTCGTGGCAATGAGTTCATTTCCCACCACCAGACTAAAAAGTTTACGAAGCTTCCTTGCATGCATATGACCAAAGTTGTAGGTGGGTGCCACCAGGAGATGACATGGCTCGAGCAGAGGCAAGTCTTACGTCCCCCAAAGCTTCCTCAGCAATTCGTCAAAAGAGCTAGTTGTTGGGGGAAGGGGGGAACACCCATGTGTTTCAGCAGGATCCATAGGCTGTATTGTTTCAAACCCAGTAATTTAATGAAATAGTGTCTGTTTTCCACTAATGTGCCTAAAACTCAAACAGATTAAGAGCTGGAAGGATCCTGAGAGAACCAGCCAGTCTACCACCCTCATTTAGACATTGGAAAACTAAGAGCTGGCTCAAGGTCACATGGTCTGTTGGTGACAGCCTGGGGCCCTGAGAGGTATCCCCATTTTCAGGCTCTTTTCAGCCCTGGCAAGTGTTGTCAGGGTGGACGTTTGCTGTTTCTTACTGCCCAGCATTCTGTCCCCCTTCCCCTGCCAATGGCACCCTGATCTTCTGTTGAAGAACCCCCTCCCCTGGTCTTAAACCCTGTGACTCAGGAAGGGCTGACCCTAGGCTCCCAAGATGGGCATGTGACCCGGCCTGAAAGAATGAGAGGGAAACCTGAGACTTGCTGGAGTTAAAGAAAAGAGATGCGGTCCTCTAGTGCAATAGTTGAGCTGATGGGGTGGAAACTTGGAACTGTGCAGGCATCTTGGTCAGAGAGCCTATCTGTGATGGAAGCTAATTTGGAGAAAGTAGAGTGGGAGATGGAGAGAGATGGATTCCTGGTGACAGAGATTAGCCACCTGGATCTAGCCATGCCTGAAGGCAGAACTATCACTGGATTTGCCAATTAAGTGAGTCCTTTATTTTTTAAATTTAAGCAAGTGTGCACTGTATTTCTGTCACATGCAACCAAAAAACTTAAGCTTTTGTTTCTAAGTTTGTAGAAGGAAGTATATCACAAAATGGGAATGTTCCCAGGAGACCCTCCAAGTGCCTAACACAGTTACTGCCACAGTAAGCAAGCAATACATGTGTAATGGAGTGAAACCCTTCCTTTGGGTCTCTTCTCAGTAGGACTCTCCCAGATCACCCTATTGGAAACTGCAGCCCTCCCCAGCCTTGCTCTCCCCCACCCTGCCTGTTTCCTATGGTGTGTATCACCATCAGACCTATCCTATTACTTATCATTTCTTGTTGGTTTCCCGCACTCGAGTCCCACAAGGGTGGGGATTTTTGTCTGCTTTGTTCACTGCTATATCCTGATATATCCTATATCCTAGAATGGCGCTCAACACCCATAGGTGCTCAGTATATATCTGGTAAATGAATGAATGAGGAAATTAACGATGGAATGAATGAGGATACAGTACACAGAGGATGGTGCCCAGCACATAACAGGCACCCAGGCCCCCACCTGCTGCCTGAATCAGCAGCCTCTGGGACCTCTTGGATAGGGGCCTTCTTTCCTGTTCCCTAAACCAAAGCTCCAACAGCCATCCCCACAATCCAGACAACCTGATCATCTCTACCTGTTCAGAGAGCATGAACGAGAATTAAAAGGTAAGTAGCCCTTTGGGTTATAAAGATGTTTCCTTCTTTTTTCTTGCTTATAAAAATATTGTATGCTCATTATAAAAACACACAAAATAAAAATGTAACAAGTAAACAATAAAAATCACAATTTTGGGCGCCTGGGTAGCTCAGTTGTTGAGCGTCTGCCTTCTGCTCAGGTCATGATCTCCAGGTCCTGGGATCGAGCCCCGCATCGGGCTCCCTGCTCCGCGGGAAGCTTGCTTCTCCCTCTCCCACTCCCCCTGCTTGTGTTCCCTCTCTCGCTGTGTCTCCCGTGGTCAAATAAATAAAATAAAATCTTTTTTAAAAATCACAATTTAAACTCGAAGTTAAATTTTGGGTGCAAGTCATAAATAGGCAGACTGCTGATATATTTTATATGACCCACAAGGTGACCCCCCTTTTTTTGAGGTAGCTTCCAACATTTAAAAAGCTAGAGGATTTCATTTGAAAATCAGGTATCTAGCTTCAGCTGCATGTCACACAGGCCCCATGTCCCCACATATGACAATGATCAGCTGGGGCTGAGTGGCAGATGCCCCTTTCAGGTGGGTGTGGGGTCTGGGGGTCTCTCCCTCTCCCTACTCTGACCCTTGCACTGCCCAGGCCACTGGTTTTAGGTGTCTGTCTGGTCCCTGTCACAAGCAGAGTTGGTCACCTCTGGCCTGGGGTACATCCTTTTAGACTTTGCTGTGGTCATAAAGCTTTCTAGGAAACCCCTCTGAAAACCTCCCTCTGCCTCCAATAGTGGCCTGGGATGCCACACATAAGCCCCTAATTTCCAGCATCCAAGAGGGCTGCATTTGTGGTGCTGCCCTTCTGCAGCTCAGCAAGCCAGGTCAGGTTCAACGTCTCCTTCTCAGACTGACCGTCCCAGTTCAACAACGGACCTGGACACATGTGAACATAAAGCCCTCCGTGAACCCCAGGCAGAGGCGTCCCCCAGTCCTGAGCATCGGCTGGATGCCTTTTCCATGGGGAAACTCTAAATCCAGTGTTTAAACCAGCCCCCCAATGTGGAGAGGCTCCATCAACGCAGGACAGCCACAGAGACTGGGCCACCACCACGCCAGTGGCCTGCAAGCCCACATGTATTGCCCGTGGGACCCGTGGTCTGCTATCTTCCTCTGGGTTCTTTATGCTCCAGTTCCACCAAATAACACTACCTCTCTCTGGGCAGGGATCCTGCCTGCCTCATTGATCACTGTTTTCCTAGAACCTAATGCTGTTCCTCACACAGGAGGCCCTCAATCCATGAGGGACAGTCAGTCAGAGAGTACACAGACACAAGATAGGTAGGTGGTTGGGTACGTGACAGGGTGGGAGGAGATGAGCTCCATAGCTGTGGTTTTCTAATGTGCCAGTGTCATAGGCAAATGATTATATTAAAACAGTAAATTTAAAAATATACTATAGAGTTACATAATGAATAAACTCACATGATTAAAAAAAGATAACGAAAGCACTATAATATCAATAGTGGTATTACTTTTTTAACTTTATTTTTTTAAGATTTATTTGTTTGAGAGAGAGAGAGAGAGCACACATGCGTGTGTGCATGCTGGCAGCAGAGGCTGGGGGAGGGGCAGAGGGGGGGGAGAGAGAGACAGAATCTCCAGCAGACTCCACGCTAAGCTTGGAGCCCGACAAAGGGCCCCATGCCACGACCCCGGGATCATGACCTGAACAGAAAGCAAGAGTCAGACACAACCAACTGAGCCATCCAGGTGCCCCTAGAACTTTCCTAAAAATACCTTTGTGAATTTTCCATTTCTGTATTATGAATTTCATTTTTAACTGCCAACATTGAACTCTAACCAAGTGAATATTCTTCCCCTAGACTCTGACAGATTTCAAAACACCAAGGGGCCATGGAGGAAAGGATAATATTTTGGATTAGTTTGGCTCTTAGAGTGGAATTAAGAGGGGAAGAAAACAAAACACGGAGGTGAGTCTGACCTTCCACGTGAAAACCGATCCTTCAAGACTCCTCGGTGGCCCCCCTAGTGACCAGTTACCCCCCTTCACCTGCTGTCAGCAAAAGCAACATTAGTTCACCCTCCCCCTACCCCGATTGCAGAAATCCAAAATGTTATGAGAAATATAGTTCTTTTGGAGCAAAGGAGGGTAAATTTTTCAAAGGAAGCCTATGAGTGCTTCCGAAGAAAAACCAAGAAACATAAGGAAATCTTCTAATATAAATACCTGAATTTAAATTCAAATACACATGAGCCTAGAAAAGCACGATAACTCTGGCAGAGTCCTTGACTGTGGGCAGCCAGGACAGCACATGCCTCACAGCAGGGCATCGTGCTCTGATGACACGATGTAGTCACCGCTCCTGGGAGCCCCGGGCCAGCTCTGACACCTCGACTCGTCTCCAGGGACACTCCCCAGATGCACAGGATGGGCAACGAGAGCTCAGGGCCAGCTACTTTGTAAAGGCAGATGAGGAAACAGATTCTGAGAGGAGGAGTGTGTGCAGGGGAGGACCTGGAGCTGAGAACAACCGCTTTCCTCTTCCTGGTCCCTCCCCTCGTGCATTTCACAAACCTTACCTGAGAGTTCCTAGGTACCAGATACTGGCTAGCAAGTAGGGGAGGAGTGCAGACCCATAACAAATAACCAAGTGAAGGACCAAGATAACCCCAGGTGGTGATATGGGCTGGCAAGTGGGACATAAAGGCAAGGGGAGGGAAAGTTATTTCTGGTTTCCCAAGGAGCCTCAGCCATGAAGTACTGTGCAATTACAAATGCCCCCAGGCTGCGTCAAATGCAACTTAATCACAGATTGTATTTGGGCGCTGGAGTCTGTGAGGGATGCATGAATCACCAGCAGAGTGGATTAGATGTAAAAGAAACACATACGCACAAACTGGGGGCGTCCCCACACAACTCTAAGGCTCCCCCAGCAAGGCAGGAAGTGCGGACTGTGGACCTGGCTTGCTGTTTGGAGATGGACAGATCTGGGATCAGCCCTGCTTCACTGCAAAGGCTTCCCAATGCCCTCAGGAATGAATTTTCACTTGTTTAAAGATGCCAGCCTCCCGGTGGTCCGGCCGGGGACCGGCCACAGCTGGCCACAGCTCACCCTCTCCCCTCCCCCAGCAAGACTCCGTGCACAGTCCTCTCCTCCTCCAGAGCCTCAGCCCTCAGCGTCACTCCTTTAAGGCCCTCCACCCTGATGCGGCTCTGGCCCCCACGGCACCCTGACCCTCCCTTCCACACCGCTCTTAGACATCCTTATTCCCCGTCTGTTTCCCAGAATTCCAGAAAGTGAGTTCTGTAGGGGTGGAGAGCAATCCAGCCTCCTGAGTACTTGATCCTCAGCTCCCAGAGCAGCACCCAGTGCCTGGAGGGGCTGAGGAGGAGAGACAGGAGAGAAGAGAAAGAAATCTCTCCACCATTTCCCAGCGTCCTGAGCCTCAGTTTCCACACCTGTAAAACCAGGGCAAGACCAACCTGCTGCTGAGCAGTGTCAGTGTATTCCGTGTTCCTGCCCGGCAGCCTGTATTTAGTTTTATTAATTTATTTTTTAAAATACACTTTTACATACAAATTCACTTTTTGATGTGCAGTTGTGAATTCTGACACTCACAGGTGTATGACCATCACCACAAGGAAAACACAGATGCCCCTTTGTAGTCATAACCTCCTTTCCACCCCCAGCTCCTGGCAACCATTGATCTGTTTTCTGTTCCTGTAATTTTGCCTTTTCCAAGATGTCATGTAAGTGGGATCATACCATGAGTGGGCTTTTATGTCTTTCTCACTGGGCACAGTGCATGGAGATTCATCCGTCGTGCTGCGTGTACCAGTGGTCTGTTCCTTTTTATTGTCTTCTCCCTGAAGGAAATCTGCTCAGTGATGTTTAAAACGGGTGCACCAGCATCTTATATAACCCACCCAACACCTTGGTGGGCAGATTCTGTTAACATCCCACCTCCCAGAAGAGGAACCTGGCCACAAGGAGAGCACGCAGCGTGGTAGCAGGTCAGGGAAGCTGAGCTTGGACTCCGCCAGTTCTCCTGCAATGCGGAAACTTGGCAAGAGCCAGGAGAGGGGCAGAAGCGAAGAAGCCAGTGGGAAGAGAGCTGGAAGATGGAGGGACCCAGGGGACGTAGGTGGATGTTGCTGCAGGCATGCCCTTAGCTCCAAGCTGCTACACTGAAGCTTTGCACTGTTCTTTTCAGCAGCAGAACCGTGTGTCAAACCTGATCATACTCAAAACCCGAGACATAAACCTGGTGGAAACAAGAGTTGCTCAAAAAGAAGGGAAGGGGGAAATGGAGCTGGACCTGCCGACCTCCCCCATTCCTACAACCTCCCTCCTGGTGGCCTCTGAGGAAGGGACCTTCCAAGGAATGCAGGGCCCCTTAGGGTCTCCACTCTCTGATGTAGGTTCCCTGAGGGCTGGCTCTTTCCTTCCTTCTTGCTTTCCTTCTTTCAGCTTTCAAGTTATCAAAAAACACATTCAAAACTAAAATTAGCCAGAGAGGCGCTGCATCCTGCGTCTGCACCACCTTGTCCAGCATATAATTAGGACTCAACAAATGGGTGATGGGCAGGTCTGGGCACACCTGTGCAGGGCCAAATCTGGATCTTCCCTCAGCAGCTAAGTGACCCTCAGCAAGTGTCTGACCCTCACAAAGCCTCAGAAGCCCCAGAACTACCCTCGCCTCTTAATATTTTAAGAGGGTTCAATAAGCAGACCCTCCTAAGAGCACTTAGCACAGTGCCCAGCAAATGGTAAAAAGACAGAAAGTGTTACCCATCATTATTATTAACCCTGCATTCGCAGGATTAAAACTATGTTGGAGGAAAACAAAGAATCCACTGGAAGGAATTAAAACGTCCCCATGGGAAGCATGGTGCCTTGGAGGTCCCAATGTTGTTCCCTTCTAGGGCTGGCCCGGGAATGCTCTGCTTTTTTGAATCGTCTCTTTCATTTTTGTACCAATGGGAGGAAGGGCCTGGACTGCAGAGGTGTGAAGATCACAAGCCTGACATGCAGGGCTCATCTGGAGCCAAGTATTTATTAATTGGTGTTTATGTAACACTTTGTGCCCCTCTGGCCTGTTTCTGTCTGAACATGTGCTCTCAGTGCCTTGGAGAATGCATCTCCCTCTCTGACTTTTGGATGTTCAGACAAGAGCACAAGGTGCCCTTAAAATAACAGCACAGACACTGTAGCTCTAAAGGGAAAAGTCCACTCCTTGAGGACTCAGAGGTAATTTAGAAATAGCTGGACGTGAATATTTTCCAAGACTGACTTTTCCAGGAGAGAGCAGAATTCCAGCCTCCACAAGAGAAAACCTTGCCAAGCAGGAGGACTGTACCGAATGTGAGTGAAGAGTGTCCTCTGCTGGCCTTCGTGAGAAATGCTCAGCTGCCAATCTCATCCACCTCCCAGCCCTCTGGGAAGGCTCCACTCCGGCTGCCAAAATACCTTCTGTAGTTCTTTTCTGAAAAAATTAATCTGAACTGCAAACAAAAAGGCTTTTTTTCTGGGGCACCTGGGTGGCTGAGTCGGTTAAGCATCTGCCTTCGGCTCAGGTCATGATCCCGGGGTCCTGGTATCGAGTCCTGCATCGGGCTCTCTGCTCAGCGGGGAGCCTGCTTCTCCCTCTGCCTGCCACTCCCTCAGCTTGTGCTCTCGCTCTCCCTCTCTGACAAATAAATAAAATTTTTTTTTAAAGGCCTTTTTTTTCCTAAAAGGAGAAGAGCTAAGAGAAAGGTCATAGAGCATTTCATGCCCACCTCACTTAAGTTTTTCTTGCTGGAGCACTTGAATGTCACCTAAAAAGTGGCCCTGGGAACGCTGAGTGTGAGCTCTGCATCAGAGAATCCATGCAACGTGGGGAACTTGACCAAGTGTCTGCAGGGGGCCTACAGCGCCCCATTTCTATTCTCAGAGGCTATCCTCTTGACCAGACTCCAAACTTCACAGACACTCACGCTGAGTCAAAGCTGCCTGCTTTCTCCCAGAAAACCCCTGCAGGTCTGCATGCAGGGACGGCAAGATCCTGGTAGCCAAGAGGACAGGCCGATCTGGATCAAACCCAGCCCATTCTGATGGCCTGCTCTGCAATCTTGGAAACTTAGCACGAGACCCCAACTCAAGACTAGAACACAGTTTGTCTGGCTACCTGCTAGGCTGCGCCTGACAGCTGGGGCCCTTCAGACCTTGGTCTCTAGCCCTAGCACAGTCCCCGCCCCACTCTCTAGGAGCAGCCCTGACCTCCTGGGTGAGTTCTAACCCACCTGGCGTGGTGCTCACTCTGAATTTATGCACCAGAGCCAAGCTGGAGGAACTGCAACCCCAGCTCATCACTTCACAGCTGTGTGAGCATCTCCAACGAGCTTCCTTCTCTGGACAATACTAGGAGCTGCCATTTACTCAAGGTCCACTAACTGCCAGAAACTCGACATATACTCCTTTCAAATTAATCCTCATGACCACACTAGGAGGTGCTCTTCTTTCTGAATCAAGGGCAAGAACTCTTTAAAAGCTGAGGCTACCCAGCTTCTTGTTCACTGGCTAAGGAAGGACTCTGCCCCATCCACCATCTTCTTCCCTTCATTATGCAAACTGAGTTAATCAGAGGGCAGAGAAGCAGGTATATGAAGAGAAAAGGGAATACCAGGAGTGGGGGAAAAGAGAAAAGTCTCCTGCAGCAGAGGGGAAGGTTTAGGGTACCTGCAAGGCAAGGGTGAGCTGGAGACAGAAGGGGATGAGGAGAGAGAGGAGTCCCTTAAAGGGATGCTCTTGAGTATAAAATGGATCCCCCTTGGGTCTTCTTTGAGAGACACAAGTAAACAGTAGAGCTATTTTGATTGTTGGCTAATGGACTTCAAACCTCTGAATGCAACACAACCCAAAGTCTGGAGTATCAGAGGCTTTGGTATTTGCTCAGACTGCATTCCAATGTTATAAATAAGGAAACTGAGGCTGAGGGAGGGTCAGTACCTTGCCAAGGTCTACACAGCTCATGAGCTGCAGAGCCTGAATGCAAATCCAAGTGCACCTGACTCCACAGCTGTTTGTGTGACTCTCAGGCCTTGGCCAGAAAGGAATAATAACACCACCGAATAGGCCAGGTGAGGGGTAAACTTGCGACAGACTGCGGACCAAGGCCTTCCTATAACGAATCGCATATTTTAGGTAATACCAGAAGCACCAGTTCCTTTCCTTCCTTCCTTCCTTTGTCCTGATCTCTGAGTTCTCCTTGGTTCTTAAGACCCTAGTCTCACTGCTGGATTTCTGACATGTCCTTTTATTGCCCCACATCCCGTTTGGGTAAATGCTCTACTACCACAGAGGCCTCCCCTAGGTCTGCACACAGCTTGCATTCTGACCTCAAACTCTCCAGTGGGAAGGTGGAGGCTCAGCCTCTAATGGATGGCCATCTCCATACTTAACCCCCGGCCGCATGTGTGCCTGAGGAACCAACCTTCTCCCCATGTGTTCATTCATTCAACAAATAGCCACTGGTTTCTCCTGGGTCAGGCACTGTGCTAGCCACTTGAGATACAATGCCGTCTTAAATAACTATCCAAAACTAGGAAATAAAGCGTGGCTTTCCAAAGTCTGCAGCCTGCGCCTGCCTACAGGGAAGGTGATTTTGTTTGACTTACTATTCACTTTTGATGAGGGCCCAGACTCTGTAAAGTGAGGATGTTAACTTGTTAAGACCGGTAAGTTGCAAATAATTCCTGTCAGGTGTAAGAGAGAATTCCAAAGATTACAGTGTTATTTTCCTGTAGGACCTTAACCAGTTTTATATCTCAGTCTTATCTCAACATTCTTTTCTCCACGTTTTCCCATGACTACATACATACATAGACATACACACGCACATATACATGTGTACATTTGTATATACACACATATGAGAATACATATATGTCTATACACACATATATTTTCCTGAATACTTCTTTTCTTTCAAAAGATTTTATTTTTAAGTAATCTCTACACCCAACTCAGGGCTTGAACTCACAACCCTGAGATCAAGAGTTGCACGCTCTACCCCCTGAGCCAGCCAGGCACCCCACTCCTGAATATTTCTTAAAACCAGTCATCTCTTCCTCATCCTTCTAGTTTTCTCATTTGTGAGTTAAGTAGATATTTTACCCAGGCTAAGTATATATTTGTACAATGGTTAAGGTTTTCAGAGAAAAGCGGACCTTTGTATGAGATCTGTGAGATCTAAAGAATGATAGGGGGAAAACATCCCGGGCAGAGGTGACAGCATGTGCAGAGGCCCTGTGGTAGGGAGTGTGGCACACTGGAGAAACAGAAAGGTGTGTGGCCTCCAGCATCTGTGACTAGAACACCTGCTATATCGACATCATGACGTGGCTGTCAGGTCCCTCCTGTCTGTCTCAGACACATGCAATGGCTGTGTCCTAGGAACACAGAATTGGTCCCCTAGGGTGGGACAAGGAAAACTGTGTTTCCTGGATTATGTGGTTGCACTTCCATGTCACCTTTCTCCAGAAATTAGAGAGGATCCAGGTGAAAAACAGTTGGCAAAGTCACAGTGCTCGAGGGGGAGAAGACCCCTTGGGGGGACGACACCCCCAGATGCCAGCCTCATCACGCAGCACAGAGGAGAATCTTGAACTTTGGGCATCAACAGCTCAGTGCCAGGCCCTCTGTCAATCCCAGTGCCTTCTGTGGCCTGGTCCCCCTCCACCGTCTGCTCGTTCACCAAATCAAAGTGGCAAAAACACCTGCTCACAGAAGTCTATATGGTAATAGGATGGTAAACTCTGCACACTGTCACCAAAAACATCACTCTACACTCAAGTCTGACATCAGCCTCCTGAGAACAGGGGGTTTTTCTCTCTCACAGTGCAAACAGCCCCAGCACCGATAGCAGAAGACCCCGGCTGGAGGCTGGTAATGAACTACGTGACCTTGGACAAGCTGTTTAACCTGCTTGAGCCTCAGGGTCCTCCTCTGGATATGATAATATTCCTATCTCATTAAAAGGCTCAATGATCATGGATAAAAGCACATTATAGATTACAAAACTACAAGATAAACGTGTTATTTTCATAGCTGTTATGATTATCAGACGCTATTTTTAAAAATACCACAAGGCTTTGTTGACGAAACAGTACAATGCTATTTGAAGGTTGGGCAAAATTTCTACATAAAAATGTAAAGCCAAGACGACAACCAGACAAAAACATGGCAAGCACACAAGGTAGAACTATACAAGCTTTAGTCACGCAGGCTGGCAGGCACGCTCTCTGGAGAGATGCTCTGTCTGGCACTGTGCTGGGCACTCACCTGCTTCCCCTTGGGCATTCAGATAATAACGCACAGAAAACTTCAGCTCATTCATCAACATGGTTGGTTTTTTCAGAGGAGCCTACCTTGTGGGGGAATCTGAATATTTCTCTAAAATTATTTGCCAGGAAGGGAAAAGAGCTTCATCAGTCCCATTCATTTCACCAGGCCCCCACGGAGGAGTTCACGTTCCCAGTATTACGTAACTTACTTGTCTCAAGATACTACCACTAATATTGATGGGTAATCTATTTTTTTTAAGATTTTATTTTTTATTTATTTATTTTAGAGAGAGAGAGCACAAGCAGGGAAGGGGCAGGGGAAGAGGGAAAGAGAATCCCAAGCAGACTCTGCACTGAGCACAGAGCCTGACACGGGGCTCGATCCCAGGACCCTGAGATCATGACCTGAGCCAACTGATGGGTAATCTTTTAATATTTTTCTTATTAGACCTGTAATAACACACAGTACATTCCACATTCTTCTGAATCCAGGATAATAAAAGAAGATGAGATATGTAGCGGGAAATATGACTGGTGCACACAGCATCAATTCTCAGCCCCTGGTTTGTAATATCTCAGGATATGCACTATATCAAAGAGAAATGTGAAATGCTAAAAAATAAAAAAATCTTCCAGACATAATTAATTCATTTTAACTTACTTCATATGCCTTGCTGATCCTTTATGATGGCCATCATAAGTTCAGACAGTGAGGATCTTTGAGGCATCTAGCCCACAAGAGACATGCAATAATTATTTTTTGAATCAATGAATCCCAAAGTAGGTGGACTTGGAAAGAGGCGTTCAAGAGCCTGCCACTAGAGGGCAAAAGAGAGTAAAATGTCTTAGCATATAATTTTTTGTTGTTTAAACCTGGTCTCAATTTGAGACTCCACTAGAGAAAAACCTAAAAAAATACTACTTGAAGCTAAAATTGGACATCTGGAGTTTTTCTGATTAAATTCTGGTGAAACTTTCAGGGCTGACCTAAGAGTTCTGGGGACCTGTTTAAAATGGAAATAGGTTACCAGGGGTGGGTAACATATTAATACCCACCAACCATTAACTCCCAAATAATTCATCAGCTGAGCTAGCAATGGGCAAGGCCCTGGGGCATGGGGCTCAGGCTGAGTGAGTTTCGAATGAGAGGAGAGGAGAATGCAGGAGCTGGGACCTCTACGAACACACCTGTGGGAGCACCTTTTGTCTTCATCATGGTTCCTAACCCCTGTTCTGTGCATCTAGGAACTGTGGCTCCCCAATTAAGGAAGAGACTCTCAATGAATGGCTTCACCATCTTCCCCACACCTGCTTTGGACCCCGGGGAGTCCAGAGACCGCCACCCACCATTTCTACATCCACTGTGGTTCAGACCCTTCCTCCCTGACCCATCCCCTATCTTCACTCCCCCTGCATACTTTGACCATCAAGAAGCTGTTAAATCTCAAATGCAGTCATTCCCTCCTCATCCCTGCATCCCATTTCAAATCTTTAAAAGGTTCCATATCTCTTAAATATGGAAAAAATAAAATCCAAGATAAAAAATATAACTAAATAGATTAACCACGACACTCGCCCCACCCCCACCTATACCTGGACCTATTTCCTGGGATCCCCACGCCAGCATCCCCATACCACACAGAAGGATGTGCAGAAGGATGCCCCCCCACCCCTGTACCAACAACATCCAGGCCTATAGTGCTTGGTTCTCCCCAACCAGCTGAGCCTCTGAAGACCCAGCCCTATGTCACTCTTTGAGAAGCCTTCCTGACCCCCACGACCTCCCTAAGGATAGACCACTCTCCCTTTAGCCCCCAACTCTCAGTTCAGTCCACCTACATGCTCTGTGGGGGAGTTCCTTCAGGGTAGAGTCCACGTTTGATGATTTCTGCCCAGTCCATGGCCTAGAAGAGAACTGGCCTCAGGGATGGGGCTGGGGGCGCTGGCTTCTTGAAAGCGGCTGCTATTAGAGGAAGAAATGTCAAAAACGAATTCTGCCCCCTGACAGCTTAGCAGCAGGCTTGTCTGAGCAAGAAGGACTGGGCAAGAGTGGGGTCTGGCAACCTCTCCATAAACAGGGCTGACAGTACACAGAGCCTACCCAGCACGGCAGGTTGTCACGGGAACTCAGAGCTGCTGTTTGCAGGGGCTTTTTCCCCATCCACGTACACCTTTGCCCTGCTCAACAGAGAGGGACAGCCTGGGAGTAAAATGAGAGGCCCCAGCAAGAGATGTGGAGCAAGGGATAGATGATCACAGTATCCCCTCTGCACCCCTCACCTCACTGCCTTGACTTGCCACCCCTCCTGCAATTATAAGGAAACTCAAAGGGTTTTATATTTCACCCGTCCAGGGGCTCCATGTTCAAACCTAGAATTTCCAGAGGACGCTTATAACTTGTCAAACTTTCCCCTTTCAAAAAGTCATGCTCCTGAGACGCCTGGGTGTCTCAAGTTAGGTGTCTGCCTTCGGCTCGGGTCATGATCCCAAGGTCCGGGGATCAAGTCCCACATTGGGCTCCTTGCTCAGCGGGGAGCCTGCTTCTCCCTCTGTCTGCTGCTTCCCCTGCTTGTGCTCTCTCTCTGTCTCTGAAAAATAGATAAATAAAATCTTAAATAAAAATAAAAAACAAAAAGTCATGCTCCTGACGAACTTGCAAACCATTGTAAGCAATGTAGCATGCAAGCTCTTTTGGCCTCTATTTCCCCATTTGCAAAATGAGGAGGGCCAGACTTCATTGCCTTTGATGTCCTGAGTCTACGGTGGATGGTACACAGGGTGGTTTTTAGGGCTCTCGAGTTATTTATGCAAACTCCAAATCAGTAACATCACGAACTGTTGCTCGCTTTTCAGTGCCAAATTTTTACAGTCAGCCAAGGCGTCCTGCACACAGACAATTGAAAAACAACCTCCCCTTTATTCAACCCATAGAACCACACAAAAGAAAAGGGGCCAAGCACTCTCTGCACCACAAAAAGAAAGAAAGAAAAAAAAAGCCCAAACCAGTGAAATCAAACAGAAGGAGGTCCTCCACTCAATCATTTGGTAAAGCTGTTACTTGGTAATGGTATACTCAATATTTACAAATATGTACAAATATTAATAACCCTTAAATGTGACCAGGAAGGAGGTTTAGCTCCTTCTCTCCCGGTCATCCTGGCTTTTTTCCTTTCCCTCCCTGCAGCCAAGAGCAACACTGGCTGGATGCTGGTTCACTTCCCCGCTTTTCCTGGCTGTGGGCTCCCTGGGGCAAAGACCACATCCAGGGCTCTGTGCGGCCACGAGCTCTTTCATGGCCTAAGCAGCTCACTGGCGGAGCCACAGTCAAGCCCCAAGGCCAAGCTGTGCAGCACAGGGACGTTCCAGGCCTTCCTCAAGCCCCCTTTCCCAAATACCAGCAGAGTGCCGGGCGGCCGGTGCTGGGGGTTTCCTTGGTTTGGCTCTTAACTCACACTGTTTCGAGGAATGGCCGATTCAATCATGGCTTATCTTCATGCTTTCGTCCTCGTTGTGGGATTAATCATTTTGGGATCCAGAGGAAGTTATGTCCATGTGTTTATGCCCATGAGCACACAGAGTCCTATCCCTAGCAGACGCCATGAAACAGACCCACATACACAGTTATGCATGTGGGTCTGGGGCCTCATGATGCCTAATGTACATCCATATGGGAAGATTCTCATGCAGCCTTGTTACTAGGAAATCATTAGGACTGACTTCTTGATTATTTACACCTGGTGCTTTCCATTAGCTCAGCCAACAGATTAAGTGCAACAAGGATTCTGAAGACTTTTTTTTAATCAAAAGTCTTTTTTTTAAGATTTTTATTTATTTAAGAAAGCGTGAGAGAGAGAGAGAGAGAGCACAAGCAGGGGGGAAGGGGAGAGGGAGAAGCAGACTCCCCACTGAGCAGAGAGCCCAATGTGGGGCTCGATCCCAGGACGCTGGGATCCGGACCTGAGCTGAAGGCAGACGCTTAACTGACTGAGCCACCCAGGCGTCCTAACCAAAAGTCTTTTAATCAAAGACATTTAGCTTATCACAAATCATCCTTGCCTACTCATCAAATCAATTACTTTGAGAAATACTACTCAATTACACACTAATTCCAAAAATAACCTCCACGTAATAGGAAGAAATATTTTCAGGTCGTATTGCTCTTCCTCTACTTAATTAAAAATAACGAGCCTTTACTGAAGGAAACATAACACACACATAAACAACAATGGAGAGATCTCTACGTGTGGTGTGTTTAGTCCATAGTAAGCAAGTCCTGCTCTGCTCCATGAGTTTGAACCCCGACTCAGCCATGGACTGGCTGTGTGACCCTGGGCAAATAACTTAACCCCTCTGAGTCTCTGCTTTCTGGGCCATAAAAGGAGGCCGAATAGTGGCAGTATCATAAGCTGGTTGTGAAGTGTCAAGGAAAAATTCCTGTCAAACGCTTAACGCAGAGCCTGGCCTATGGTAAGGGCTTCAAAAATGTTTGCTCTTGTGATTGTGAATGTTATTATTACCCATCTACAAAGAGCTTCCCATATAACTTTAGCAATGAGTTCTTAGTGTATCACATACACTTTTTTTTAAAGATTTTATTTATTTATTTGACAGAGAGAGCACAAGTAGGCAGAATGGCAGGCAGAGGGAGAGGGAGAAGCAGGATTCCCGCTGAACAGAGACCGACGCGGGGCTGGATCCCAGGACCTGAGATCATGACCTGAGCCGAAGGCAGACATTTAACCGACTGAGCCACCCACACTCTTGCAAAGGCCAGTTTGAGGCAGAGTTACAGTAAAGCCCAAGGTGGGGCCCTCTTTTTCTTAAGAGGGAATCCTCCCCCAATTATATATGCGGCAGGCCCCACAAAACCTGGATCCTTCTCTGGTCACAGGTAACAACTGATGCTCACTGAACATCCCTCCCTGGTAACATTCCTCCCCACTTCTGGCTGTGATGCTATCACTCCTGATTCATATTTTTTCCTTACTGGGTAAATAGAAGCAAGTTTTTTTCTGTATGTAAACTTTATATAAGTGGAATCATACTGTGTTATACTTAACCGCCTGCAATTGTCTATTTGATACTTTACATGTTTGAGATTTATCCGTGTTGATACATGCAGGTCATAACTGCTTTATGGTACTTGATGGTATGGTTATAATAGCAATTTATTTGTGAATTTTCCCGCTAATGGATATTTATGCTGTTCAAAATTTTTTTGCTGTTACAAACAATGTTGTGATAAACACACAACCATTATTTGGATCTCGGGCCCTGCACTAGCCAGAGTTTCTCTAGGGAATCATGACAGATGCTAATGCATCCTTTTGTCCTTACTGACAGAATCCAACATGCTGCAGTTAAACATTCTCACCTTCCCAAACCTCCCTGCAGCTATGGAAGGACACACACTTCTGTTCTGGTCAAAGATGTAGACAAAAATCCGCTGAGGATTCCCGAAGGCCTTGACTTCCCTGCTTGAGTGCTGGCCCTCCCTTCCTCTTCCTCCCCAGCTGGAACATGGGCATGAGGGCAGGAGATGAGCAGCCATGGTGCGAACATAAGGACAAAAGCCCCACGAAGCAGACAGCAAAGCGAGGAAAGACTCGAACTGTAGCCAGTCAGATTATTTAGGTGCTAGATTAACCTCTTCCTACCCTCAGTACTTCTTGTGTATAATAGAAACTATTTCCCCACACAAGATGCATTAGTCTTATAGTCTTATATCCTAAAACCCTAAGTGAGATTCTTAAATTAAATAGATATATACATGTATATATATATTTATAAATATATATATATTTATTCTAATGACAAGATTTTTCGGTCATAAGTGTCAATAGTCAGAAGAGCCAAAACGGAAAGTGGAACATGCATCCAAACACGTTCTGAGGGCTTACGAAGAATGAGAGAGCAACAATGGTAACAGCAAATACTCAAAATGTATTTATTTTTGTGCTAGGCGCTCCTCTAAGCCCTTCACACCTATTACTTCAATTAAGTCTCAGAAGGGTAAGTACTATTACAGCAAGGCTGTTCAGTAACTTGCCAACATCACAAAGCTGGTGGGGGGGGCAGAGCTGGGACTTGTGAGCCTAGCACTGCAGGGAATGTGTCAGTGTGGCAGGCTGAAAAACGGCCCCCCAAAGATGCCCATGTCCTAATTCCCAGGACCTGTGAATGTATTACCTTGCACGGCGCAAGGAACTTTGCTGCCGTGATGAAGTTAAGATCTTGGGGTGGGGAGAGTAGCCCGGATTATCCAGGCGGGCCTGACATTATCATCAGGCTCCTCTAAGAGGGAGACGGGAGGGTCACAGTGGAGCGGTCGTAGGAGACATGAGGGAAGCAGAGGGTGGAGACACAGGGAAGGGGCTATAATCCAACGAATGCAGGCAGCCTCTCAAAACCAGAGAAGGCAAAGAAACAGATTCTGCCCCAGAGCCTCCAGAAGGATCCAGGCCTACCGACACCTTGAGGGGTGCCCCATGAGACAGATTTTGGACTTTGGACTTCCAGAACTGTAAAACAATAAATGTGTGTTGTTTGAAACCACTGCCTGGTTTCATGGGTTACAGCAGCCATAGGAAACAAACAAACACGGTTGATAACTCTGACACACACACACACACACACACACCCCACAGGCCGTGCCCTCCAGAAGTCCATTCACCCAGAGAGGGAGACAGACAAGCCATTACCTGCTCTTAAAGACTAGATGGAATGAGGTTCACAGACCCCCGGCCACAAAGGGCTGTGGGAACGGGGTGGGGGGTGGGGGGGCAGAGAAAGTGTCTGGTCCACGCATGTGGGCCCCTGACCATCCCAGAAGAATGTCCTTGTCACCTACAACTGGTTACAAAACCCAGGAAGATCATGACAGCCTGGAGCCGCTTACTAACGGACTTGTCAGGGGACTCGGGGGACTCGTTTTCTCATGGATCCACCCTGATAATGCTTCCGCCCTTGTAAGAGACAAAAACTTGGCAAGGGAAAGGCAACACCCTCTGAGCTTCCTTCCTGGAACCCTCCAGTGGCTTGTCTGGATTTACCAGCCGGGTCTCCCTTCCATTCCCTTCGGTTGGGCTCCCGGTGCCGACAGACAGCCGATGCCTGACATTTCCTCTTTCTCTGGCCAAGGTCAGGCACATAAACAAACTAATGTAAGAGCCAGCACCATCTTCCACCCACAGATCCCCTTTCAAGTAACTGTCTCCTGCACGCACCAACCCTCCCCAACATCTCACCCCGGCAAACCCGAGAACCTGAGGGTTCACCATGCACCCAGGTAATAGTATAGTCCACGCAGTCCCTGAGATAAATGGGGGCACAAAGAAGGAATGGATCACCCTCTTTATAGGATGTCTTCTTCAAATCCACAAAGGAGGGGTGCTGCGTGGCTCACTCAGTTGAGCATCCAACTCTTGGTTTCAGCTTGGGTCATGATCTCAGGGTCGTGAGATCAAGCCCCACATCCGGCCCTGCGCTCAGCATGGAGTCTGCTTCAGAGATTCTCTCTCCCTCTCCTTCCCCCTCTGTCTCTCCCCCCACTCATGTGTACTCTCTCTCTCTCTCAAATAAATAAATAAATAAATAATAAAGAAATAGATAAATAAAATCTTAAAAAAAAATCCACAAAGAAGCCCAGCCCTTCCTAAAATGTAGACCATACAAAGTCAAAATTTCAAGCTATACTGTTGGGCAAAAGAGACTCCACTTTTGCTGAGGGTGCCTTCAGAATTTGGGAGATGGGAAAATGTAGGAATGACTAAAGAGAAATGACAGTGAGCACCTGTTAAGCACTTCATCTTGATGATCGTAACAATCCCATGTCATAGAGACTACCATCATCCCAGTTTGACAGATGAGGAAATTGAGGCATGACCACAGACAGGAAGCGGCAGAGCAGAATGAGGGCCCAGGAAAGCAAACAGTACCTTAAGCAGTCAAAGTGTCTGCCGTCTTGAGTGCTGCCTTCACACAGTCAAATGGGATGACAAGGGCAAAAGGGGCATTCCCAGGGAGAACTGTGTTCATTGCACAACAAAAAAGCCTCAGCATGAATCGGAGTCACAGGGAAGTCCCCTAAATAATGCAGCATTCCAGTAGCTGGACAGTCTGCCCCTCCTGTCCATTAGCCCCAAGACCTTAATTATCCATGTCCAGCAGCTAAGTGTAAAGATTTAGAGCTGCAACTTGAGTCCTTAAAGGAATGAGGGCATCGCCTCCACAAGGCTCTGCTCCCTAATATGTAGAAGGCAGAGAATGTTACTAGTGTGCCCAGCACAGGGCCTGCTCCTTATACCATAACTTGGCACATAAAGGGAAGGCTGTGGGATAAAAATAACCCCTAGGGCTTACTTGCCCAACATCTTCTAGTGCACAAAATGCTTTACATATATCATCTCATTTGGGGTAACTTCCTGGTTAGGACATCAGCAGCACACGTTAGGAGAGACAAATGCACAACACACACCCCCCAAATAAGTCACTAGCTTACCTATAACACCGTACGTCGATGAAGGCCAAGCACCCTGATCACTGTCAATAAAGTCATCCCTAGCACCTGGTGCACAGCTGGGGCTTAATCAGTGTTGAATGAATTCTAAATAAATAGGAACCACTTTTAATAGGATCTGCCACGTTCTTTGCTGCCTTGAGCCACACAAAGCAAGTGTATATATAGAAACCACCCCGGGCGCACATCCAAGTAACGTGAGCGCAAATCACTGAGAAGTCTGGGTATGTCCACACCTGCTGGGAGAGCTCCCAGCTGTTGGTGTCAAGGACCAGTGTGAAGTACACGTGGAACAGCCACATGGACGAGACAGACTTCTCTTGTTTTTAAACAAACCATCAAAGTGGCTCATGGCTTCCCACCAAGAAACCCCACACCTTCGGCGGAGAGACAAGGAACTCATTAGGCAGAGCGGCATCCTCCGTTCTCCGCTGTCAACAGGCATCATCCGGGCCATCAGAAAACAGCTCCCAGGAGCCCACATGCTGACAGGTGGCATCCGGGGACGATCAGATTTCTATCAGTAGCGACACATGGCATTTCTTGCTGGCTCCCATTCAGGACCCCACTCCACCCCCAATAGGCAGCTCGCAGCTTCTCATACTTCCTGAACAATCAAGCCTTTAAGAAAACGGCCATGTATTGGGAGCACACACAACATGACCAACACAATCACAAATTCAGTGTGCTGCCTGCCCCAGACGGGACGGGCCCCTAGACGTGGCCACGATTTCTGGTGCCCCCGCTCTCAAGGAGGTGCCCACAAATCCGTCTCTGCCCCAGACAACAAACCCACATCCACCCCAGCCCATGAACACCACAAGAATCTTCCTTCCAACATTCAGAGAACAACCCTCCCTGGCTGAGTGTTCCCTCAGCTTCACGGCGCCACCCGGCTTAGGACAGCTGAAGTTCAAAAACCACTGACCTGTGACCGGCCAGGTTATTCCATTTACACAAAGTCAGAAGTCAGGATCGTGGTCTGCACCCCCAACCCCCCCCCATGGAGGGGGCCACGGGCAACAATTCTGGGGCACTGCTCATGCTCTGTCTCCTGATCTGAACGCAAAGGTGTGTTCCGTGTGTGAAAACCCAGAGAGCTATATGGTTATGTGCAACCTCTTCTGCATGTGTGTTATTCGTCTACAAAAAGTTAATAAATAAACTGTTGATTCACATGAATTCTGTTTGTTCTGGAACTTTAGAGATTGGAGGTGGGGGGGGGCATCAATTACACCATACGTCAGCCACATAAATCACAGTCTTTCTTTCTCAATAGCCTGAAAAACCAGTTGTTCCCGCTGCTGAGAGCCACAGATGGTGCCGATTTCAGAAACACTTCCAACAACCCTGAAGGAAAGGTGACCACAAAAGGGCTGCAGTGGCGCACGCTTCCTGCTGAGCCTGAGCTAGAACCAAATTTGTTTCTTCCAAGATCGGGCTTGGGAGAGGGACCCCTTGGTCTTCCAGATGAAGACAGGCAGCCAGCATGGCCTGCAGAAACTCCTATTTTTGAAACAGCCTGGCCGGTCACAGGAGAGGGATGCTTTGACTGTAACACACATTGTTTTTGAAAATAGAGGCCAGGCCTGCAGCGCCCACCCCACCCCTCCACATTTACCTCCTTGCTTAGGCTCTTCCTAGCTGGCCAGGGACGGGTGTGTTCCAGGAACGCTGCTGCTCATAGTCACCCTCCTGGGGCCTGACAGTTGTTCCTGGATCCTGATCAATTTCCTTCTAGAGACTGACTTTGGTGTTTGGGGTTCACGCTGCAGTAACTTGCAAAAAACTCTCCTTTTTACGAGCAGACTGAAAAGCACATGAGTACACGAGTCTCCTGCAATGCACCACCCTCTCCCCCAATCCCGCCCCCTCCTCTCCTGCAAAACAGGAAACATTCATTTCTGAGCTCCCTGGTCAGACAGTCCTTTGGCCACACCAGCCATCTAACAGATGCAAATGTCTCATCACCTTATCCCAGCAGGGCCTCTGGGTTTGCAGCCACAGTGCAGAGGCAGCGTGGTCTTTTCCAGCCAAAGGACAAGGCTGACTTTGGCCTGACATCGTGGCGATTATCCTAGCCTGCTCTGTGCTAAGATCTCCAAAATATTTTAAACTGTATAGATTCTTGGGCAGAAAATTCTGTTGAACCACACTGGATGTACTTTCCTAGAACAGCTCAAACTTTGGCAAAATTAAATCCAGGCACTTTTCAGTATGATGACTCTGAGGTGGCAGCTCTGCCAAGAACAGCCTCTTCTGGATACGTGCAAACGTCCTGGAGTCAGCCGAGAATGGAGACCATGTTCATGCTTCCTGGGGCCCCTTCCTCCTGCTGCCACTCTGCTAGTAGCTCCAGAGTCAGGATGCCCCTGCCACCTGCGATAAAACTCCCATCCAACAGCCCTCGTGGAGGCCCAACACACTGTCTGGGTAACACTGGGGGGTGGGGAGAGGGAGGGCCTGTGATAGGAGCCCCAGAGACCTGGATTCAAATCCAACTCCGGAATCATGAATAAGTCCTGTCTCTCTGGACCTCAGTTTCCTCATCTGCAAACCCCACAGGCACAAGCAGATCATGTCTTAAGTCCCTTGCAAGCTGGTGGCTTTTCAATTCCAGCCCAGAGATGTAATTTAAAGGGTTCTTTTTTTTTTTTTTTTTTGCAAACATTTCAAACTCCAGAGTGCTTTCAGGAGAATCTGGAGATTTTATAGTAAGATCCCGATTTCTGGATTCTCTTAGGAAATCAGCAGATCTGGTCACAGTGCGCTTGCATTCCCAACAGGAGGCAGGAACTGGAAAGGGGAAACAGTCCCCAGGACAGGGAACAAACTGCCCATGCTGGTGCTTTCATGGTCAGCCCTGGCGGCCCTGTGAACATTTCAGTTTGGGACTCCTGTTCATCAGTCTGGCTTATTTTCTTTCTTTCCCTTTAACATATTGCTTAACTTTCTCACTTTTCATTTCAGCTGGAAGACTCATGAATAAATTCTGAGGTCAAAATATTTCACAAATAGTCCAGATCATCTGTTCAGTGGAAATCCACAGAGTTGGGGGCCTATGCCCCCGGCCTGCCAGCAATTCTCATAATCGACCGTCCAGGGACCCAGAGCTGGTTTAAAAGTCCTCCCCTGACCCTTTGACCTCTGTGGGCTGTCTCGTCCAACCCCTCGACCCACCCCTCATCCAGGTCCCTCAGCCCCTGAGCCAGGGACACATGTTTGGGAGCTGGGACAGTGACGTCGGAGGCGGGCGGGTTTCGTGGGAGGTCAGAACCACATCTGCATTTTGTCATCCTTCTGGACAGGCCAGCATGCGCAGCATTGCCTGTGGGCCTGCCAAGTCGCTGGAGCAGTTCAAACAGCAAGCGAGCCACGTTGCAGCCAGACGCGAGGATGAGAGGGCTCGGAGAAGAGGCTCAGCCAACTCAGTTGTGTCTGCGTGACGCAAGGCAGGTAGCAGGGGAGGACGTCGGAGCCCATATCCTCAAAGGAAACACCTCAGCCGAGAGGCTCAGGAATGGGAGCTCTTGTTCTCAAACCAGTCACGTCTTGTTGGTAATAATAACAGTGTGGGGACAATGACAGTGACAACAGCAGCAGCATGACAGCTAACACGTGGTGAGCTCTTCCTCCGTGCCAGGTGCTGGCGGTATTATCATACTGCTTTAAAGGAGAGGAAACTGAGGCCCGCCAAGGCCACAGACTTGAATAAGATCACCAGGTAGCAAGTGCCGGCTCAGGAACCAGATCCCAGGCAGCTGCCTCCTGAGCCCAGCCTCTCCCACAGGGCTCCCAGCTGCTCATCCAACGTGCGAGCACCATTGCACTGGGCCTGGATGCTCAGGGTTCAGTGATACCAGCTCCTCTCTGTACTGTCTTCATTAAAAAATCACAGTGGAATTTATTTGCACGTGCCCTCCTTGCTGCATCGTAACTATGTATATTGACATCTAAATACACAGGTCACTGCCGAGGGCCATACACAAAAACCACGCATGCTAGTCTTTAGGTGGAGTTTGGAGGGTTTTTAAGATTAATTTTGGCCATTTGCGATCTATACCTTACTCACCAGCTTTAGGTGTGCAAACCACCCCCCTTGTCTTTGGCCCCATTCACAGTAAAGGGTCTGCTCCCTCAGCACCCTGACTCCCAAGAGCCCTAACCATCGTTAGGCAGAAAGGATCCCAGAATTTGTGAAAAGGCCTGAATAACGGGAAGGGTTCTCATGAAGAAAAGACACAGGCTGTTTTACAAAATGTACTTTACTCCAAGGAAGGAACGTTTGGGCCCTCACTCACTGTCTCTCACTCTTAATTTACACACACTCCAATAAACTTAGGAAGAACAGATGAGAAGCTGCAAAGTTTGAAGAAGGAAATGAGCAAAAGAACAGGGTCCTAACAGGTGACACAGGACCTCCAGGAAGGTGACCAAAAGGAAACTTCAAAGCAGGATTTGGCACCAGGGACAAGCTTTCGCTCCCCAGCTCTGGTGACGGGGTGCATGGCTACTTGCAGGTGCCATCATGAACTTGCAAGCTGCCGACATGGGAAGCCGACAAGGAAAGGCGAGGCTGGGATCCGCGTGCCCTATTTAATAAAACACGGAAGCGTGCAGCCTAATGAAGAAACACAAGCACAGTTTTAAAAAGAGTTATGGGCATCAGGAGGTTAAAGTTAAACCACCTGGAGGGGCGCCTGGGTGGCTCAGTCGTTGGGCGTCTGCCTTCGGCTCAGGTCATGGTCCCAGAGTCCTGGGATCGAGCCCCACGTCAGGCTCCCTGCTCGGCGGGAAGCCTGCTTCTCCCTCTCCCACTCCCCCTGCTCGTGTTCCCTCTCTAGCTGTCTCTCTCTCTGTCAAATAAATAAATAAAATCTTTAAAAAAAAAAGAACCTGGATCCTGGGGCGCCTGGGTGGCTCAGTCGTTAAGCGTCTGCCTTCTGCTCAGGTCGTGATCCCGGGGTCCTGGGATCGAGCCCTGCGTCGGGCTCCCTGCTCAGCGGGAGGCCTGCTTCTCCCTCTCCCACTCCCCCTGCTTGTGTTCCCTCTCTAGGTGTGTCTCTCTCTGTCAAATAAATTAATTAAAAAAAAGTGATGGGGCGCCTGGGTGGCTCAGTCGCTAAGACTCTGCCTTCGGCTCAGGTCATGGTCCCAGGGTCCTGGGATGGAGCCCCGCGTCGGGCTTCCTGCTCCGAGGGAGGCCTGCTTCTCCCTCTCCCACTCCGTCTGCTTGTGTTCCCTCTCTCGCTGTGTCTTTCTTTGTCAAATAAATAAAATCTTTAAAAAAAAAAAAGTTAAACCACCTGGAAACTTACACGGACATGCTGGTTCTGAGCACAAGCTCTCAAACCAGAATCTCACTTTTTCCTGCTCTAAAAAGGAACTCTCTGAAGAGTCCCCACCTGGACACACTAAGGACAGCAGTTCACGTTTGATACTGAGGCACCCCCAACCCCACCCACCCACTGACAAGTAGTGTCTCCTCCATTGCCCCCAGGCGACGTTCGGCAACGTGCAGAGATATTTTTGGTTGTCACAAGTTGGGGGAAGGTGTATTATGGCATCTAGTGGGTACAGGCTAGAGACGCCGCTGAACACCCTACAATGCACAGAACAGCTATCCTGTCCAGAATGTCAGTGGTGTCGAGGCTGAGAAACCCAGATCCAAACCAAAGCAAAGGTGGTGGGTGAAGGTTTGACATCAAGAAGAAAGGTGTCCCAACACCTATCATGAAGTTACCTGCTGTGTGACCTTGGACTTTGGTCCCTTCACCTGTACAAGGGGATGACCAGTCCCAAATCCTGAATGGGCTCTGCTGGAGCTTAATGAGACCTGGTTTTGGCAAGTGCTTGGTCACAGGTCTCGCTCTGTCATCATCCCCCATAAGGCTTTCAGAGTCTCTGACTCGCACTGAGGCTAAAGGAGATGGAAAGAGAAGCAGTGGAGTCTGGTTAGGTGGGAGGGGCAATGTCCCCAATGGTGAGCACAGACTGCCCCGGGTCCTGCGTGGACTCACTGAGGATGTGACTCCCTGGTGGAGTGACAGTGCACTCTAAGGGAATCCAATGGGCCTGGGACATCACTACTCCTCTCAAGTTATGCCAGGTCGATGGGGTTGATGATGATGGGCTGGGGTGTCCAGGGCAGGGCATCAGCTCCATGAGCTGCCTCAAAACCCAGGAACTGCTACCATTCCTACAAATAACACAGCCATAACAGGAATAAGAATAATGTCCAACATCTATTGAGCACTTAACCTGTGTGTGGCCAAGAATCAGGCCCTCTTTGTGGGTGATCTTATTTAATCCTCACAACCACCGTCGGAAGTGGGTAAGATGATTATCTCCATTTTGCAGGAACTAAAGTGATTTGTCCAAGCCCCCCCCAGCTCAGACATAACTGGCCTTCACACCCAGAGCTCAGATGCCACAGTAGAGCCTTAAGCACAATAGCACCCTCCTCCAGAATTGTACCACTTCGAAGCATCACCAACTGGACTGCCATATTCTAGAAGAAAGCCAGGAACCAAGCTGATACCATAATTTCAATTAAAATAATTAGTGTGTATGCATATGCATACCAATGCAAGAAGGACATTTCCTGCAGTATTCACTGACTAACAGTGTTTACTGATGAGTGGTAGAATTACACGTGATTACTTTATTTCCTCTTTATATTTTTCTAAACTTCTCAAAGCTTTTATAATCAACACAAATAGTTAATAATAAAAAACTTACAAAAGTAAAAATTTATAAAATTTGCTTTTTTAACTTACTACTTTTTAGCAAAAAATCTACCAAACAGCCTTAAATTATTGTCTAGACCAGAAGTTGACAAACTATGGTCTGCCTGTTTATGTAAATAAAGTTTTATTGAAACACAGCCACACCCATTCATTCACATAAATGACTGTGCCTGCTTTTTGCTACACCGATCGAGTTGAACAGCTGTGAGTAGACACATAGGAACATTACATCCCCTTTCTAATCTGGCCTAAGATGGACCTCTTACTTTCACACTTCAATGTCTCCTCACAGTGTGTCTCTCCTTGTTTTGCTATAGCCCAAATTGGATATAGCAGGAAGCGAATGAGGCTGAAGCCCCTCCTTAGAAAGGTATGCATATGGTCTTATGCTTTTATAAAATTTGGACAAGGATATTTTTGAATTATTTTTCTTGAAGAAGCTCCCCCCCCCCCCCGATTATGTTTCAGACTGCTCAAACCTGGATCCATCCCTACCTAAAGCCCCAGACACTTCATCACCCTTATTCCAATATTTTTAAAGATTTTATTTATTTATTTGAGAGAGACAGAGAGACAGAGAGCACAGAGGGAGAGTGAGAGGGAGAAGCAGACTCCCTGCTAAGCAGAGACCCCAATGTGGGACTCAATCCCACAACCCTGAGGTCATAACCTGAGCCAAAGGCAGACACTTAACCAACTGAGCCGCCCTTATTCCATTTTTAAGACCACAGCGTGTTCGGTGGTGAGAAAGGTCTGGTCTTACCAATCCCCAAGCAGCTTTAGGCAGGATGAGCTCTTTGGAATTCCAAGCCCCCAGATGGCCAACTCCCACAGACCAAAGCAGCTACCCTTCAATATACAGCTCCGGAGACCATGGGGAAGGGGACCCCCACCCCCACCCCCGGGCCAGTCCTCAGGATCCACCAGGAAGCTCAGAGCAGACCATCCAGACAGAGAAACCCTGATGGCACCCACACTCACGACAGGAAAAGAGTAACACGCCAGCTCACACATCCTGTCTCTCAGCCATTCGTTACCGCCACTGAAATCCCACTAGCCAATGTAATTTATGTATTTCATGATACAGAGCCATAGCATTTTAAAATGATAAGAGGCAGGTGGATGATGTAAAACTGCTTTCTAAAAAGTCAAGTTGGTCACAAGAACAACAAAAAAGGGGATCAAATCACATAATGTGTGCACAAATATCTTATTGTTTATTTTAAAAACTTCTTCCAATTCAACCCGTTATGGTGGGGCACTTATATCAATCCAGAGCCTACAGAGCCCAGTTGTCCAATCAAATGCCCATCCACGCCTTAACTGTCAGTGGATAGAGTCCTTCACTTTTTAGCTCCTGGTCTATTCTTATCTCATCTTTCTCCACGGTGGGGGAGGGGGCGTCTTCGTGGAGTGCAGCTGGTGGTTTTGATAAGCAGGTGTCATGAGTATGAAAATGACCTTGCTCATCAGCTGGTGGGAACCCATCAGACAAGGGAGTTACTGTATCACTGTCTATCAGGTCCCAGCCCCCAAAACAAGGCACAGTGAGGCCTGGGGGTGGGGGCGAGGGAAGCTTTCTCTCTCTCTCTCTCTCATACACACACACACACACACACACACCAGACTAGGGGGGAGTCACCAGACAAAAGGAAACCTGCATAATTTTACCCAGGAGAGGAAAAAGCTTCCACTGAACAGGAAAATTAAAATCTAACAATGAAGATGTGATGAGGTGTTTCCCAAACAGCAGAGATAGACAAAGATAAACAAAGGAGGCTGATCTTTAAGAAAATCAAAGGGAAAGTCTGCATTCTCTGCAGAGCTGGCAAATGCAATTAGGAGAAAGTTGGCGGATGTGGAAGGAGAGGGATGTATATTCACCCAGCTGATTCCAGCATCCAGACAGCCAGGGCCATGTCAATGGCTGTTACTGTACCAGCCACTGGAAGGGGGCCAACACACAGGACATGCTCAGAGGGGGGTCAGAGAATGTCCCCTAACCCAGTTTCCAATTAAATGTGGGTTAACTGGCACTGCTCCTTGCAGCTCAAGGGGCCGATTCAGAGCTGAAAGGAGAGTTTTTAAAAAAAAAAAAAAAAAAGCTGAGCCCGCCAAGCTAGCACCTTTTATTTTCTCCCATCCTTTCAATTGCTCAGCCTGACCCATGGCTAGCTGAGTTGACTCTTTGGTCCTCAAAGAAATGAGCCCTCCCCGCCCCCATCAGCTCCAGACCCAGACACCATCCTGGCACATGTGGGGCTGAACTCCATTCTGCGTTTCCCATGGAGTGGTCACTGCTGCCCGAGGATGAGTCACCCGTGAAAGCCACACATTGTCCCCAACAGACAAAAACGCTCAACCCAGGAGAGTGGTCCATTCACTCTTCTCCAAGCGCTGACCTCTTCCACTCTTCTCTTCCGTCACTGATATAAACCTGAGGAAAGAGCTCTCGGTGACATTCCAGCACAAAGAGAATGCAGACTGTGGAAACCGAGGCCAACTTCCAGCAAGGTGTTTAAAGGCCAAAGAGATATGTAGATCAATTTGTTGGCAGTAATAATAAGTCACATTTATTGCACATCGACGAAGTTACTGGGCTAAGGAGGTATGCTTTACCCATTATCTCATTCAGTCCTCAGAGCTACCCTATAAGGTAGGCCCTATTATTAGCCTCACTTTACATTCAAGGAAACTATAGCCCAGAGGGGTTAAGTGATTTACCCAAGGTTACACCATGCAACAGTCAGGATTTGAATCAAGGCAGTCCATCTCCAGAGTGTTCTTAAATACCATGCTATCGTTATTACTAAACCAATTTAGAACTGTAAAATTAAAGTCATGTTAGAGTGGCACCTGGGTGGCTCAGTCAGTGAAGCGTCTGCCTTCAGCTCAGGTCATGATCCCAGGGTCCTGGGATCGAGCCCCATATCGGGCTAGGGAGCCCTTCCTGCTCGGCAGGAAGCCTGCTTCTCCTTCTCTCACTCCCCCTGCTTATGTTCCCTCTCTCGCTGTGTCTCTCTCTGTCAAATGATTAAATAAAATAAAATAAAATAAAAAGTCATGCTAGAGTGTTCATATCTGGGGGGAGGTTATGATTTTGTCAGCTTACTTTTACATCACTTCTCACCCTCCTGCCCTCCCAAGAGATGCTATAAACTGGCTTTTCAAATATAAAAATGACATGTGCCGGACAATGTGCTGAGCACACAACAGCTGTCATCTCATTTAAACCTCAAGACCACCTATGAGATTGGTGTTAATATGATCCCATCTATAGATAAAGATACTGAGGTTCAGGGAGATTAACAGCCTTGCCCAAGATCATAAAACAGAGCAGGGATTTGAACCCAAGAATGTCAGTTACCAGCACCTACATTCTTTCTACTATATATACCATCTTTCACAGAGTTTCAAGTTTTTCCAGGAAAAAAAAAACCAAGAGTATCATGAAATGAGAGTGAGACCACAGTGGGTGGCTGGCCTATAGCCATGGATCATCTGTCTGGCCTTGAACCTGCATCAGCCCATGACCTTAGGTAGATCCTACCTCTCTTGGGACCTCAGTTTCATCATCTGTGAAGGAGGAGCAAGAGAGTAAGGGGGTCTTCCAATATCACGATTGGACAGTGTGCATTCACAGCAACCTAGAGCATGGAGGGCTCTGTGTTTGTCCTCTATAGATGGTAACTTCCCTCCTCTCTCCTTGCACAAGTCTTTTTTTTTTTTTTTTTTTTAGATTTTATTTATTTATTTGACAGAGAGAGACACAGTGAGAGAGGAAACACAAGCAGGGGGAGTGGAAGAGGGAGAAGCAGGCTTCCCGCTGAGCAGGGAGCCTGATGCGGGGCTCGATCCCAGGACCCTGGGATCATGACCTGAGCTGAAGGCAGATGTTTAACTGACTGAGCCACCCAGGCGCCCCACCTCGCACAAGTCTTTAGGAACAGGTTCCTAACTCTGTCCCTGGACTCAGGTCAGTACACCCAGAAGAGAGTTCTTAGGGACAGCCTGAGGCCAGGCTCTTCTGGGAGGAGGTAGGGAGTGGGGCAAAGCAGGGAGGCTGGGAAGCAGCTAGTAAAGAGTGTTTAAACAAGTACTGTACCTTGATCTGAAGAGCAGAAACATATGTAGAAACTCACTGAGCTTTACCCTTAATTTGACACACACCATATATAAAATAAAGCTTAAAAGATAAAAAGTATTTGAAGAGATGACAAATCGGACCAGGCAAGATTTTGCCAAATTAAAACTTTGTTACTATACACGCTCCACATAAAATATTTAACATCCCATCAAAGATACCCCTTTAAAAGCGTCTACCTTCTAAGTTTATTCTGGAAAGGGGACAATAGGGAATCACCAAGATGAATGATTACATTGGGTGAGTGCATCAATGGTGAGGGTAACCCAGGGAAATCCTTCATTTAACAACCAAATCTCAAAGTGCCCAGCTAGCACCTTAACTCTCTAGTCCTGTTTCCATGTGTAATTCAGTGGAACAAGTAAGGGCTAGAATTTCAGATAGGGACTTAGAATCCCCGTTCTGCCACTGACCTGCTGGGCCCTAGGGCTGGACCAGGAATCACAGCCCCTTGCAGCCTCCCCTCCGACCTATGAAAAAGGACAGCAAAGAACACAAAAGAAAGAGGATCACTGGCCCCAGTGGCATGGACATCGGGTGTTTCTGCCACCATGCATGTGATCGTCCATCTGTGGGTAAAAGTACTTGGTCTTCCCACCCATCCCCCCCTTTCAGTCCAAGGGTTCAGATAAGGCTGAACTTATCCCCCGACCCTCGAGGTCCAGAAGACAGCATGTGTCCCAAGCAGAAAAAATATGAGTCAACTTGGGAAGTCTTGTTGGAACAAGTAGGAATGATAAACTCTCAGTCCACAGCTGTGGGAGAATGTTAGCCTGGAGCTTCTGGGAGGTATCACATAAAGGAAGCCTTCCTGGGAATGAAGCCAACATAGAAGAAAGTGGAGTCAAGGGAAGGAAAGAGTGAGAGCAAAACCAAATAACACTGAGCTCCTGGATCCAGCTATGCCTGAAGCTACCCACTTGGGCTGTCCATTTATATGAACGATATATTCCCTTAATCCAGGCTGAACTGTGTTTCTGTCACTCGGAACAACAACAAATCCTGACTAATGGAACCATTGCATAGAATCACAAGAACTCCAAGCTACACAGGGCACTGGAGGCCATCCAACCAGCGTGCTTTGCACGTATCAGCATTCAGTAGCGGTATGCTGGCCTAACAAATTAATGATTTGTTCATCACTCCAGTTCTGACTTCTCAAACTGAAGTAAAGCTATCCTGTTGACATTATTCTAAACCACATAAAATATTAAACCACAGGATAAACCAACTGCATCTTCACGGAGCAGTAATTCAAATGACGCCAAGTAGGTTGACACGCTTTTTTCTTGAAAGAAATACAGAGCACAACCAAATGTGGCTCACTCCAGGAAGGCAAGGATGGGTCAATATTAGGGAAATCTACCCATGTAATTTACCTCATTAACACGATCAAGAGGAAAAACATATATGTCTCCTTAGATGTCAAGTTGTTAAATTTCAACATTTATTCCTGACTTAAAAAAAAAAAAATCTCTTGGGGCACCTGGGTGGCTCAGTCGTTAAGCGTCTGCCTTCTGCTCAGGTCATGATCTCAGGGTCCTGGGATCCAGCCCTGCGTCGGGCTCCCTGCTCCGCGGGAAGCCTGCTTCTCCCTCTCCCACTCCCCATGCTTGTGTTCCTGCTCTCGCTCTCTCTCTCTGTCAAATAAATAAATAAAATCTTTAAAAAGGGGGCACCTGGGTGGCTCAGTCGGTTAAGCGTCTGCCTTCGGCTCAGGTCATGATCCCAGGGTCCTGGGATCGAGCCCCGCATTGGGCTCCCTGCTCCGAGGGAAGCCTGCTTCTCCCTCTCCCGCTCCCCCTGCTTGTGTTCCCTCTCTCGCTGTGTCTCTCTCTGTCAAATAAATGAATAAAATCTTAAAAAAAAAAAAATCTCTTAACAAAATAGGAATAGAGAGAAACTTCCTTAAGAAATAGACAGCTTAAACTGAGAGCCGGGACTCCTACTGATGTCAGTATGAGGTAAAAAATGACCCAAGATATCACCATTGTTTAACATTATTCAGAAAGCATTTGCCATTCTAATTAGACCAATAAACAGACAGAGTTTCACCAACTGGGAAGGAAGAAGAAGCAAAATTCCATTAACTTGCAGATGATGTGATTATGTGCCTAGAAAAGTTCCTCCCCACAAAAAAATAAAATAAGCTCTAAAAAACAATTAGAACTAGCAGGACAATTTTATAATATTAGTCAACATTAATAAAAGAAATTATTAATCAATAGCTTTCCTATATACAACAAAACAAAACAAACGAGAAAACATAAGTGATTTTTCTAAAACACATTCCTTCTCACACTGTTGTTTCTGTTCCCTGTTTAGTTCCCTGTCCTTACAAAACCTAAACCGAACTACAAAACACTGCAGGGCAGAGACCCCGTTAGAGGTTATCTGGCTCCCGCCTGTGCTGGTCCCCAGTAGATCCCCGAGTTCAGCACAGCGCCTGGCCCACAGCGAGCCTCCATCAGTTCTTGTCCTTGAGGAAGATGCTGGCTCCTGTTCGGACTGCACAAAGGTGGGACAAAAGCCACGTTCAGCTCTTGTCCCAGTCCTGGGGAAAGTCTTCACCTGAGTTCCCATGCTCTCCTCCCACCTAGAGAACAAACACGTCAAGAGTCTCCCCATCCACACCCCAGCAGAACACCCCACACAAAAGCAGCACTTCATAAATGCATCTTGATAATTCTGTGGGCCTGGTGAGCACTTCAACCTTTGGGGGTTCCACACTCCGCCCCCCACCCGCCCCCACCACCCAGCCTCCCCAGCTCTCCAAACCCGATTCTTGGAGTTGAAAAGATTGATTTACCTCCAGGGAAAGTGCCACGCTCTTGCCTGGAAGGAATTTCCTATCTGATTCCCCAGGGGGGAGATTGCCACACATGGCCTCCACCAGCAAGGGCTCGGCGTCAGGACCGAGGCTGCTTTTCACCCAAGACCCGTCCTTCCACAGACTGGGGGCTGGATGAGTTCCATGAACTGGGGTTCCCGGTACCACTTCAGAGTGCTGTGCCTATTCAATGCCCTCTGGTCTGAGTGTTTTTAAACATTTCCCAGGTATGCACTGTGGGCCCTGCTAGGCCCTTCCTTAAGCCCTTCTTGTCCTATGTCTCATACTCTCGAGCTATGACTTATACTCATGTCTCCTTCTACACTGTAAGCAGGTCCACATCCAACTGTATCCCACGGGTGCGTGATGGCGTGCTGAGCACGTGAACGGTACTCAGATAATTGCTGGCTAGTTTCTTTAAGAGACCAGCATATGTTAGCGACACTCACAGGAAAGTAGAGGGCTTGTCTTCTGACAGCTCTTGTTGGTTCTGTGGTTGGTGGGAGAATGATTTAGGGACTGAAAGCGGACTCATGCCATGTGTTTGGTGCCGACCAGGTGCTGAATAACCTAACTAGGCACTGCTTACCACACGGAACCTTCACATCGACTTTAGGACCTAACTACCACTGTTATCCACCGTTCACGGATGGCAAACCAGGACTTGGAAAATGTCAACAACTGAGCCAGGATCACCACCACCTCCCCTAACACCCTCCTGGCAGTTCCCCCTTGTCACTGGGGCCACCCTATAAGAAGGAGAACACCGGGAATTAGGACATGCTGATGGGCTCCCATGATTAGAATGCCCACCCTCCGTGCCTCAGTGGACTATCCTGGCTGAAGGTCAGTCCCACTCCCGGGGCAGACACAGCAGTGCCCCCTAACCCCACACCACTCTATAGGGGGCCTCTGAGCTCCTGTCTGCAGAGAGAAGGTAAGATTCCCAGTCGTATGAGAATAGATGGGGTGGTGAAAAGACTTTCTCCACTGAGCCAGTCAAAGACAGGTTTAAGTCTGAGCCCTATAATTACCTGCGACATTAGGGCAGGTTCTTAAAGCTTTGTTTCCTCATCTACAAAATAGAGGCAAACAATATGTCTTCTGCTCAGTCTCTGTGATGTCTGGAGTCAATGTATATAAAAAGCCCTTTTTTAGGAGGTACCTAAGGAATTAGCAGATACTGTTACAATTTGCCATGTAGAGGATTAGCCCAGGCCCACTAGAGAACTGAAGGGCTTTTTCAGTGTCTTCACAGCCGATCTTCCAGGACCTGTCCTAATCAATACCTTTGGCCAGTGTAAGGACATATAAGGACTTGGTTTGGTGAAAAAAACTGTAACAAAGCAGAACTTGAGGTTCAGAAGCCTAAGTCTATGTCTTGGCTCTTTTATTCCTTGCTAGAGGACCACAGTCTAACCCTTTGTTTCTCAAAATCTCAGTTCCTCATCTGTCAAATAACATCGTCTCCCTTAAGGGGTCTTCATGTGTCTCAAAAAAGATCACGTGTACTGATTAAATTACTTGAACAATAACTTAGTAAGCTGTCTATGGGGTTATGCCAAAGAATGTAATAAGGAACCTACTCTGCTTTCACATTTATTCTACAAATGTTTATTGACTACTTTATCCCAGGCACTGCCCTAAGGAATCAATGAAGACACACAGACCCCCATGCGCCCTCATGGGGCTTATAGTTGTTTTAAACAACATATGAAAAATTTTAGGTTTGAAAGGAAACTCACCCATCAACCAACCCCTTTCTTTGAAGCCAGGGAGGAATCCGAGAAATAAAGAAACACACCCAAGGTCACACACCCGTGTTTGCACGGGAGAGTCTCTGTCTGAATAAAAAACGTTATGAAGATACAGCTTATTCTCAACTCACTCACCAGCAGCCTTATAAATGGGTTGGAAGATTCGTTCCACCTTTTGCCTACTATACTATTTTAAAGTTCCTAATGAAAACAAAACAAAACAAAACAAAAAAATGCTGAACGATTCAAATCCAAAAATCTGTGTTTTGGGTTACTTTGCCTTTCCGTCCTAGGCACATCACTAAAGCTCTGGGAGGAAGCTTCGAGATTTCCCAGCCCAGCATGTCCCCAGTGTGATCTATGCAATAGCAGATGTGGGGGGGCCGCACACTCTACCCTCTCCTGAGAGACCCCTCCATGCACAGTGACTGACTTTTTACAGGTTCTGTTGGGTCCTGTGAGAAAGGCCACATTTAAGTGAGCTTAAGTCAGCAATACCCAGACAAGTTTGGCGACGGGCTGCAGAGCCTACTGCTGTTTGGAAGAAACCATATTCGAATGAGCAGGCTGTGGGAAATACTGAGGGGATCTCTAAGAAGACACCATGGGGAGTGAAGTGCCTTGCCCCAGGTCACAGGGCTGGTGAGTCCAGGAGTTAAGGCTAGAGCCTCAGGTCAGGAGAGGTCACACTCTCCCTTTTGTTGGGTTTCCAGCTTCTCAAGGTCAGCAGCTGAATTTCTGGAGGGTGGAGGAAGTGGAGCGAGCCCCACACAGCCCTGTGGGCAGTGAACAAAGAGCTCGTAAAAATCAGTGACCAAAACAGCTCAAGCCTAAGGACAAGATGGAAGCTGATAAGGAGATCAAGAGAACAACTAACAACAAGGAGCAAGCCTAACCTGCGTATAGGTGAGGGCTCTCAAGCATGCTCCAAATCAGTTACCCCTGAGCATGAAACCCAACACTACTCTGGGGGCAAATCTCAGTTTGGGATACAGCCCTTCATGTCACCACCTAAAAACACTGTTTTCTGGCCAGTTCAGTCCACCGAAGGCGCTCACGGGCTAAGAGCCTACTGTGTGCCGGGCCCCGGGCCAGATGTGGGTGTTCCTGCACCAGGCAAGGCCAGCCTTGCAGGAGAGTAAAGCCCAGCAGAGCGGGCGGGCACAAGGGAGGTGCTCAAGACATACTGAAATATATGAGCGAGCCAGAGATCTTTATTTTCACAAAGAGACCTACATTTGTACAAGGTGAGAGTGAAAGGCCTTTATAATTCCTCATATGAGCATTTTCCCAAAGTGCTTAGGCCTGCTAAGCCGTGAAGGATACTGACTGACTGACCGACTGACTGAACGAATGAATGACCGAATGAACGAATGCACAAACTTAAACCTTTCCATTTCTCCGGCATGGGCAAAGTCCTAACCATCCACTCATTTCACCAGTCCATTTCCAGGAAGGATTTACAAGAAGAACAAGGACTTCTCCCCTCAAAATTTTCCTCTTTGAACATCAGAAATTCCATATGCCTAACTCCACTACAGCACAGCTGAGAAACTGAGGCCCGGCGAAGCAATGTCCATCCACAGTCACTGGTGGCAGCAGAAAACTGAACTCCCCAGGGGCTTGAGCTCCTAGACATCCTGCATTCTTGTGAGTCAGCACCTAGAGCTAGAAGTGGTGAGTCAGGGCTGCTCAGTCAATAGAGGCTGTGTTGAGGAGAGGTCTCCTCAATAAAGTCACGAGGTTAAAAGGCAAAAGACCCACAAGTACTGGAGGGCAGTGTGGTCTGTGGGCAGGGTCTCCAGGGAGCCGCTCTCTTCAGGAAAGTGGGGTGAGCCCCCGGAGACTTGAGGTCCTTCTCGCTGGCCGGCTTTGTCATTTCACCTCACTTCAGGGACCTGTTGTCACTTACTCCACCCCCTACGCTCATCAGTCCAGAAACACTAGTGAGCACCTACTGTGTGCCACACCCCAGGTAAATGATAGTGAGCAAAACAGGTAAGATCTGGCCCCATGGAATTCACAGTCCTATCGGTGAGGCAGACACTAAAAATTGTGTCGACTGATTACCATTTCTAAAACACAAGTCGGGGCGCCTGGGTGGCTCGGTCAGTTGGGCATCTGCCTTCGGCTCAGGTCATGATCTCGGGGTCCTGGGATCGAACCCTGTGTTGGGCTCCCTTCTCTGCAGGGAGTCCACTTCTCCCTCTGCCTCTGCACCCCACCCCCCGCCTCGTGCTGGCTCACTCTCTCTCAAATAAATAAATAAATCTTTTAAAAAAATAAAAATAAAACACAAGTCTGTCCCCATCAGCCTCCTGATAAAAAATCTTCGTAGGTTCCTCACCCTATGTAAGAATAAAAATACACAAACAAACATGAAAAAGCCACCTTTATTAAGTGCTTCCTATATGCCAAGTACTTTACTATGATTAACTCAGGGTGTGCCCCACCAACTCACGCAGGAGATCCTATTATTATCCCCACTGACCAATGAAGAACTAGTTTTCCACTTAACCACTGCTCATAGTGTGTGCCGCCCCCACACCCGACTCTGAATCCTCTAAGAACTCATCTTACCCATCTTTCTGTGTCTGGTACACAGGTAGTATTCAATAAAGGCCCACTGAATGAATAATCAATTGATGGATCAATGGAAAGGTTTCCTTCAAGGCATTATTGGCTAATCAGCTCATTTTTTGGAACAAGTGCTGATCAGTGTTCTAATAACAACACTAGACTAGCCGTAATGTACAAAGGGCCAGAGCCAGACCCAGGACCTGAGCCCGAGGCTTGTCTCTGTGTGAACTCGGACAATCACATCATCACCCTAGGCCAGGCTGCTTAAAACTACTGAAGAGTTTGAAGATGAAGAGCAAGAAATTATAATAATGAGCCTGGGATTATCTGGGTCTAAACTTGCACGTCTCTGAAACATCATGGGAGGGGGCCTCAGGAAGGCCTCCGGAATTGCACACTGCCTGACTTTAGAATGAGATCTAAACTTGCAATTCTAGAATAGGGTGACTGATTGGGCCTATGGGGGCAAGTGACACACTTCCTTCCACAGCTCAGGGGGTGTATTTATCCTAATAAAGCAGATCGATTCCAATGACAAATATGCACAACCTGGTGTTAAAAAATAACAACAACAAAACAGACAAGCCTGGCTCAGTCGCATGACTCTTGAACTTGGGGTTGTGAGTTTCAACACCCACGTTGAAGGTAGAGATTACTTAAATAAATAAATAAACCTTAAAAAAAAAAAAAAAAGAAAGAAAAAACCAAGCCCAAATTGAAGTCATTTCCTCCCCCACAACAGCAAGACTTCATTATAGTTTCAACCTATCCCAGGAAGGTGACCTTTTCAGAATTCAACCTGAAATTTTTTCATCAGCACTAGTGAGGTCATCTGCAAGATTAAAACCCTGCCATTCCCTCCCGGACCCAAAAAAAGTTGTCTTGACCTGGAACAATATTTTCTTTTGCTAATAACTTCCTTGCCCCACCCTCCCTCCTATTTTGTTCACCTCCTCAGAGCTCCTTTCTACTTTCCCAGCTGATGAATCGTTTAATAAAAGCCAATTCGATCTTCAAATTTACTTGGTTGAATTTTGTTTTCTAACACTGGAAAACCCCTTTCCAGAGAAGGATTTTGGACAAACTCAGGTGAGGCTGCCACCCAAGTGGACCCCAGACAGAGGAGCTGATGATATGCAGGAAACTGTGTTCACATGCCGGCCGGGGACCTCTCCCCCAGGAAGGCCATGGATGCAGAATAACAACTGGGTGTGGCCAAGGCAACAGCAAACACGGGTGTGATGGCCCCACAGCTCCATCCTCAAGGAGAACTCAATGTGGGTCTCTTTGTCACTGCAAGTGAGGGCAATGCTAGGAGCTGGAGCTCCATGGCGAGATAGGGTTTTTGCTGTTTGGGTTGGTTTTGAATGAATTTCTGTCCTAATGTTGCCTAATGGCCATAATGAGGGTAAGAACACAACTCCCTATCATATGGGCCATGTGAGAATTAAATGACATACGTCAGCCCAGTGATCCACACAGAGCCTGACACATAGCATCTTCTCAGATGGTTGCCAATAGTGATGATGGCGGTGACAGTGGGTGGCGGATGGAACCACCTGAAGTAGGAAAATCCAACCAAAGGCTCTTCAAAACCAGCAGTCAAGAGAGAAGCAGGTAATCCTGTGACACACTCTCCTAGAGAAGCATGCTTGGATACTTTTCAGAAGAGAAAACGAAGTGGCACCCACTCCCAGATATGACCAGGACTGCCCAGATGTCCTGGGCTTTGGGATAGGTCACTAGGCCCCTTTAAGGACAGAGCTCACCATCTGCCATTGGGAGATGAAACCAGGTAACAGAGAGACCTGAGGAGATGTCTCCCCAGAGTAAAGAGAAGGGAGAGGAAATGACAACCATGGAGAGATACCACCCAATGGACTGGCAAAAATGGGAGAGCATGAAGAGCTGGGGTGCAGCAGGAGGGCAGGCAAATAGGAGATCTGGCACCCTGTTGACAAGTAGTCTTTAGAGAATGACTTGGCAATATTTAGTAAGATCTTAAATGTATACACAGGATGGCGCAACAACTCCACTCCTCAGTAACTTCCTAAGAGAAATATCTGCCCATGTGTGCAGGAGGCACATACCAGAAAGTGCCTCCCAGCACCATATAAGGGCAAACAATGGGACCTACCTACCCACCACCCACAAGAACATGGCTCAATAAACAGTGGGATTCTTATGCCACGCATACATTATTCATTTCGTAGTAGATAAAAGGAAGATTCTCATGTACTGTCTTTAAAACAGTTTAAGACATCATTGAATTTTTTTTTAAAGATTACAAAATAGACCAATAAGCATAGTATAACTGCCTGTATCAAAAGAACAGAAAGGGGGGAAAAAAAGGAAAGAAAGAATGGCTTTTTTCTCTGTATGTAAGCACCTAGAAAAAGTTCTGGAAGTAAATGCACAAAAGTAGGTCACAGTAGTTACTTCTGGGAAAGGCAGGTGTGGAGTGGGGAGGCTGGGAATGAAATTGGGGGAGGGTGTGTCACCTATTTTTAACTAGGAAAAAATGTATCTATGCATCTCTTGGGCATTAAAATAAAATTAAATGAATACATTTATTTTTAAGAAGAAAAAGAAGAGGTGGAAGAAAGAGAAAGATGTAGCTGCCAAAAGCTAAGGGGCTGTCTTTGCCTTCTCTCAGGGACTGGCCACCCACACATGTAGACATAATCATCTGAGCAAGTGTCCACAGTTTCTAGGAATGAGTGTCCATAGCTTTTAGAATCAAATATTTAATTCTCTACCACATTAGTTCTATTTATACCAACTCTTCCTTCTAAGTCTTAGAAAATAATCTCTCATACTTAACAAAGGTATCCTCCTCTGGTGTCAGAAACTAGAGACTGGGAAAAGGGACACAAGAAATCCTGCTATTTCCAATTCTTGATGGCCTCCACTGACGTATACGGACTTAGTTCATCTAAGTCCTACATTGCATTTAATTGTTGCATGTGAGAATTTTAATATTTTTAATTTTTAAAGATATTTTTACCTTTCCTTGTTTTCTTCCATCCCTCTGAAGACACACTGATTCATTACTGTGGAACTGTCCATATAAACAGCATGGCTGGCCCAGGTCTTCTTTCTGAAAGCAAAACAACCAATATATATAACCTGGGCATATTTATGTTATAAACACACAAAGAGCTGCATTAAATACATACAAGGGGAATATGTCAAAGGTGGTCCAGTGACAATTAAAATCCATTCTCCCTTTCTTCCACAGTTATTCAAGTTTTATCAGGGACTACATCTCCCCAGTGTACTTGCAGGTAGGTGTGGCCAGGTATCTAACTTCCCAGTGGAATGAGAGAGGAAAGGTGCCACTTCCCCATCTAGGTCTTACGACTTGGCACACCTTGTCCACCCTTCTCACTGGCTCCCACATGCTAGAACTCAGCTCGGACTGTGCAGATGATGACCACACATTTGGAAAAAACAGAGCAACAAGATGGAAGGCACCTGGACCTGTGATTGACTGCATGGAGCATGACCACCCTCTCACCTTGCAACTACCACCTTAGAGAGAAATTGCTTTATTCTTTAAGCACTGTTTTATCTGATCCTATTTGTATGGCTAGTTAACTCTCATCACAGTTGGCGCTATCCTTAAATATTACCTTTGGGGCCCTCCTGAGGGTGAGTTTGGTTATTTGGAGCTTATGATGTGCTATGTCTATGGCGAGAGGTAAGGCCAAACTATTTTCAATCACAACTTTGGTAAAATCACATGTAATCTGAGTAGTACCCAATCAGTGTTAGATGGATGAAGATGTTAATGAGCATGTAATACCTTCTAGTGTGAAGACTGTCAAGAGCAGGGCACCTGGCAGAATTAGGAACACTGGGATCCACAAGTATGAGTTGTGAGCTTTGCTTCATGAAATGACTACTTGGAGTGGTAAAATATCCCAATGAACATGATACCCACATTTAAGGATTCGAGTCTATGTGCTTGAAAGCAGCAGAAACTAGGAAGACACAGGGATGAGACGGAAAAAGAACTAGAGAGAGAACATTTCAATGGGTGGAGGATTCTGCCCACTTGCTCTTCCACCCCCTGAGCATTTGCCCCAGCTGAGTCTCAGATAGAATCCTGAGCTTCCCTCCTCAGCCTCA